>NC_137975.1:337500-676109 GCF_963924665.1 Micromys minutus
TTACTGCCAGGTGATTGGTACCATGATCCCTCCCTCCCTCTCCTTCTCCCTCTCCCTCTCTCTCCCTCTCCCCCTTTCCCTCTCCCTCCCTCCCTCTCCTTCTCCCTCTCCCTCTCTCTCCCTCTCCCCCTTTCCCTCTCCCCCTCTCCCTCTCCCTCTCCCTCTCTCTCCCTCTCCCCCTCTCCCTCTCCCTCTCCCTCTCCCTCTCCCTCTCCCTCCCCCTCTCCCTCTCCCCCTCCGACTTCCTTCCTTCTCGCTCTCCATCTCCTTCTTCCTTTCTTTCTCCCACTCTTGTCTAGAGTTCTGAATAGTCTAAGCTAGTTGGTCACGGATCTTGGGCATCCATATGTCTCTACTTCCCTACACTATGATTACAAGTGAATACCACTATGTCTGGACATTTCTTTCCCTGTCCCCATATAGATTTCTGGAGCTAAAGTTCAGGTCCTCAGCTTGCAAATATGTGCTTTAATGATGCACCTGCAATTTGTATTCTTGAATATTTTCTCTGATAGCAATGTAAACTCAGAGTCATGGCTTGTTTATTTCTTTGTTTTTGTTTGTTTTGTGATTTGTCTATGATGTTCTAGTGTTAAAGTAGATTTTAGAAAAAGAAAACCTTTATGTTTGTTTAATCAGTATTTTAATGATAATTAATAATAATATTTCATTCATTTACTGATAGAGCTTTTTAGATAGAAAAAAAAAAAAACCAATCACTTCAAAGGCCAAAATTTGCATCTCAAGGGTAGATTATTTTATTGAATATACAATTTGGTTGTAAATTTATGAAAACCACATACTGTTTGTGGTTTTCAGTTTCTTCATTTTCTGTTCTCTCTATTACCTTACAATGATGGAGAAATAAAGATAGGTTATCTTGAAGGAAATCATACATATATTTAAATAAGAATATATTTAGATATTTTTATTTTGTTTTCTGCCCTTTTCTTTTTTTGTGTGCAGTTAAAATGAAATAATCTGTCAGCTGTCCAGAAACTCAAGTGTGACTTATCTAGCCAAGAGTTAAAGAGGAAGGAAATTCATCTGAAGTTTGTAAAGGTGACTTCAGTTGCTTGAGACAAAAGAGATATTTGCATCATTCATGGATAGCCTAGAGAGAGAAGTACTAGTTAGCTGACATCTACATAGGAAATTTTAAGCAGAAAATTAGTATGAAAGAAAGAATAGAATTTAGGCAAATGTGATGGTGGGAGGAAAGTGGACATTTCATCTCTTCTTAGGAATTAGCACCCCTAAACAGGTATGATTTTCATAGAGACTTCACAACATTTTCTCATGGTTAAAAGCCTTTTGTTTCTACATATATTCTTTATGCCTGTTGCCTCAATGACATCTGGGGGATTTACCTGTGTGAAAAATACAGAGGAAGTGAATGTTTCATATATGAAGATAGAGACTGTAGGAAAATGAAGAATGTCCAAGTAAAACAAATCTTGCCTGTGTAAAAGTACCACATATAAGCAACCATAACGAGAAATTTGCAACATCTTTAGAATTGTTTGTTTTGGTTTGAAGCAGTACCTCCTGTACCCAGGCTGGCCTCTGACTTGTTGTGTAACCAAGTAAAATATTCACCTTTTCATCTTCTTGTCTCCATATCTCTAGTACTGGGATTGCAGGCATTAAGCGCTATACCTGGTTTGTGTGCATGGTGTTTAGAATCCAATCCAAAGCTTCTCTCATTCTACGAAAGCATTCACTGCCACTTGCATTACATGTGCTGCCTTAACATTAAAATCTTGAATCTTGAAAATTTGTTAAAGCAACTGGAATATTTTGATTTTACCTTTCTAGCATGTGCCAAGAAAAGAAAAGGATATCCATTGCCATGGGAAGCCATGTCTGGTGCCTTTGACAAGATACTTCCAGGGCTTCCATATCTGTGTTGGATTTTGTTTGAGACATACTATCATTTTCTGAGTACTAGCTATAAGCTACTGCACTATTCACAATCATTAAGGACAATAAAAAGATAATAATGAATTCAGGACCCCAAGCTAATTATTTTTTTTTCTATGTCTCAGTGAATCATATTTTCAGAATGTGTTTCCTGAGTCACTGGAGTTTGGTTCACAGGCTTATTTACCCTTAAGTCTATGCACTTGAATGTTGATGACTTCTCTTAGAGCATGAGGTCACATTGCTTCTGGCATTTCTGTGAGAAAAAAAAAAAAAAACAAGATGAAGACTTGATCAAGACCCCTTTTATATATACTTATATTATTTTATTTAACCCTCTTAGATCAAGACCCCTTTTATATATACTCATTTTATTTAACCCTCTTTTCTACCTTTTTTACAATCTATAAAAAGGAACACAGATTTGGTTAACTTTAATTATGTTGGGATAATTCCCAAGGACTATCGTATTATCAACATATATACATAGTTGTGGTGTGTGTGTGTGTGTGTGTGTGTGTGTGTGTGTGTGTGTGTGTATGTGGTATGGTGTTCAAAAGTTATTTAAATTTTGTAAAGGTGACTTCAGTTGCTTGAGACAAAAGAGATATTTGCATCATTCATGGATAGCCTAGAGAGAGGAGTACTAGTTAGCTGACATCTACATAAAAAAATTTAAGCATGATTAAAATACCATTTTAATTTTTAAAATTTAAAATTTAAAATTTAAAAAAAAATACCAAAGAAAGTAATGTTAGTTGATTAAGATAAAGAGAAAGGACAGATACAGATCATTAAAAAAAGCATTTTTTTCTAGTTTTGATTTCATTGTATAATTTTATTTGTTTTATACTGGATATGTGAATTTATCTTTTTGCGTATATGTAAACTTTCTTGGCATTCAAAAATATCTTAATCATGTTATTCTCTGAGATAGTAGTTGTGAAAGTTCAGGCTTGTTTTAAATTCTACAGACTGTTAGTGTAATAGCACTCAGAATATCTAGTCATTAGAAACTCAATGTGGCACTGACCAACTTACAGTGACTATTTAAAAACGTTTTTTGAAGAAAGAGATTTTACAAACTGATTTTTTATTGTGCCTAAAGCTATATCAAATCATTCCATTATGCATTATTTAATCTATAAATTTTAGAATGCTACACATAAAAATAAATTATGGCTTTTAATATCTTAAAGCTGGTCAAAACAAATCATTTATGACATTGTATAATCTTCCATTTGAGTGATGCCCCTGATTCTCAATGGTGTCATTTATTGGTCTTTAACTATGTTTTTTTAATAAAAATATTTTGATGTACACACTCATATGTATACATAAGTATGTATTTAAAGCATATTAAAACTGCAAAGCAAAAAAGGAGAAAAGAGAAAATGTAATCTAGAAAGTATGGAAAAGAGAGGGGTTGGGTGAGTGGGAAGAGAACCTTTACACACACGCACAGACACACACACACACACACACACACACACACACACACACACACACACACACACATACACTGTGAGCTCCTCTGTAGATGCTTCCCTTGATTCCTGACTTACGGAACATCCTGTTTTTCAGATGGAAGCCCATTCACCTGGTGGATTGGGAGGTCAGGTCAAAGGCACACTTACTGGGGAGGTTCTGTTCCTGGAGTTCAGAAATGTGGATGCGGTCTGGAGGAGAGCTGCCTGGACAATCAGCATTTTTGCAATTGTGATGCTGACATCGATGAATGGTAAGGAGAACTGCAGTTTTCCTACAGTGGTAAGAAACGTTAACTGGTGCGCAGAATTGCTACTAATAAAGAAAGATGCAGATAACACATTCATTGGGAATTTGGGCTGCATATACTAAAAGGAAAGAAAAAAGTTTTTAAAAATTAAAAGGTCTGGAAACCTGAGAGATGCTCAGTAATTAAGACCAATTGATGCTCTTCCATAGGACCTGGCTTGGTTTCTCAGCACCTACATTTTGGCTGAAATTGTCCTTAATTACAAACCATCTAATGGCCTCTAATAGCCTCTGTGTGCACTGTGTGCACATGGCTCACTTACATAAGAGCAAAGATACGCATATGCTATTAGTAAAAAAAAAATTAAATGTGAAAACTCTGCTCTTCAATGTTGAGGGCTAATATTGAGGTTTTTGCCTTAACCTCCTTGTGTGCTAAACTAGATTTCTGTTCTAAGCAAAGAATGCAGTGTAGATGCTCTTGTGTTTGTGAGTGTCCGTGCATGTATGTATGCATGTATGGGAAGCCAGAAGACACCTTTCATTAGCATTCCTCAGATTCCCCCTGTTTTGACTCTTTTTTTTTTTTTTTTTTTTTTTTTTGAGATATAATCTCTCTGTGGGCCATTACTCATTAAGTAGACACAGTTGTCTGGTTGGATTGGCCTGTCTATGCCTCCCCAGTGCTGGGAGAATAAGCCTTTATAATCATACCCAGAATTTTAGTGTGGGTTCCGAGGACAGATTCAGGTCCTCCCAGCTTAAGACAAGCACTTTGCTACCAGGCCATCCCTCTGAAGCATACTTGTTGTAAAGGGGCCAGGAAAGATGGGAGTCTAATTATATGGCTTTTTTTCTTCCACTGGTGTTTAGTGCTTTGACCACCATTAAGTGAGTCTAACACCAAAATAATTTCTTTTTTACTCTACTTACTGATTTCCAGTTATTGATCATATAATTCTCACAACAATCTTGATTCTCCATAAAAATATGTGCTTGTATGTTGAGAACGGCTAATTATAAAGAGTTAAATGTTTGTTTTCAATATTATACACGTCAGTAAATTGGAAAGACACAAACTCAAACCCAAGTCCTTGAACACCATATCTAATGCTTTCCTACACCAGCTCAGTGTAAGGCAAGTCTGAGGCCAGCTAAGGTCTCGTATCTCTTAGGTCTATATTATCTCCAACCTCCAGAAAAGCTTGTCAGTTTTCACTCTATTAGTTATGAAAATGTATACACAGAGTGTCTACTCCATGTTCAGGTTTGTGCTCGATTTCAGGCAGCCTGACATGTTAGCTTAGTGTATCTCTTCTCATCAAATGCTTCTCAATTATAACAGAATCTCTATCAATCTTCTCTCAGATAATTTACAATTTCTTTGGGGTACAGTATTTAATTATATTATTCAAATTGTTACTGGCAGAAACCAGTTCAATGAAACTTAAGTTCTAGTGAAAACCTTATTACAGATTAGTAAGCCAGGGATTGGGGATGAGTCAGTCAAGACAAGATTTGCCACTCAAGCATGCAGACCTTACTTTTATTCCCAGGATCCACATAACTAAGTTGTTCAAACATCTGGGAGTCCTGGCAAGGTCTTCAATTTTCAACACTTGTGAGGCAGGTCCTTGAAACTCATTGGAAAGTTAAGAGTAAATCTAACACAGAAATTCTCATAGTACGTCAAGATCCCCTTGGGTTTTGAATGGCCCTTTCACAGAGGTTGTATATGAGAATATGAAAATGCAGATATTTACATCACAATTAATAACAGTAACAAAATTATAGTTATAAAGTTGTAATGAAAATAATTTAGTTGTTGGGGGTTATCACAAAATGAGAAATTGTACTAAAAAGCATTAGCACTAGGAAAATTGAGAACCACCACTCTAAAAAGGAAAATCAGGCATAGATGAGTAGTCCCTGGGGTTTGGCATCCATGTTAGTCCTCTGGGATCTACTTGTTATATACATGTGCAAATTTACATGTGTTCCTGTGCATACACATACATAAACACACACAAGCACACTAATCAAAGAAGGAGAAGAGGAAGGAGGAGGATAAAAAGAGAAGGAGGAGGGGAAAGGAGGGTCAGGAGAAGCATTAACTGCACCCACTTTCATAATTCATGCACCCGGAGTTCTGGACATGGTAGAGCTCCTTGAGGATAAAGAGGAGTTTCTTAAGGTGACTCTGCACCTCAAACTCTTCCTGAGGAAAAAGTCAAGTAAAGTGACTGAAGATTGAATGTTAACTTTTTTCTAATTTTGTCCCCACTAAACTTTGAAGTGAATTTTATTACTGCATTATAGAGACTTAAGAAAGATCTACTTTGTGTCCTTGATGAAGAAAAAAATCTCTGAACCACATGGGTCTCAATATGTGCAGTAGATGTTTGATTAAATTCTAGGGAGGTAATTTCAGAACAACTTTAGAAAGAGATATATTAGGGTTTCTTTTTTTCCATATAGAAAAATAAAAGGAACTTCAGGAAGGTGCAATCCATCCTGGCAAGGAAGGCACAGAGCCAGGAGCTTGAGACAGCCAGTCACATTGTATCCATGGCAGGAAGCAGAGCTAGACTCTGATCACCTTTTCCTTTTTATTCAATCTGGAACCCTAGTCCAGAAAATAGTACTGCTCACATTTACAATGGCTTTCCCATCTCAAATAACCAAGTCTAAACATTAGATCCTACTAAATTTTCAAATTAACCTTCAAGAGGAGAGGCCTTGACTAATTATCATCTTCAAATTTAAGAGGGTTGTGAATATTTTTTAGGTTGTTATTTTACAAAGTAAAATCTTCTGATCCTAGGGACTCAGATTCACTTGTGAGTTTGAGTCATAAGTCTCCTCACTTTGTCTTATATTAGATATTATTTACAGATTTATAGGTTCATAATGAAACACTTTCACTTTAATTTATGTTATACAATTAGAGAAGCTGACCCAGGGGGAAAATGAAGGTAAAAGCTGTCATTGAAAAAGGAGTATTTCGTCTCTTATAGAGTTTTATCTCTGAGGCACGCTGTCTCTCCTCAATGTGCAATTGCCAGGGCCTAGTTGACTTCACAGTGATGACTGGGAGTAATAGCTGTGCCTTACTTATTCATGATGAAATAATCTAATATTTTCTTCTCCAGAATATTCCATTGATCATGTTACCTACCCAGATCCCAAGTTCTCCCTTTATTGACCTAATTATTAGTTCATTAGCTTCTGAATCAGTTATGAACTGATTGATTAAACTTCATCGCACATGCTGTGTTTACAGGAACTCACCAAATACCTTTCATCTAGTTTCTCTTATGCTATCATACTTGAATGTGTGCAAATGCACATGCGCACGGATGACTAAGTATGCAGGAAGCCGAGGTCAACATCAGTTGCCATTCCTTAAGGGCTGTCTGCCCTGCTTTTTCCTGAAGCTCATTGATCTAGCCAGGCCAGCTGGCCAGTGGTCTTTGGGAAACTACTTGTCTTTGCTTTCAAAGAACAGAGGGATTATTATCAAGTAAGTTCATCCAAAATTTATTTTTACCTCTGCTAGATATCAAACATAGGTTCTCATGGTTGCATAGAATTTAATTACCTAGTTGAGCCATTTCCCCAGTACTTGACAAAACTTTTAGCACCATATGAATTAATACATATTTTATAACACATGGATTTTTTTATCGGCATGTAAAAAGCATAGCTATTAATCAACTTTACTGAATAAGCACCTGTTAGGGTTGCACAAGTTTTAGATACAGGTCACATTTAACAACTGTCTTAATTTGTTCTCTAATTTTGTGATAAAATACCATGATTAAAGTAAATTAGAGAAAGAGTAGTTTATTCAGGCTTATAGTTTGAGAGGGACAAATGCCTCTCACCATCATCATAGCAGCGAAGCACGGTGACTAAAGCACAAAAATGAAAATTAACATCCTAAACTGCAAGCAAGAAGGAGAGTGAGAAAAATGGGAATGCGGTGAAACTCTGAACAACTTGCCCCTAGTAACACACTTTCCCCAGCAATCCTACATCGCCTAAACCTCCCCCAACCCCCACAGAACCAGAAACTAGTAGTCAAGTTTTCTAGCCTATGGGGTCATTCTCATTCAAACCACGGCAAACCTACCAAGATTAAAATAAAAGAAGCTGAAATATTGTTAGGCCACTCAGTGCAATGTCAAAGGAAAAAGACATTTGGATCTTTCCATTTTTCTTCTGATGGAATAAAATTGGACATCTATAGTTACATATTCTATATTTCACTGATGACTCAAGAACAAAAAGTATCCTATGGAAAATGTTTTGGGAGACGAATCATCACAGAAGGCTATCATTGAGTTTCACTTTGCTAGTGAGATGTGAACAAATATTTATTCATTTCAGACAGGGCAATAATGACAGGTCCAAGAGACAGTTTTACCCAGGTCTCAGTAAGTGAACACACTTATACTGCACTGTGAAGGGATGTTTACTGAAACAAACATGAGAAAGAGAGAGAGGGGGATGGAGCTAAATTGGAACAACTGTATGAAAAGGACAGCAACTTTCTGTACTTGGACTAAGAAATACAAATGCACATAAAAGATATGGTTGCTATATGGGGTGAAGGAATGGAATATGTGGTATAAGATGAAGAAATTTGTGATGATTTTCTGTGTGTGTGTGTGTGTGTGTGTGTGTGTGTGTGTGTGTGTGTGTGTGTATGCCTGTGTATGTACATGTGAAAACTAGAAATCAACTTAAGTGTAAATTCTCAGAAGCTGTTCATCTTTATTTTGAGACTTTGTCTCTTACTTGAACTAGTTGCTTTTCAAGTAGACTTGACAGGTTAGCATGAAAACCCAATGGGTCTGCTTATCTCTGTACTCCCAATGCTAGGATTATGAACACATCTGGTTTCATGCATGCCTTTTCCCTCCATGATAATGCTACAATCACTTTCCTCATGGGCTGTTTACTTTGCCACAGATCACTGATTTTTTTATCAGTGATATAGTTTTATTAATTTAAAATACTGTGATTTTGTTAACTACAAGATCAGGTAGAATTTTAAAGGCACCTGTCACATCTATTCAACTCCAGTGTCTACTGGAGAAAGAAAAGCACAAAAGAAGAAAGATTTTAGAAACTGTGTATCAGTTTTACCCTTCCCAGCATTCCCTGCATTCATGGCTAACACAGATCCAACCTGGCTCCCTACATATTTCAATGATTTTATGTTTGTGTTTCTGATCCTTATATTTCCTCTGTTATCTCTAAAGTTCTGAGTAAATGTTAGAATCTTCAAGAACTTCATCCTAAAATATTCCCTCAATTTGATCTTGGGAACAGTTGGAAAACAAAATTGTGTTGGTGGAACAGCTGAATCCATTATACATGCCCCATAAAGTTTTCAGTTAAAAGTGCTGAGATGTTTTGTGTTGGTGCTTTATGAACCATATATATTAACATATCAGAAAACCTATCCCTAGTTTTGGCTGAACTGCTCTTTTAGCTGAGTTAAAGGATCTTCTGAACTCTACCAATAGGACTGCTGATATGGGGATTGTATATCAGAATGATCAGTGAGGATTCCAGAGAGGTCTCATAGAATCTCTAAAACCACATTGGAGTGGCTTCCATCTTCTTTCTTGATAAGCAATGCTTCTTAAGGAGCCTTAAGCAATGTCTCAGTTCCCTGTGATTGATTATTTTTTGTTCTATTACAACAGACCTTGGTGATGAGAACGTTTTGCCACATCTTCCAATGAGATCCAGTAAACTAGGAAAATGAGGTGTATCATATAGTTGGTGAAAGAGGAGGAAAGGGCTAAGAAACATGGAGATGAAGACATGATGTGATTCAACTAACATTTCTAGAACTCTTTTGCTTCAAATTAAAGAAAGCCTCAACTGGTTAAATCAGTCAAGGACATACTTGGTCCGAATATCTGTAGGTGTAGGTTCCATATCTACTACCCATATACATACATGTATGATGTTCTGACCTTTCATATAAAATTATATGTAATTCACATAGAATATCTACAGTATTCCTGTCAATCATCATCTGAATATGATATTATCCATCATATTATTGATAGGCTTCAAAAAGTTTTACCATATTGTTCCATATTTGCAAGCCTAAATTTTTCCCTGCCTGGTACAAACATGATATTAAGTATTTTCAGTCTATACTGGTTTGAGACTTTGAATGAAAAACCTATAAGAAGAAGGGACATACTATTCTATGAAGTTAGTTACTCAAGGGTTTCTTTTAGAGTCAAATCTAACTAGTAAAGAAGAGGAAATAAATAATAATATCAATCTTGGTTTCCAGCAACAGAATATTGAATAAAGAAAATATGGCATATAGGCTTATCATTTTCAGAAGGAAAGAATGCAATAACTGTTGTTTAGGTTTCTATAGAAAATTAAGCACAAGTAGAAATAAAATTTTAATCATATCAAGCAAATCACAGAAAGAAATTGACACATTTTCTCCCATTTATAAATTTTCACTAATAATTATATGTGTGTGTGTGAGTGAGTGTTCATATGATGTTGTATACAGAATTGTGTTTATGTGTAGGTACATTTATGGGTTCTTATGTGAAGAACAAATGTCATTGTCTATCTTCTATTTTCTTTTCTTCCATTTCTATTCCCACCACTCAATGGTCTTTTATTAAACGTGGAGACTGGCTAGCCAATTAGATCCTTGCATCCTCCTGACCTCTAGAGTGCTAGGGTTGCAGACTATTACATGCACTTTTTTCATACATGGTTTCTGTTGATATAAACTCAAATCCTATGTGTTTGTGATAAGTACTTTTACCTACTGAACTATCTATATCCTCAGTCCACAAGAAGTAACTTTCTAAAACACTCTAATAGACCAGCCTAGGTATGCAACCAACCCAGGGAACAGTATTGTCCTGGACAAGTGTAGGGGACTGTTGAGCACTGCATACAAGAGAAAGTGATCTTTGAAGAGGGAGAGAGTATGCTTATACAACATGTTGAAGATGTGGACACACTGAAATGGCTTTCTAGTGACAGACCACAGTATGAAGGGCAAATTTTCTCCTGCTAATACCAGGTTCACCAGGTTCACCAGGTTCAACAAAAGTAAAGCTCCCTTCACACAGTTTCTGCATGCTTTTTAATATTGTTTCTAAAGGAAGTGAGGAGGATTGGAGAGTTTTTAGTTCTAGTCATTGAATCTGCCTTGATGCAGTCTTTCATAAAACTGGGTTCTTGTCATTGTAAATCTGAAATGCAAATGTGTCAATCTTAACTTTGAAGAGCAGTATACTTTTCTGAGATCATCTCTCCTTGTCTTTTTTTTTCTCCTAACCTTCCTCCTTCTCTCTGAACTCCCTCTGCCTCTCTCTTTCTTTTACCATGACTTCTTCATTTTCTCCATCTTTCTTTCTTTCTTTTCATAATATGGAACCCTAGAACCTTCAGCTACCTTGAAGAGCTGGATTTCACTTTGTACCTCAGAGAGATTATGTATGGACTGATAACTGTAATCATGAATGAGCAATACTGCATGGTTTGTTTTGGACATATTTGTACTTTTTTTCTTTGAAAGGTGGTTTAAATCAAGTTCAGGCTTAACTGGTGATGATTACATTGTTAGCCATATTTTTCTGAAATCATTATAAGAACTATTTATCAAGTTTCCCATATATATTTTTTGTGAATTAATTTCTACTTTTTTAAAAGTTGTTCTTGGGACTAGAGAGATAGACTATGAAACATCAGCATGATGCCCAGTCTCCAAGCAAAAACTCAGATACAAACCCCCCCCCAAAAAAAGTTAGCTTAATGGAAGCACTTGTAAGTCCAGTTCTGACCAGGAAGGGAAACAGTTACTGTGGTTTGTCCTGCCTGCCTATTCAGAAAATGTCATTGTTAGTTTAATCTTTTTCAGAGATAATTTACTTTTAGTTTGTTGTAGAACCACTTAGGCAAAAGTTCAGAATGCTTGAATGGATATCGGGTCAGATACTCAGTGGATCCTCATGTATATCTATCTGGAAGTGGCATCAAATCAGCCATGTCTGATGGAGCAAAGTATGTCTAATGCTCTGAGGGCACTGTGCTTTCACTGTTCAAAGATGGAGTGAGTAGAGAGGTGGCTTCCTGATGTTTTCCTTTCCCTTTGCTCTTGGCTTGCTCAGTTCTTTGCCTGTGGATGGCTGTGCTGCTTCACGTTTTCAATTTTCTTTTCTGTTTCTGGAGAAACACCCAGGTCTGTTCACCCACAATGTGACCCTCCAACACTTCCTGCCATATGATTCTCTGAATTGACCCTTGAACCTACAGAGATTAGGAGTAACTTACTCACAGCTTGTTTTGGGAAATGATTAGTGTAAGATGTTTAAAAAATATAATTGGCTTGTAATTTGAGGTGAAGAAAATACATGAGAATTATACACTTAAGAGATCACAGAAAAATACAAAGAGAAGAGTAGAGGGTACTCAAAATCCATGACTGAAGTTGGAAAATTGTAGATGTAATAGAATTATATAGTATTATGTCAAAAATAGCATAAACAAGGCTTTCTGGAAATGGATTAAACAATGTGGCTATGCCATCATCTATAAAGAGGAAATACTCTAAGTATAAATAGCTAATCACCCATTTATGAGCTGGGAAACATCTTTATACTGTGTAAAATATAAAAGAGGCTGAGGAGGTAGATTAATTTGGAAAGTACATGGCAAATAAGCATGGGAACTTGAGTCTGGTCTTAAGAACTCCTGTAACATAAGCCAAGCATTCTGATTCACACTCGTTCCAATGAAGAGTCAGTGAAGACAGGACAAGGCCTGGGCAAGATAGAGAACTCCAAGAAAGTGACACTCAAAGTTCACATGTGGTCTCTGCTCACATGTACATATATTTCATGCATATCCATGCACATATCTAAACCAATATATTCATGCACATTACACACACACACACAAACACACAACACACACAATACCAAACTGTAGAAATGAGGTTTCTCTATATTTGTCATGTGCAGAGTCTTACAAAAATTGTGCAAAGCTTAGACAAAGAAGCAGTTTCCAAGCCATGGGAAGCCTTGTCTTTGG
This sequence comes from Micromys minutus, assembly GCF_963924665.1. NCBI lineage: Eukaryota > Metazoa > Chordata > Mammalia > Rodentia > Muridae > Micromys > Micromys minutus. The sequence continues at coordinate 350,263 of NC_137975.1, forward strand.
AAAGAATATAGGGAGGGCCTGAGGAATGAAGATGACATTTTACTCCTATGTGTAGCTCACACTCAGAACCAAATCTTCCAAATGAGCTCTTTGTCTTCCTTATCTGCTCTGCAGCTTCATTACAGTTCTAAGTCCTGATATAATGCAATGTATGTGATACATAGGGTCAATTTTCTTGGTACATGTGTATGTAACCTAAATAAAACGCTAAGGCTTATTTTGAAAATACACTTCTATTATAAGATATTCAAAGATTTCAGAATATACAAAAAGAAGTTCTCACATCACTAGCACTTTGAATTCTCATGTATATTCCATATGAAAAATATTTTTAATTTTACTGTTTGATAGTTTTATACATTTCTATAATGAATTTCCATAATTTTCCATGGCTGTCTCTCATCCTCATGCTCTACTGGTAGAGAAAATCTCTGTACGTCACCCTTCAGCTTCACATCTTTATTTCATCGGTGGCTACTGAATCTAACTGTAGTTGCTTATCCAAGTGTGAGTGAGGGGCTAGTTTTTGGAGTATGGAAAATGAAGAGACCTGAAATTATCCTCAGTTTTGAGAGTGGGATGATGTGGTACTCATCTCTTCATGGAACAGCAGTTGGATCCAAGGCTCAGGAAATATCACTGAAGAGGAATATGGGAAAATGTAAGTGCCAAAGAATGAGAAATATGCAGGGGAAAAAAAATATGTCATCTAGACATCATATAACCATTTCACTAATGGACTCACTGAACAAGACCTGTGTAATAACAGCTCCTAAAATTCTTGTGGAAGAGGGAAGGACCCTTGACATTCCATTCCCCATAAAGGACAATTGAAGTGTAACTATAGTTGAGGGAGGATTGTCCTTTCTAAATTTTTGCCACATCAAAACTTTCCTGCAGATAATCTCTGGTTGTGTCAAATGTCTACAAATATAAATATTTTATAAATATCCAGTATTTTTAACCTACATATTCAGTTCTTACTAAATGTGATTAAAATTAAGCATATTTATTTTCAATGTACTTCTTCCAGAATCCAAAACATTACAATTTTTTTTTCTTGGCTTCACTAAAGCATCATACAAGTTAAGACATCCTGCCAATTTCAATGACTGCATATTCTGCTTTTATCTTTACTTATTTTTGATCTTCCACAGTATGAATTTTTCTTGTGAATGACTTTTTACTACTAACAAATAGTGCGGTAGTAAAACACCTGGAGTTCTGATTTGTATGGTTTTTGATGGTTTACACATTATGATATTAACTAGAACTGCATCTTAGAATTGTTAGAGGATGAACTGTGACTGGTTAAGCAAAATAGCAGAGGAGACATTGATCATTAAGAAGATTCTAGCAGTTATTGCCCAGGGGGAATGCTCTGGCCACATAGAGCATGTAGAGAATTATGCATGCCTTGTGAGAATAGCACAGTTGTGTGATGGTTATCAACTGCACAGGATCTGAAATCACCAAGAAAATAAGCATGATTAAGTCAACTGAAATGCTAGCACCATGCCTTATCCTAGGTTCTAGACTGTTTAAAAAGTGAAAAGGAAACTAAGAACCAAGATTCAACTCTTTGTATCCTGACTGTGCTGTGACCAGTTGCCTTAAGCTCCTGACACCCTGATTAACAGTACCCTTGAACTGTGAGCCGAAGCAGCCTTTATCACAGTCCTATGAACATAACTTATGCAGTGAATGGAAGAGAGGTAGTCAACCCTCACCAGAGGCTCACACAGCAAAGCAGAGGGAGATTTTAATCTCTTCTTGCTGAAAAGTTTCTGGAGCCTTGGATTAGCTAGGCCTCATATCAGTCTACTCATTATTTCTGCCCAATGACATTTCTTTTTCTTTGCCCTTCCACAATCCATGGGACAGCACATGATGACTTCAGACAATTGCAGTGGCTGTGTATTTACAGAAGAGAATTATAATCATTTACCAGGAAAAGAGCACAACCATAGCACTGAGATTATGAGCTGCTCATGTACTTATCACATACAGTTCTCCTGTGTGTGTGTGTGTGTGTGTGTGTGTGTGTGTGTGTGTGTGTGTGTGTGTGTGTCTGCTAGAAGTGTCATAGTCTGGATGCTAGCTGTAATAAATTCCTAACTATTTGTCTTATTATGAAACAGGATAATCAAATCCTACATGTGTCACTTGGTAACTAAAGGATCAAATCATTCAGACTCATTGGGCCACAGATCATGATTTTCTTTTTAAATGAAGGAAAAGCGCTGGAAATGGTTGCAGAATTAGCAAATAATCTTCACATCTTTCAGATGTGGTATGCAGCCAATTTTGAAAAACTATGTAGTTATTTATATTATTATTTTCTGTAATAATACAAAGTCTTAAATAAATTATAAAAGACTCTATTTGTTTCTATATTGCTTATGTTTATAAAAACAATAAGTAAGTATATATGTGAAATAAAAGGGTAAACACTAACAAAGAAATACAATGCTAGCATAATAAAATTTCCATCAACTATAAAATTCTGGATGGAGTAAGAAGATATTTCTGAAAACCCAAAATATCTCATAAGGGAACTTCTGGTCACATTGTCATGCCATAAAATGACCTGATGCTGAGCCTTGAGTGTGTAATGGAGGAGATTGTGGTCTCCCATAGCATCTGCCAAGGTGACCAAGGTGTGATCTTAAAGAATCAGTCTTGCAATGATTGCAAATTAGCAAACTGAAACTCAATCAGTTGAATTGTGTTATGTGTGGAGAAAGCCTGTGTGAATGAAAATGGGAAGGTCAGCCAGAGACCAAGGAAGGGCAGGTCCAGGACACAAGGCTGCTGTCATGCATACAGAAATGTGTGGACAAGGAGGTAACTACATGGAGATGAACCAGCCTCCAGCCAGGAGGAGCTGCTCTCTCTTAGTAATATATGAAAGTGTTTTTATACACAAATATGCTAATATTTTGAAATCCATTCTTGAATTCCCAACCTGGCCATACACATATCCAGTGCACTGAGACAAAAGGGTGTTAGAAGTTTCATTTTAAATGTGAAAACAGATATTGTCCAGCATACCCAGAAGTAAATGCCTCTGTGGATAACATCAGTGTCAGTCAGAGCACAAGAAGATTAAATGACAAAACCAATAATTTACATGGCACAAAAATGTGACGCAACATTTCTTAGCAGCAGATGACTCAGGTACATTTTTTCTCACTGCTATAAATCAGTTTTATTTAGCAATGTGGTTGTTAGTTTTTCACAGCAACTGTCTATAACCTTGAAGAATTGAGACCTTGGAAGAGAGTCTAAATTGAGGCTTTCATCAGCTGGGACTTGTGTGAAATTATCTCTGTTCTTAATTATCAGAAAACCCAGTTCACTGTGGAAAATACTACTACCTGGGAAGGTAAATAGGATAATTTTTATTGCTTAAAGTTTCCATTTAAAAATTATTCCTGATAATGTTAATCAAAAAACCAAATATGGGAATTTCTTTGTCATTTGGAACAACTGTTTTATACTTAGCATCTGTCTGTCTGTCTGTCTGTCTGTCTATCTATCTATCTAGCTAGAGCACCCATCTCAGCTTTCTTCACTGACAGCCTAGATTTTGTTTTTACTCCACTGCAGGTATTTAAACTCTGCATTAAAGTATGTACTTGTGAGTACATTTGAACAACAAGGTACATGTATTTTCTTTGTGTATGAAATATGAATAAATGTGTTTTTCAGCTGCAGCGAATTGTTATCATTTGAATGGATTCTAAATAGAAGTATTCAGATTACAAATAGTATGTTATGTACATATTTGCATTTTGAGTAGGGCTGTAGTGGAATCATTCTGATGGATATTTCATTTATTTATAACATGGATAAATTATTAAGTATCTTTCTACAAATTTCATGAGCTCTATTCTAAATCTTAAAATTTAATTTTTCACATGTGATATGTAGCAACAGCTCTCCAATTCAGGATCATAGCTGAATGCCTATGAATAAATTATCTTGTCTGAGGCCACAGAGTAATTTAGGGACAAAGAGAAAAACTAAAATGTCAGATTTAGTTTTGGGCATTTAACCCAGACATGGGGCACAGCGACCAAAAAAACCTCATTTAATCCTCTGCAAGCTGCTAGTCATATGTGTACCCAGCATACAAGTGTCTCAGAAAAGTTATCACTCACCCACACTACACAGCTAAGAACTGTCTCAAACACATGAGGTGGTTCCTTGGGAAAGCAAAACAGTGACTTGCCCCCCCCCTTTCTATTCTCTGGTCCTAAGAACCTCCTCAGTGTTTCCAACATAGTTTCAACGTTTGCAAATGGTCATAGAGGCACACACATATTATATAGGAATATTGTATATAAAAAGATTAGACCTGTCTCTAGCATATTTCTGTCTGGAGCTATTTATATTGTCAGTGGCAACTGATCTATTTTAATAAAATGTGTATTGTTATTTTGAAAGTATTGGTTTATTGTTTTTGAAACAGACATTCATGAATACTATGTGCATGATTAACTCCTACCCCTACACTACTTCTGCTTCTTTGTGGTGTACATACATATGTGTGTTATAGATATGCACATTTTATTTGTGTGAGCAGGTACATGTGAACAGGTTAATTACATGCCCCACAGCAAATTAAAATGAAAGAGCAAACAAAAAAGCCCAAAAAATCTGCTTACATGACTGTCTCCACATAGCTTCTGGGAACCTGCACCATGTTGGTTCTGATTGGTAAAGGAAAGGTATCAGTCACTAATAACTGAGGAGAACAGACAGAGTCAGGATTTTTAGAGTTTACCAGGCTTGCGACAAGTCCTGTTGGGTAGCCCTCTGGGTCCAGAGCAGCCAAGACAGAACACAGAATTTAGTAAGTAAGTAGTAACTTGGCATTATGGGTGGGAGGTAATAGAGGTTAGGCAGTAGTCCAGCTATTGTCCTGTCTGTCCAAAGCATGTTATAGTATAAAGTCTTTGTGTGTGTGTGGATGTGTGTGTGTGGATGTGTGTGTTTGAGTATGTGTGTGTGTGCACATGTATGTTTGTGTGTGAGTGTGTGTGTGAGTGTGTGTGTATGTGAGTGTGTGTGTGTGTGTTTGTGTGTGAGTGTGTGTGTGTGTGTGTGTGTGTGTGTGTGTGTGTATGTGTGCCTTTTATTGGGAATAGAAACTCTTGTGGCAGGTAGCAAACCTGCACCAGAATTTAGTTTTGTAAATATTTAATTCAACAGTCAGCTTTTGTGTTATTCCTTGGATATTATAAAGTACATCTCATTTTTTTGAGACAGGGTTTCTCTTAGGACTGGACCTCACTAATTCAGTGCTGTTGGTTAGTCAACAGTCCCCAGAGATCTGCCTGACTCCACTTACCCACGCCTATGACTAAAAGGAAGATCTATAAGGCAGGTTTATTTGCATATGATCAGAGGATCCAGATTCAGGTCTCCATGCTCATATTCCAAGCAGACCAGACTGACAGAGGTATTTGCACAACACAATATCAGGTTCTCACTTCCCAATTTTATGCTCTGCCAAGTGGTTCAATCTTTACCTTGATTCCAAGGACAGCTTTAAAAGAGGAAGAAACACTGGCTTTCTCTATTCTTTTAGCTTTTCTATCAAAAGAAAACAAGGTAATTCCTTACTTGCATAATTAACGAGAACAAACCCAGAGCCATTAACCTGCAAGATCTTTATAAAAAACAAAGCAAACAGCAACCAATTAACTATAGAGATTCATTTTAACAGGACTAGAAAGGTGATAAGGAACATTCAAACCTGACTCAAACCTGATGGCAGGTGGCTCAGCCAAGTCCCTGGAGTGAGTTTTTAAAGGCATTTGTGATGGCTGTTTTCAGGCTCCATCCTCAGGTGTAAGATATTCTTTTAAAGGAAAATGAAGTGATGTTTAATGTCACATTTATGTTGTAGAAATATGCAGTTTCTGTAGACCACAATTAACACTGTGATATTTGTAAACTACTTGTGTTCCTAAAAGCACATTTAGGGAAGATAAAAACCCAGTGGTGTTGGGATGCAGGCCATGGGTTCTGTAATTGCTATTCCAATTATTCACACAGGCCAAAAATAAAAGAACAGGTATGCTCTTTTCAACCCTACCCAAACTGCATCTAATCTATGTCCCTTTGCAAAAGAGGGATTTTAGCACAGAATCTCTATATAATCTACATTTTAACCTTTTCTTGCCTCCCCAATCTCTCGGAATTTATGTTTTCCAGGGCAAACGATACTGGCTTATTTTCCTTGAAAGATCATTTACCTGTAACTCAGATAATTATCATGGATACCAACAGATCAAATTCAGAAGCTGCTTGGAGAATTGGCCCCTTACGTTGCTATGGTGACCGTGAGTACAACACCCCTCCCCCATTCTCTGAATTTTTTCCCTTATCCCTTTTCCCTTCAATATCCTCCCTGTCATGAAAATTACCCAGAAGCCCATTGTTTTTTTCATACCTCATTAAAAACAAACCAGCCACGTTTTAAGGCTTCTCTGCTTTGTAGGGCACTTCTGGAACGCCGTCTCATTTTCTACGGAAGCTTCTTACCTCCACTTTCCTACCTTCCATGCGGAATTCAGTGCTGACATTTCTTTCTATTTTAAAACCACCGCTTTATCTGGAGTTTTTCTAGAAAGCCTTGGCATTAAAGACTTCCTCCGACTTGAAATGAGCTGTAAGTGCCATCATTTATGAGTTCAAAGTCAGTGGTTCACAGACCAGAGTTTTAATTTTGATTGTTAAGCTAATATCGCTGTTTATCAGGAAAAGTATCACTGAAGTTGTCAAATCCATGGTAGTGTGTGATGATGTGCTATCAGCCTTTGTCATAGTTTCATCAGGATATGCATATTGCAAAAGCAGCCATGAATGTGCATACCTTTTGCAGGCTCCATACTTATTAAGGCTCAAGTGTTTCTTAGCTGCCACAAGCTAACATTACACTGTATGGGCAGCAGGGATGACTGCTGTTCACCACTCCCTTCGTAGTCCCGATCCACTCTACTGCTATAGCCACGCTTCCGAAGTCCAAGTTTTATGAGCCGGGAAGACAGTTCAACCAGTAAAGGACTTTCATGGAAGCATGAGGACCGGACTTCAGTTCTCCAGAACCCAAGTCACATGGCTAGAAATGCACGTGATAAAGGGAGCACAGAAAAGCGGAGCACTGCTGCTCATCTAACGGGATTGGCGAGTTCCAAGTGCAGATGTCCTCTTCCAAAACAAACAAACAAACAAACAAATAGAGCCACAGAATCATTGAGGAGCAACTTGAATATCAACCTCTAGTAGGCATGATGAAGTAACACAGATACACACAAACGCTCACACATAGTCACACACTCAGACATATGCACACTCTCAGACATCATCACCCATGTGCACACATGCATGCACACATGTACAAAGTACAGAAATTCATACACACACAGGCATGCACACAATTTCTTATCTCTCACCAATAGAAGAGTATAACTAGTGAGTGACAAGTCATGTCACTTCTAATTCTCCACCTCTTTCTCGCAGCAGCTGGTTTATATACATGAATACATGATTTATATCTTCATAGGAACCCTGACCCAATCTGTCACATTTGTGAAATAATGACCATGAAACCCAGTGAGGACTAAAGAAATATGGAAGGGAAGACATTCTCCATGAAGACACTGCATGTCACCATGCTAACAAAAATACATGAAATTACCAAAAGGAAAAAATACAATAATTAGTTCAGTTTTATGAAGATGGAAAAGTAATGTTTTATTCTGTTTCAGTAACAATAACTTTAAAAGTCTCTTTATAATTTTGTATTTCTGTGGAATTATCAATGAATCCATTAAAGTTGATTTTCTGTAGTTGTTCAGGTTCGAATGAGAGTAAAATTGTATTAGCCTATTTATCTTCTATTACACTGAGAAGATTTTTTTATTTTATTCATGTTCAATAATATCAGTTTTTATAAAAACGTGTAGGTATTCAGGTATTCAAGAGGTTTAGGAAGAATTTTCAACAAATGAACAAGTTTGGTGAAGCACATCATTTTTAAAATAGACACCAAAATTTTTCACAGTATCCAAAATGTCTGAGTAATAAACATCTTAATGCAGAATGCAGCACAGATCTCTCTTTTGTTTGGTAGGAACTGAATGTAATTGCCAAGGGTTTGCAATAGCCTGAGTTCTTTAGACACTAGTGCTCACACCTATGTCTTTATACATTCAGATTAAAGAGGGTAGTCATGACAGGGAGAAACTGGCTTCTTACTCTTAAAAGCAATCCCACTCATGTGGTTTCTCACGGAGCCAGTGGAGTCTGTGCTGTTTCTCATACTAACTGTTCTCAGGACACACTATGACAACGTGTGAAGTCATAAAATATATTTATATAAGAGACACTTGCACTTTGTTAATAGTTAGCTGGGACTTTACGGTATGTGGGTGTGTGCATGTGTGTATGTGTGTCTTTGGTAATGGAGGAATATCTCATTGACATTTCTTACAATTCCCAGTGAATGATGATTATAAAACAATAAACACGTATAAAGGGCTTGAGAGAAAACTCAGTGAAGTGCTTACTTTTCAAGCAAGAGAACCTGAACTTCCCACCTCAAAATTCGTGGGAAATTAATTAAGCAGATGTGGTTATAGGTGATTATAATCATAGTTTGGGGGAGACACAGTCCTTTTAAAGCAGTGAAAAACTCTTCCTCACACTACAAGGTTGGGAGGATGCTGAAGTATGGCACCTTTGCTCTCCTCTGGCCTCTCCATGAACATGCACAAACATAAATGAGCATCCAAGACATTTGTGTAACCAGCATATCCATAAATGGACACACAAACACACAAATAAGTAAACAAATGTAATGTTACACATATTTTCGCTTTTCTGTTGCTTATGGCTTATTTGCACTGAATGGTCTCCATTACCTGTATCCTCCTGGCTTTTCCTCTGCTCTTGCCACAGCTGCGTTGAGCTTGTCCTTCGGTATGGTACCCTATCCCCTTGTCTACCTGGATGTTTTCCAATAGTCTGAGTGAGCTGATTGACCAGATCACAGTGATGTGTCTGCTTGAATTACCCTTGAAAGCAAAGCAGACATTTTGACCACAGATATTGGAAATCTGAGAGTTCAACAAAAAGAGACAAGTCCATTTGTAAGAGGTAATGGTGGAGATTTGTGAGTGTGCAGCACACGAATCAGCAGCTTAGTGTTTCTGTTGTGGTTTCAGACTGCATGCAGGAAAGAAAGTGTCTCTGCCTTACTTTTTATATTTCAACAACCCCAATTATATTAATGAAAGAAGCTATTGAGATATTGGTGTAAAATAAATAAAATTTATACCTAACTTGACCAGACTCTGAAAAGCATGTTGCGCGCTAACCATCCCCTTATGTGGACATAATAAATTTAATGCATACTTAATAAAAATTCAGGTCCTGCAGCCTTCTCATTCTCTAAACATAGTCAGTGTTACACTTTATTTTCACAAGTTAATGCGCAATGATTGAACATTACAAATTACCAATCAGTGTCCAATTTGTTTGTACTTGGTAGCAGTGCACTGTTTCCTGTGTGTTGTACATTTTTAAAGTACTCACATTAGAACTAAATTTTAAAATCACAAACCTATCATGTCATTGTTTAGTGTTTACTATCATCTTACTGTCAAATATCACTTACTGAGCCCAGACACTTAGTTCTCCACTTCTAAGTGTAAGACCTAAGTCTGAGAATGTAGTTCAGCAGTAGACTGAAGGATTGGCATCCAAAAGACCTGAAGTTCAGTCCTCATCAATCAAAAATAATAAATATGTAAATGTAAAATCTGAAAATTATAAAGCCTTATAGTTTATAAATCATTAAAGTTATTACTGTTGTTACTACGGTTGTAAAGGAAAAAAGCTCAAACAAGATGTCAAAATCATTGTTTCTTAGCTGTTGACACCATCACATTCCTCATTGAAACAGATGGACTTTTAAGAAAAAAAAAATTTTTTTAAACGTTATTTAAACAAAAAATCAGACATACATACAAAAACTTTTAAAGTCATTTGTCACAAAACTATATGAATATATTTTTGTCAGTACTTGATTTTTTTTTAAGGTTTGATAATATGCATTGAAATCTTACTAGTTACAATAAACATAAAGTACATGTAAAACAAAACTTAATATGGAAATAGTCAGTTTTCTTGCTGTGTATAGATTAAACATAATGTTTTTTAAATACCAAAATTTGCTACAAGGCTATCTTCTTAGCTCTTGAGTTATTAATGACTTAAGGTCTAGGTGTACGTCACTCTAAGAGGGTGCTATACCCTTACTGTTTTTGTTTGTTTGTTTTGTTTTGTTTTAAGAAGGGCTGAGGCTTCCACTTTTTGGCCTTTCTTTGTGCTTCATATGGTCTGTGAGTTATTTCTGGGGTATTCAGATCTTTCTGAGACTAGTATCCAATTATCAGTGACTGCATATTATGTCTGTTCTTTTGTAGCTGAATTATCTTAGGATGATTTTCTCTAGAGCCATCCATTTGCCTAGAAATTGTATAAAGTCATTTCTGATAGCTGAGTAGTACTCCATTGTGTAAATATATCACAATTTTTGTATCCATTCATCTACTGAAGGACATCTGGGTTCTTTCAAGCTTCTGGCTATCATAAATAAGGCTGCTATGAAAATGGTAGAGCATGTGTTCTTATTGTATGTTGGAGTATCTTTGGGGTACATGCCGAGAACTGTAATAACTGGGTCTTCAGGTAGGACTATGTCCAATTTCCTGAGGAACCGCTAGACTGATTTGCAGAGTGGTTGTACCAGCTTACAACCTGGCCAACAGTGGAAGAGTGTTCCTCTTTCTCCACATTCTAACCAGCATCTGCTGTCATCTGAGTTTTTGATCTTAGCCATTCTGACTGGTATGAGGTGGAATCTTAGGGTTGTTTTGATTGGCATTTCCCCGATGACTAGGGATGTTGAGTATTTTCTTAGGTGCTTCTCAGCCAGTCAATATTCCCCAATTTATATTATTTTGTTTATCTCTCTACCCCATTTTTAATAGGATTGTTTGATTCTCTGGATTCTAACTTCTTGACTTCTTTGTATTTATTGAATATTAAATCTCTATATTTACATTCCAAATGTTGTGCCACTTCAAGGTCTTCACTCCAAGAGTTCTTCACCCACTTCCCCTTTGCCTCTGATAGGGTGTTCCCCTACTCTCTTCCCTACCTACCCCACCATACACCACACCCTGCACAGCCCCATTTTCTGGGGCATCAAGATTTTATAATATTAGGCAAATCCTCTTCCACTGAGGCCAGAAAAAGCAGTCTTCTGCTACATAGGTGCTTAGGGCCATGGACAAGCCCATGTAGCTCTTTGATGGCTTAGTCTCTGGGATCTTCCAGGGGTTCTACTTAGTTGATACTATTGGTCTTTTATGAGGCTGCCATCCATTTCAGATCCTTCAATTCTTTCCTTACCTCTACCTTAGGAGTCCTGACCTCAGACAATGATTGGCCATATGAATCTCTATCTGTCTCATTCAGCCATTGATAGAGCCTCCGAGAGGACAGCCATGATTGGTTCTTGTCTACAACATGGCATAGTATCAGGGTTTGGTACCCACCCAAAGGATGAATCCCAAGTTAAGACAGTTACTAAGTAGCCTTTCCTTCAATCTCCGCTCCATTTTTGCCCCTGAATTTTTTTTAGACAGGAACAGTTTTGGGGACCACTACAGGTGGTCTCTTCAGTTATATTTCTTCACTATTGGGCATTTTAGCTAAAGTCATCCTTATTGAGTCTTGGAAGCCACTCACATTCCTAGAAATTTTTCTTGCCCTCTCCCCACAGCTGTATATTTCCATTCATTGTTCATTTACCAGCCAATCTGAGTTTCTTTTCTGTCTCCCTTCTCATATCTTATCCAGTCATCTAATCCCCTTTCCCTCCCTTCTCCCACACAGATTCCTCCCTTACAGATGAACTTTTTATGCTAAAGTGTCCGTAACAAGAAATCATGCACACCAGGTTTTTAGGGAAAAAATGTCTTTTAACAGATTTAGTGCATCAGAATAGATGCAGCTCCATCCACAGAGTACTCTGCTTCACTATCTAAACAAACAAAAAACAAACATAAAAACAAAAACAACAACAACAAAAAAAAAAAAAAAACACTTTTCAAGCTTGATGTCTTGATTGTTAGAGACAAGGAGGTTTCTATGAGACTTTCAATCTGCTTCATTCTGGGTTCCTTCCAACTAAAGCTTTTTTGCCTTTTAATTTGTTGTTTGCAGTCTATGAAAAAGAAGACAGTTGCTATGTTCTTAGGTCTGAGTCAATGTGCTCCTAATTGGATTGGAGTAGGGGGATTAGTGCTTTTCTTATTAAATTGACATTGACTATGAAGAGAGAAATAGATATCTTGGCATGACCTAATATGGATAAGTCTCTCTCTGACTTTCTGTCTCTGTCTCTGTCTCTATCTCTCCTTTTTAGTGTGTGAGTGAGTGTGTGTGTGTGTGTGTGTGTGTGTGTGTGTGTGTGTTATAACCAAATTATTATTATTTGTTTTACTTTCTCAGATAAACAACCTACCTTTTCTGACACAGAGACTTTCATCAGCCAGTCCAGCCTGGCTGAAAGTGTGCTTGAGAGATGATATCATCAAAATAGCCTAGACAATTAAGTTTAATGAATATGTAAACTCTGCTCCCCCAAGTACTACCTCATATCTTTTTTTCACACATTCATTATTTATTCATACATCACTGAATTAATAATTCTCAGATGTCCATGTGATGCATTTGGCTATAGTCATAATAAAACTAATATTAACTGGCACATATAATGATTAGAATATTCTGAGTGGTCAAACTTGCAGATAAGGAAGATAGTATGATTAGTACTTTTCTTGTTGTGGAAAAATGCTTGAGAGAAACAACTTAAGAAAAGAAAGGGGTTCTTTTTAGCTCAGAGCTTAAGTATATAGTTCTTAATGACTGAGAAGGCATGATGCCAAGAATTGAAGACAAATAATCACACTGCATCTACAGTCAGGGAACAGAGAGAAGTGAATGATTGTCCGCAGTCATTTGTCTGGTGTTTATTTAGCTGAGGATATCTCCACCCTTAAGAAACGATATAGTTTATATTTTGAGAGGTCTTCTAAGCTCTGCTAACATTATCTTAAAACCTTGAATGAACATGCCTTTTTGTCAGCATGGGGACATTAGATCTTATCAAGGTGGCAATTAAGATTAAATATCACCATGAGTATGAAGGGTGTGCAACTGTCCACATGGAAAGGATAAGAAATCAACATGAATTGAGGTCAACATGATTTCTCTACCCTTGAAACAGTTTTTCTTTTCCTTGCTTTTATCAATGAAGAGTCAATTATTTTAGGCCCAATAAGAAGACAAAATTATTTCCATTCATATCTGAGGTCTGCTTTCTTCAGGGAGTTCGAGCAACATTGTATCAGACAGTGTTTTGAAATGTAAGAGACAAAACAAATATTTGCTTTTCAACAGACCATGTTTCTAAAGAAGTTAAATAATGCTTTATTTCATTTATATTTCTCAGTCAATAACTGAGTTTTTGGACTTCTTCATACATAAAAACAGTCACCTTCAGCTGTGTATTGAACAATGAGTTTATCAGTACACAGTTGACCTCATCACCGCCCTGGGATAGAAGTTGAGAGTGAAAAATTTATGTCCTCTACATGAAGCTTTGAGCTGTGGCGTAAGAAGCACAATAGAGAATAGGTTCTGAAGGGTTCCCTCTGGGCTCCAGTGATGCAATCCTCGTGTAGAAGAAAGGAAGAGCATTACAAGGGACTTTCCTAAACTTCTCTCCATGAAATCCTAGTCAATCATTCCACTGAGGTTTCTACAGACTCTTCCTTTGACAGTCTTCTCAAAAGAGAGTAGCAAGCTCATTTTGTTTCATTCATTTCTGAACACCCTGGGAATTAAGTCCCTGTTAAAGAATACCATCCAAAGGCCTTGGATAATAAAGGAGGAAATCATAAGAAAATGCCTCTATGAGACACAATAAAAAGTTAATGAAAATGTGCTAACTTCACTGGGTTCTGACTTCCTATTTAGTTCCTACCTCAATGGTTTGTGGTACCATTTATTGGCTCACATATCATATAATAATCCTATTATGTATCTTGTTATCTCTATTACATATTCTAGACTTGATGGCCATATATATAAGCCCAGCACCTGCCCCTTTTATGGGGTACAATTTTGGTTTTTCTAGAGTTATATTTATAAAAACTCAGAGTTGAAACTGAGCTTGTAGTAACTGTTTCTCTACAGATTATAAACCCCAGAGTGTGCTATACTCAAGCACAGTGCTAGTGGCTAGGTCTATAAGAAGAAAAAAATACCTCTACAGCAATAGTTTTCACCCTTCCTAATACATTTTATTATTATTAGGTGACCTTTTAATACATTTATTTATGTTCTGGGGATCCAAAAACATAACATTATTTTAGTTTTTACTTTGTATCCGCAATTTTGTTATTGTTATAAATCAAATGTATCTGATGTGTAGGAAAACTATGTGACCCTTGTGAAAGCTTCATTCCACTCCAAAAGTGCCTTGACACACAGGTTGAGAACCACTTTTCTTTCTACAGCACATACATACATACATACATACATACATACATACATACATACATATATATATACAACAAGTCATCTCTCAGTGCATGCTTAATTTATGACAATTACTTATAAGTACTTATATCATTCCAAGAATAGTTTGAAGAATTTCATCAAGATCAGCATGCAGTAAACCTCATGATTATGTATAACAATACGTCCACTTAGCAGATAAGAAAACTGAAGTATGATATGAGAACTTCTTCAGGAAAGAGTATCTCTATAATCTATGTTGACAACCCCTGTTTGCTATTGTTATTGCTTGCAGGCACCGACTTATTGTTTGTCTTTAAGGCCAGAACTCACAAAACAGCAAAACTGTCTGTCTTCAGTTACCTAGAGCCTGTATGAAGAAGTTTCTTTTACAAGAACAGTTTTCTCATAAGATTTAATGCCTTGGGGGACATGGTCTCAGGTAGAATTTGTACTTGGAGATCTCTGATGCAGGGTCTAATACAAATCCACTTCCTGTACTAGAATAAGGAAAGAAGAAAATCATAAAGTGCTAAGGATAATAGGTGTGATAGCTGAAGGCTCCAGTTACTCACTAGTCGACTTTTTCCTCAGTCTCAGTTTATGGTTAACTGCTTTCATTCACTGTGCTTAGGAAATCCTTGTATGATACTAGGTAATCATGCGAATGACCTGTTAAGAAGCTATGCCTTTACAGGCAGATATCATTACTATTTGGGATGCTTACTTTCTGAGTTCTCTCTCCTGGATAAGTGAAGACCAATGCACGTTTCTCTGGGTTGTTCTAAGGCCGTATGTGTGAAAAGCTGTTCTTTATGCTTTACATAAAGTCACTTCTAGCTCTTGCCATTAATCTCTATGGCTACTACAACAACCACCATTATCATAAACACTATTACTGTCACTGTCAGTACCACCTTTACCTGCTTTGGTAGACCCATCAGGACAGTCACTGTGATTATTATAACTACCTCTATTACTGCCAACATCAGCACTATTACCATGACTACTACCCCCCCCCTTGCCATCCATCCCTAGCACTATTTTATTGGTCGCTTGTCTTACTGCTGAAGGAAAGTACTCGGCAAGAGCAAGCTGGAGAAGGAAGATTTTATTATTCTGAATCATAAATCCAGGGTACAGTTCAACACAGTGGGGGTGCATGATGATAGGAACTTGAGGTAGCAGGTTGAATGGCCTATGATGTCAGGAAGCTAAAGGTGAGGAATGCTACTGCTCAACACATTATTTTTCATGTTCACTTCAGGAGTCAAGCCCAGAGAATAGCATTGCTCAAGTTCAGGTGGTCTTCTCACCTCAATTTTCCTCAATCTAGATAAACCCTCACTATATATCATGGCATATAGTACTATTGTCCTAAAATATGTCTCTTCTTTTCAGATAGAGATGATTCGTGTAGCCCATGTGTACAGTAAGATACAAGTAAAACCAGAATAGACCAAGTAAAGCCATAGCTTCAACAGAGATTTGGACAGAGCGTGTCCTAGGTACCTGCTGTGTTGTTCTATTAGGAACAGGTGAGGTGGGGAGGCCAAAGCATGTAAACTCTTAGTCTTTAGAGTTTGACACTACTGGTCCAGTGCTGCAGGGGATCAGAAATATCCTCCCAATATTGATAGAAATATATAACTACTTTCAGTAAACATTCTGGGTATGCTTGGGCCTGCAACACACTGACAATAGCCTTCGTCCTTCTTTCTTGTCTGGCTGCAGCTCCTTCTGAGGTCACATTTGCCATTGATGTTGGGAATGGCCCCATCGAGCTCCTCGTCCAGTCTCCTTATCCTCTGAATGACAATCAATGGCATTACATCCAAGCTGAGACAAATCTCAAGGAGACCTCACTGAAGGTGGACAACCTTCCCTCGAGTATGAGGAAGACCGCAGAGGAAGGCCATGTCCGACATCAGCTGAATAGCCAGTTGTTTGTAGGTAGGAAACATCGTAGATCATATTTTATGCCAAATACCTACAAGATTGCTTTGTGATGACTCCTAGTCACCTAAAACTAGGACAGAATTAAAATACAGTGTTAATTTTTACCATAAGTTTAATTTTATAAATTGTTTTATTCTAGATTTATTTTCATCACAATAAATTTGTGGTACTCTTTCACAAATCTAGAAGCCTTCACAGACAAGAGTACCATTCCTCATTCAGTTTGCTTTCAAATAAATATGGTATTTTATGTTTTGGGTCATTGTAATAAGAGTTTCTACTTTAGGTATACAGATTTATTTTTTTTAGGCATCGTCTAGTTTATTTGTTTCTGTGTCTATATATATGTGCAATATGTGAATGTTATATATGTATGCTACGGTGAAGATACAGAGCCTTTTAAAACTATTCAACATTTAGGCTAGTCCAGACATTCCTTAAAACCGTTAAAATAAAATACCTACAGGTAAAAATACAACTTTAGTTCACTCTGCAAGGTAGTGCACAATGCCTCATTTTATCCTGCTCAGTCAGCATCTGGAAGGGGCATGAGCTTTTTGGGAGGGAAAATAATAGAGGTTTTTTTTTTTTTTATGACTTTACATTGCGAAGACATTTTTACTAAAGAATCCACCTGAGCCACCCTTTCCTCATTTATAAACCGGTTGTCTAAGCTACGCACATGGAAATGAGCAATAGATTTTGTATTTGCCACCTCTGTGAGGAGAAAAATGACACTAGCAAAATATGGAGAGTCATTCAAATCCACAAAAGGGAGTGACTACAGAAGAAGAGAAACAGATCCGAGTGTCAGACTCTGTAAAACCTCCCCTCTTTATTGCACACAGACTCCAGAAAAGAAATAATGAGTTTTTTTTCGTGTGTGTGTGTGTGTGTGTGTGTGTGTGTGTGTGTGTGTGTGTGATCAGCTTGTATGTACCATTGATTTATCCTGTGGCTAAAGGAGACTCCTCACTGAAATAGAAACCAAGAAGCCAGCTCAAGTGAGGTTTGGGATCTTGGCTTGCATTCTTATTAGAGTTGGAAACAATCTCAAGTTTTGTCATTATTGCAAAGTAAGAGGCTTCCTTTGTGCCTCAGGAATGTTCTTTGTTATTATTTGGATTCATGCAGTAAACTGTACATATGCTTTTAATGTCCGGTAACCAGGTATCTTAGTTACTTGTTGGTTGCCATGTTAAGACACCATAATCAATAGAATGCTTAATTTGTGATCACAGTTGTGAAGAGTTGGAGTCCATGAACTCCAAAGCAAAGGTTAAGAGTTTATATCTTGATACATACGCATTAGGCCGAGAGAGCTAACTGACTTTTAGAACTTCAGAGCCCACATCAAGTAACATACCTTTTCAAAAAAAAAAAAAAAAATCACACCTAACTTTTCCAAACAGTTCCACCAAAAGGAGAAGGGGAGCCACTGTGGAAATTTAAGCTTAAAGAGGCTGTTGTCACCACAGCTGGGACAGATTAAGGAAGATGTATTTCTACAATCATGCCATTTCTAACCATCTACACTGCTCATGTCACCAATTACTCTACTGCCTTTTCAACTCTTAGATCCCTCTCCCTTGTGGGTGTATGTGTGTGTTCATGTTTGGGAATGTGGATTTACATGTGAGTGCATATGATCATGTGCACATTGCAGCATATAGAACAGTCCTTAGACACTTCCAAATTGTATAAGACAATGCTTCTCCTTGGCATGTCATTTTATCATGTAGTCTAGGTTACCTGGCCTGTGGACTTCCAGACACCTGCCTGCTTCACAGATTAAGAACTGGTGTTTTAAACTAAAATTCAATAGAGTTTTAGTATAAGGTATTAAAGAAGAATAATCTTTGGTAAAGACATCAGATAGACACAGAAAATAATGGATTTGTGACTTTTGCCCTCAGATTTACTCCTGTTCCTCCTCTCCCCCACTCTTTTCTCTCTCCTCTCTTTCCTTTTTCCTTTATTAGTATGTTTGGCAGAAATCAAGGATCTCTCCCCACTCTCCAGTCTCCACTCATCTATAATATGATCTTGAGCTCAAGGATTGGACAATAATTAGCTGCTTTCTAAAGCCAGAATGGGCCTCTGCCTCTTCTGGGATCTCCCACAATTCTCAGCACTGCACACACACAGGCTAATGGGACTGAACTGTGCCTGCTGTGTCTTAGCACAGTACCCTCTCACACCGAGGAAGTGCTGGGTTTTCTCTGTGACCAATGAGAAAGTTTCAATTTGCTCAGTGCTTGACAGAGAGTACTGGAGCCTCTTCTGACCTGCTCCAGGTGTTTCCTGAGCTGAGAGTCAGATTACAACCCAAGTCTAAGTTTAAGTTTGGAAATCTTATCTGCTAAATAAAATTTTATTAATAACCTCTAGAATCAAACAGCAGATGATGCGTAATATACCTACTGATTCTTGGCAATAGTTGAAGACTCAGGGGAAGGCCCAGAGGACAGCAGTAACTGAGCCAGCACTACTTTCTATGCTGAATAAAAGCTTCACTATAAATACATAGAATAGAAAGAATAGCTTAAACTTAAGCCATTTGGTCCTCAATATAGCAAATGTGTGACATGGAGTTGAATGTCAACAGCCATCATTCCCTCTTCTGGTGCCAAGTCTTGTATTACATAAGAAAATGAAAATCTGTTGCAGTTTTGTCATTGTGTTCATTTTTGTTTTTTGAAAATTACCATAAGGGATAATCTGTCTCTATCTCTTTTAAGAAGAGCTATGTTTGCCTCTCATTCTGTCTCCCTCTCACAACTATTTTTCCTTGAAACAGGTCTCATGTATCCCAAGATGGCCTTAAGCATGTTATGTAGCTAATGATGACCTTCAAGGTCTGATCCCAAATGCTGAAATTATTTATGTGCACTGCCATGAGTCACTTATTTAGTGGCACTGGGAATTTAACTCAGGGCTTCTTGCATGCTACCCAAGCAGTCTACCAACTAAACCACATCTCTGGCGTGACTTTCAGTTTTTGTTTTGTTTTGTTTTGTTTTGTTTTATTAACTTCCTTTCTCTTACTGGGAAGATAAAGAAAAATTCTGCTGAGCTGACAGTAACACCAACGCTAAGTGTTACCACAAAGATGCTCCTCTCACACAATAAGATGG
Source organism: Micromys minutus (assembly GCF_963924665.1). Taxonomy (NCBI): domain Eukaryota; kingdom Metazoa; phylum Chordata; class Mammalia; order Rodentia; family Muridae; genus Micromys; species Micromys minutus. The sequence goes on from NC_137975.1 coordinate 370,032, forward strand.
CAGCTGCCATGAAATTACCCTTTGGAAAAGAGAAATAGCCTCAAGACCACAAAACCTGTATAGGCCCATAAATGAGAAAGATGAGCTTGTAGGTCAAACAAACAAAAAGAAGGCATCTTATTATTACAGATTTCAAAAAAAGACAGGGTTAAGTCTTATACCAAATACCCCACTCTACATGCTAGACATCATCAGCTTCTAGCTTGAACTTAAGTTTCTTAATGTCTTGGCAGTAGTGATAGGACAGCCCGTGTTTGCAGGTACAAAGGAAAGAGGAAGAGCTGTGACCACAGTAACCTCTTTCATCCTGCCCAAAGTGAGAGCCTATAGCAGGATGTAGCCTGATTTATGGGAAAGGCTGCAGCTAGAGATTCTGTGATCCATGTACTCCACCTATGTAAAACAGCTATGATAGCTTTCATGTTTTCTCTATTATTTTTCTCCACTAGGAGGGACATCATCAAGACAGAAAGGCTTTCTTGGATGCATCCGTTCTTTACACTTGAATGGGCATAAAGTAGACCTGGAAGAGAGGGCAAGGGTCACATCTGGAGTTAGACCTGGTTGTCCAGGACACTGCAGCAGCTATGGAAGCAACTGCCACAATGGGGGCAAGTGTGTGGAGAAACGTAGTGGTTACTCCTGTGACTGCACCAACTCACCATATGAGGGACCTTTCTGCCAGAAAGGTAAGGGACATGCCACCATCATACGTGGTCACATAGAATCCAAATATGATGTAACCTTAATACGGTAATTAGGGCCAGTAATTCTGTAACCATAGATAATCCACCCGCATATAATGCTCTACCACTCTCACGCAATGTTTAAACCAATAGCACTATGCCTTCAGGCAGTCTAATTCAGGCAGTGCAGTACCCACATGCCATGGGCAAACAAGTGTTCTCCATGCCCATACTTTGTGCTATTGTATAGTGTCCCTGTGTTTAGATTCTGCCTAGCTCATCAACATACTCACATCCAAGCCCTGTTTTTCTATGCTCACTGCCTTGGTTGGCTCAGTTGTACTCAGCAATAACTGAAAATGGGTACACCATCCAGGATGAAGGATCAGGAGAAGACTAACAGTGGATCATCTACTTATGCATAATGATATACTAACACTTCTAGTTCTAGTACCTTAAATCAAATATGTATGAAAGGACCAAAAAATGTGAGTGCAAAAGAAAAGTATAAAACAATGAATATGTCAAAGACAAAAAATTAAAATGTTTGTCTACTATAACCTTTATAGATTTTTGAATACTTCTTTTATTCACAGTATAGAAAATATTCAACACCAGCATTTATTGAAAAAAAACGAAGTATTTTAATTGCTACAGGACTTAGCAATTCTATATAGCTCTTACCAATATGAAGCTACACACCTTTGTGATGTGTGTCTATGCTCTCTCCCTCTCTCTCTCTCTCCCTCTCTCTCTCTCTCCTCCTCCCTCCCTCCCACCTTCCCTCCCTCTCTCTTTCTCTGTCTCTCTCTCTCTTTCTCTCTCTCTGTGTGTGTGTGTGTGTGTGTGTGTGTTTGTCTCTGCACACACATCTTCCGATGTGTGAGGAATATGTATCTGTGTGCAGCCACAGGACAAAATGGGCATGTATTTCTAAGGTAGCCCTGAAAAAATACATCTACCCTGTATTTTGAGTAAATGTCATTCACCTGCTCACACTCTCCAATGGACTAGTCTGGGTGGCCAGCAAGCTACAGAGATGTAGGATACTCTGCCTCCCTAGCACAGACATTTCAGCCACCACTATGTGAGTTACTTTTTAGCCTAAGTTTTGATGATTCTATTATACACAGTTCAACAACATTGTCTTCTTGTTAGCCTTAAAAGACATTTTCAAGCTCCACTTCTACAAAATTGTAGTTTATTTAGTCTAAGTTAATTGCAAAAATTAAATAAATAAATAAATAAATAAATAAATAAATAAATAAATAAAGGTGCCCAGTGTTTCCTTTGAGGGGTCCTTTAATTTAACTTCTCCCTTCACTCATGCTAATCTTCCCTTTAATTATTTGGGATTATTTTCTTGTTACTGCCAGAAATCATTAAATAAGAACTCCTTGAGAAAAGAAAATACCAGAACAACCTTTAGAATCAAGACCTGTAAACAATGTAACAGAACTTAAAATGAATAAAACAGGATTCTACTCAATTGCTCTTCACTGAAGATAAAACGTGAAACTTTTTATATTGCATTATTTATTTTGGGGGAAGAATAAAAATACAATTACACACATGTGGAGGCTAGTGGAAAACTTGGGAATTGAACTTCCCACTCTGTTATGTGGGTCCATGGACCAAACTTAGATCATTGTGTGTGATGAGAAAAACTTTTCATCATAGCATTTGCAGTTGCTTACACATAAACTAGAAAAAATAATGTAATCGGTATTCCATACTGATTTTGGAGGGGTTGAAAATCTATTGGCAGTTGATGATTATTAGTTGAGATAGAGTCAGTTTCTTTTAGGTATGGCCACTGATATGTGTGGGACTTTGGTCCAGGGTGGGGTGCCAGAGGCACCACTCAGAAATCACTGGTCAGGCACAGGAGTGTCTTCTGCCACCTCCACTGCTGGTTTTGGTTAAGGGCATGGATTCAGGGGAAGAAGAGAAGCACCATCAGAGAAGGGAAATCCGGTTTCGCTGCTTCAACTGCTGGTGCTGCCCCATTCTGCCCGTCCATACTGAGCTGGTGGAGACTCCAGCAGTGGAGTACAGGAGAACTTGGGGAGAGGAAATCTCTTCCTAAATGATGGTGTTAACAGCTTTTATGACAGAAGCTCCCAGACAACGATATGATTCTTGCACACTTTTACTTTTAAACCATTATATATACACAGTTTTTGATATGGTTCAGGGTCTGACAACAGGTAGTTCCTATTGGCTTGACCTGAGGGCTTGTCAATACCTTGTCTGCATATTTGGGGTAGTCATGCTTCTCTTGTGAGTATGGTCATGTCCTCACCTGTGGAGGAGCGGCTTGGGGCATGCCTGACACCACTTTATGGGGGGCATGCAGTGCTTATGGCTATGCGAAGGGGCCTGATTTCTCAGAAAACTAGAAAGTGTCTGCCTTCTTACCTTCAGTTTCCAGGGATCCACTTGTCTCGACTGGGAAACCAACTGCCCCACATATATGGTGCTCATTTCCTCTGAATGGCCACACATGGATGGCAGTAAAGTCAACATTAACTGGACTCAGTGACCAATGAATAAATAAGTCAATAAATAATGTGATGTTAGGAGGGAATACATGTAGAGAGGTGTGAAAAAGTTGGATAGGGCGTGAACAAAATGTGTTTTATGTGTATCATAATTTGCCTTCTGCTGCTATGACACATGCCAAAACCAAAAGCTACTCAGGAAGGAAAGAGTTTATTTGGCTTACAGGTCACATCATCTGAGGAAGGCAATTTAGGAACTCAAGGCAGAAACTCAGAGGCAGGAGGTGAAGTAAAGTCGATGAAAGAATGTTGCTTATTAGCTTGTTCCTTCTGGATTGCAGTGCCTCTTTTCTTGTACATCACAGGGCACTTTTCCTAGGGATTGTACTGCCTACAATGGGATATTCATTCCTATCCTCCATCAAACATTAATCAGGAAAATGCCAACATAAACTTGTGGAGGAAAGTTCTTGATTGAAATTCTTTCTTCCCAGATTATCCTGGCCTCTGTCAAGTTGACAACAATTGACAAGTACAACTAACCCATGGTTAACTTGACAGAACAACACATTCCTATAAACTCATAACATTTCCTTTCTCATTTGTCTGTAAGAATTCATATAAGTATCAACTTTTTAAAGTCCCATACCTTTTAACAATTCAAAAACGTAAAAGTTTAGTCCTTCAAATATCTAAAGTCTCTTCAAAAGTCAAAAATCTCTAAAGTATTTATACTTCTAATTTAACAAATAAGTCACATACATCCTTGTTTGGGGGAGACACACATCCTTTTTCAATAACTACTCCAATACTGGGATTTCTACTGTAACTGAGGTTATATAATTGCCAGTGACCTCTTCTGGTCTGATGCATACTTCAGCTTTTTGATATAACCACTTAATATGAAAGTTTTATACCACAAAAACCTATACTATCTGGAAAAGTCTTATTATCAAGTTTGGTGCCTGCTTGAAACTTAGTTTTGGCTCCTCTGGCCTTAAGCTTGGTGTACTACTCCTGAGTAAGTTCTTTACAAAAAAAATTTTGCTTGTCTCTTGTTCATCACAACTGGTCCCTCAACCCTAACTGACCAATATCTGTTATCTCAGTGAACCATATGAAAAACCCTCAGAGATCATTACTACAAAATATCACATAACCAATACTGATAGGGTCTATTCTTCCCTCTAAAAGGAAACAAGCCAGACCTTCATCATATTCTTGACTCAAAAATGTTTCAGATTCTTGTATATAGCCCAATATACTTAGCCTACATTGTCTTTATTCAGCACAAAGTACCAAATGCATCCCACAATCATCCTCAAAAGTCTATTTTCCGATCTATCTCAGCAATATTCCATAAATTTGCTTCCAATTTCAATTGCAATTTACTCTCTTTTGCTATGAGAAATTCTATGACCAAAAGAACTTGAGGAGAAAATAGATTTGGCTTATAGGTCACAGTCTATCACTGGAAGATAAGGCAGTGATCCAAGTGAGAAACTTGTTTTGACTGATTTCTTGGATAATCCAGCACCAGTTTCTCAGGAATAAAATTGTACAAAGTTGTCTGGTACATCCTATAACAATTATTAAGAAAAGTCTCCCACAAACTTGCTTACAAGTCAATCTGGTAAAGACATTTTCTCTATTGAAGTGTCCTCTTCCTAACTTAACATGACCTGAGTCAAGGCAATGAAAAATTGGCAAAGCTTGCACGTAAAACATTCTTAAAGAATAAGCAAATACTTTTAACTAATTTGAAAACAAAAGTGCTCTCAGGTTTCAAACGTGGAGATCTCTACATCCGTGAGCAGTCCCATTATTATGTCAAGCACATGAAGGTGTAGGGCAACAGTCCTGACACTAAGGTACACAAGTCTACTGCAGTATCTATAACCAACTGTCTAATAGTGAGGTGGGGGGACTTGAACAGTGGCACATTTAACTTAAATTTCTCTAGTCCTCTGTGTGTGTGTGTGTGTGTGTGTGTGTGTGTGTATGTTTGCCATCATGCCAGGGCACTTTCAGAAGTACCTTTTTCATTCTACCATGTGGCCTCAGGGGTTGAATTCAAGTCCTACAGCTTGATGGCATCTTTATGATCTGAGCTAACTTAGCATCCGTGATATAATAGTTTGCCTCAAGAGACCATTTATTAATGTATATATTTTTGCCTTCAGCATTCTACTATTGTTGACTGAAAATCTAGTGCTATAATGAAAATAATTTTGTTACATAGAAAACATTGACATGAGAGAAAATAAAAATTAAAAAAACGCCTAACCCCAAACATCCAGAAAGTCCAAGACACAAGGAGAAGACCAAACATCAGGGTAATAGGTATAGAAGAGAGCAAACATTCCCAACTGAAAGGCCTAGAATATCTTCAACAAAATTATAGAAGAAAACTTCTCTAACCTAAAGAAAGAGATAACCATGAACATACAGGGAACCTACAGAACTCCAGATAGATTGGACCAGAAAATAAATTCTTCCCAAAACATCATAGTCAAGACATCAAAAGTTCAAAGAAGAAAGAATACTAAAAGCAGTAAGTAAAAAACAACAGGTAACATGTAAAGGCAGACAGATCAGAATTATACCAGAATTTCAACACAGACTATGAAAGCTAGAAGATTCTGCATTGATATCATACAGATGGTAACAGAACACAAATGTCACCCCAAGATAATATATCCATCAAAACTCTCAGTTACTTTAAATGAGGACACCAAGATATTCCAAAAAAAGACTAATTTTGCACAGTATTTGTCTAAAAATACAGCCCTACAAAGAATAATAGATGGAAAATTTTAACCCAAGGAAAAAAAAAACTTTACCCTAGGAAAAACAAGAAAAGTAATCCTCCTGCAACAATACGAAAAGAAGAAAGGCTCACAAAGATAGTTCTACCACTAACAATACAAATTACAGAAAACAACAAGCATTATTTCCTCAAAACTTTTAACATCAGTGGATTCAATTCCTCAATAAAAAGACATAGACCTTCAGACTGCATACATAAACAGGATCCAGCATTTCACTGCATACAGGAATCTCATCTCAGCAACAAAGACAGACACTACCTCATAGTAAAAGATTAGGAAAAATATCTTCCAAGCAAATGCTTCCAAGAAACAAGCTGGAGTTTCCCTCCTAATGTCAAATAAAATATATTTGCTACCAAAAGATATCAAAACAGATAATGAAAAACACTTTTTACTCATCAAAAGTAAAGTCTATCAATATAATCTCTCATTTCTGAACATCTGTGCTCCAAATACAAGAGCACTCACATTCATAAAAAAAAAAAAAAAAAAAAAAAAAAAAAAAAAAAAAAAAAAAAAAAAAAAACTCTACTCAAAGTATATATTGCAGCACACACAATAATAGTGGGGGACTTCAACATCCCACTCTCATTAATGGACAGATCATGGAAGCAGACTTTAAACACAGTGAAACTAATGGAAGTAATGAACCAAATAGTTTCAACAGACATCAATAGAATAATTCATCCTAAAACAAAAAGGTATAATTTCTTCTCAGCACCTCACTGGCACCTACTCTAAAACTGACCATATAGTAGGTCACAAAAGAGGCCTCAACAGATACAAGAACATCAAAATAATCTCTTGAATTCTATCAGATCCCTATGGACTAAGGCTGGTCTTCAATAACAACAAAAACAAACAAAAGCCTACATACAAATGGGAGCTGAACAATGCTGTACTAAACAGTAGCTTAGTTAATAAAGAAATATAGAATGAGTTTTTAGAATTTAATGAAAATGAGGCACAAAATACCCAAACATATGGGATACAATGAAAATAGCACTAAGAGGAAAACTCAGCTCTGATCACCTCTAAAACGAAACTTTAGAAAGCATACTCTAACATCTTGACAGCACACCTGAAAGCTACAGAACAAAGAGAAGTAGATACACCCAAGTAGAATAGGCGACAGGAAATAATAAAACTCAGAGCTAAAATCATCATAATAAAAATAAAAAGAACTAAACAAACAAACAAAAAAAGGAGCAGGTTCTTTGAGAAGATTAACAAGATTGATAAACCCTTAACCAGACTAACAAGAGAGAGCAGAGAGATTATCCAAATTAACAAAATTAGAAATGAAAGAAGGGATATACCAACAGAAACTGAAGAGATTCAAGAAGTCATTAGATTCTACCACAAAAGCCTACAGTCAATAAAACTGGAAAATATAGGGGAAATGAATAATTTTCTAGACAGATACCAGGTACCAAAGTTAAATCAGAATCAGATAGACCATCTACATAGCCTCACATCCCTAAAGCAATAGAAGCAGTCATCAAAAGCCTTCCAACTAAAAATAAACCCAGGACCAGACTGGTTTAATGCTGAATTCTATCAGACCTTTATAGAAGACCTAATACAATTACTCTCCAAACTATTTCACTAAATAGAAGCAGAAAAAGCACTACTCTACTAATTTTTCCAACCCAAAATTATGTCCATTCCTAATCCACACAAGACCCTACAAAAATAGTACAATAGAAAAATTTTTCTCATGAACATTTACATAAAAACACTCAATAAATTTTTTTGCAAACAGAATGGCCAGGCCTGGCACAGTTTCATCAGGACTCCCAGCATGCCTGCAGATTGCTGGACACCTGGAGGAGCCCCAAGTGGGTTCTCACGGGTGAGTCCACGTTCCTTCCCCACTCTATACTGAGGGAGGCCACCCAGTACTCTCTGGGCACAGAAGGTGGTGCTGCTTGGGAACTCACCCTTTCAGCCCAAGGCCAAACACGGCCCAGTTTCATCAGGACTGGCACGCTCCTGAAGTGTGCTTGACACCTGGAAGATCCTTAGTTGCATTAGAACTGGGCACTGCCATTGGAACTCACCACCTGCCCAGAGAGCCAAACACCCAGCAACAATCTTCATCTGGAGACCACAGGCTCACAGACCCACAGGAGAGACAAACTCCAGTAAAAGACAAGGTCACCCTGCATCACCGATAAAAAGATGACAAGACACAAGTACAAGAAACTGAAACCAAGACAACCTGGCAACATCAGAACCCAGTTCTCCCACCAGGACAAATAGTGGATATCCCAACTTGCCAGTAAAAAAAAAAAAAATTAAACTTAAAATCATACTTCATGATGATGATGGAGATCCTCCAAAAGCAGAAATAGCCCACTTGAAGTACAGGAAATCCAGGAGAACACATGTAAACAAGGAGAAGCCCTTAAAGAAAACACACACACACACACACACACACACACACACACACACACACACACACAAAACCCACAACAATTATTTAAAGAGCTAAAGAAACCCAAAAAGAAACAGGTGAAGGAACTGAAAGCAGAAATAAAACAATGAAGAAATCACCACAGGAGACAACCTTGAAGTTGGAAAACCTAGGAAAGACATTGGAAGTTACAGATGCTAGCATCACCAGCAGAATACAAGAGATGGAAGAGAGAATCTCAGGAGCAAAAGATACCATAGTAATCATTGACAAAACAGTCAGAGAAAATGCAAAAATCAAAAAGATTCTAACCCAAAACATTCAGGAAATTCAGAACACTATTATCCAAACCTAAGGATAATAGGTGTAGAAGACAGCAAAGACTCCCAACTGAAAAGCCCAGTAAATATCTTCAACAAAATTATAGAAGAAAACTTCCCTAACCTAAAGAAAGAGATGACCAACAACATACAAAAAGCCGATGGAACACCAAATAGATTGGACTAGAAAAAAAAAATTCTTTCCAACACATATTGGTCAAAACAACAAATGCTCAAAACAAAAAAACAAAATGAAAGCAGAAAGGGAAAACAGACAGGTAACATATAAAGGCAAATTCATCAGAATTACAGTAGACCTTTCCATGCAGACTATGATCCTGCATTGATGTCATAAATCACCAACCAATGAATTCACATGGAGAGCCCATGGCTCCAGATGCATATACAGCAGGGGATATTATTTTCTGACATCAATGAGAGGAAAGGACTTTGGTCATTGAAGGCTATTTTTTCAAATGTAGGGGAATTCCCAGGCTCTGAGGTGGGAGAGGGGTTTGAAAGAGGGAGCACCATCACGGAATTAATGAGAGGTGTATGGGGAATGGGATTGGTAGAAGGGGGAAAACATCTGAAATGGAAACACAGAGAATGTGTATTAGAAAATACTGTCCTATCTTAATTGATACATTTATCACTGGGCTCTGTGGAAATAATCTGGGTTTTGGTTCTCATTGATTTAACATTCTCCTTGTGCAGATACTAGGTATGTATCCAACGTCAAACTTACTTCCTTAATTTCCACATTTTTAATGTGTCAGAAATTCAGGAATTTTATAGAAGGGATTATGTTTAGTCATTATTGAACACTAAACACATCATATAAATTCTGCCTAAACTAGTTTTTGAAATGTTATACTATCTAAAACTAAAATGACAATAAAATGTAAAATTTGCCAAATGTGCTTCAAATGATATTTATAATTCATCCCTGGGAAAATAAAACCTATTTGAGCACCTTTTATTTCTTTTCATAAGACAAAAACTTGGATGAGTAGTATCATCAACACACGTGGCTAAATTTACCATTTCACTGAAACAATGTGGAAATATTAGCCGTAATTAAACTAAATGCAGGAGTAGAACAAGAATGCCAGTTTGGACATGTCTAATTATAAAAGTTTGTTTCATTTTAAATTCATTTTTATAAAAGAAAAAAATAGTGTAGATGCCCATTTGTAATATGGTTTTATACATTGTTAGTAATGTAAGCATTTGAACATATATTCAAACATCTGAAAAAGGCTTTTATTTTATTAACTAAAAAGTAGAAGATTAAACTGCAGGCCATATGTCCATAAGGAAAACCCTGGTACTGAGCAGATGATGAGCCAACATCTGCATGGCTGAAAGTGTCTGCTTCTTATATTTAACATAACCCACACGGATATAATATTCTTGATAAAGGCAAAAATATTGGTTCTGAACTTTTCCCAAAATTGCACTACTAGGCCAGTTTTGCCAGTCATTGTGAATAAACATGAATTATATAGCACTACTACAAACTGATAACACAGTTTTACAAGATAAAAAACGTGGCAAGAACCTCATGAAGGAAAGTTACGGTTGTTCTTTGTGTTTCACACTTAGCCAGATAAAGTTGAGAGAAAATTAGGTGCATGGTTTCCTTCTTTGGGAAGAAGAGAAACATCATATCCATATAAACTTGAGTTTCAAACAGTTTCCATGCAGATGGGTGCTTACAGATCTAAGAAGTCTTCGATAAAAAAAACATTTTCTTCACAGCTGTAGGAGCCTTTGGCAGAGTAAGTATTTCAACTTATTGATAGACATATCATAAATCACAAAACCTAATTCATGAATGTTACTAAGATGGAATTAGTTTAAATTTTGTTCTTGGTTTTCCTTGTTTTTTTGTATTTGAAGTATATTTATATGTGTATGTGATTGTGTGTGTGTATATTCACGTGTGCAAACACATGTATGTGGAGGCCAGGAGTCAGTAGCAGATATATTCCTCAACTGATCTTCAAAATGTGGCACACTCTAGTTGCTAGACTAGACAGTGAAGACCAGGGTTCTTTCTGTCTCTGCTTCCCCAGATCTGGGATGAAATAAGCACGGAACCCCACATAGGATTTAATGTAGATGCTGAAGAACCAAACTCACTTTCTCATACTTGTGCAGCAGACATTTAACCAACTGATCCACGTCCCAATCCATAAGTCATATGTTCTTATAACACAGAGATCCCACAAGTTAAAACCCCACAGGGCTTTGTTCTGTGCTTTACAAAGACAATCTCACTAAACAACATAGGGATAGAGAGACAGTGTTGGGTGTTCTGACTAGCCTGCTTAGCCACATTTATAATTACAAACAATGCATGTGCTCCAGGTTCAGTGTCTCAAAAAAAAAAAAAAAAAGAAAGAAAGAAAGAAACAATTGAAGAATGATAAGGGAAGGCATACAACCATTTTTCCAGTATCAACACCTATGCACATACACACGAAAATGGATTTGCGCCTTTCTAAAATCAACAAGAAGCAGAATCTGTGATCTCTTAACACCCCTCTCCCAGTGTTGGATACAAAGGAATCCATGATCAGGTATTACAGCTACCCCCAGTAATTGACTAAATGTTTGAAAAAAAAATGCTTTCTTCTCTTTTGTTTTACTTTTTCTCCAGAGATTTCAGCTCTTTTTGATTCTGGCACGTCTGTAACATACATGTTTCAAGAGCCGTACCCAGTGACCAAGAACACAAGCCTTTCCTCTTCTGCTATCTACGCAGATACAACTGCATTTAAAGAAACCATCATGCTGAGTTTTATGACAGCACGAGCCCCTACCCTCTTGCTCTACCTCAATTTCTCTTCTCAGAATTTTCTGGCTATCCTGCTGTCCAGGAATGGTGAGTGTTGGTGGCACAAAGCCATTAGGCCAGACTTGCCTGGAAGGACAGCTCATACTCTACAGTACCCCAAAGTGCCTCAGAGCTGGGCAACCTCAGCCCAACCTTCCTTCCACTTTATCTTTATTAGCTGTAATTGGTATTCTGGGACAGTGTCAATTTGCCACTAAAGTCTAACCCATTGACTTTCATTTGGCTTAATTGTCTTGCAGTAATTATTTATTATTTGTTCCATGCTGAAATACATTATGTGTAAAAGATCATAAGCAGATCTGAATTTCAGAAGGATGCTTCCTGTCATTCTGCGTCCGGGTCTTTTATGCAGGCCATGACATAGGTAACACAGTTGGAGACACAGGTAAGTTCTCAGGGCCAGGCTTGACACAGGATGGGAGTTCTCAAATGGAAAGTGATATCTGGAAGGCACGTCATAGATAAACACAGACTACTTTTTTAGTACCAGCTGACAGGCAGGTTTTCAAGGCTTAAAGTCTTTCTCTCCCTCTCTCTCTCTTCCCCTCTTCCCCTCCCTCCCTCCCTTTCCCCTCCCCCTCCTCCCTTCTCTCTCTCTCTGTCTCTCTCTCTCTCTCTCTCTCTCTCTCTCTCTTACACACACACACACACACACACACACACACGTACGCACACATGCTAATACAGGCTCTCACACTCACTAAATCACTCACTTGCTCTCTTGCTGGCACACACACTAGCCTTTTTCTTGCCCCAGTCTTTTATTGATACTCACAAAGCAGGTATAACAAAAAAAAAACTATAATTATTACCAATGAAACTCAGAAGAATAACCACGTTCCACAAAGAATTAAAAATTACTATTGTTCCCCAAAATTTCAAGCTTTCCCTATTCCCAGGCCTGTGGCCAAAATGATAATAATTGCAAACATTATTACTTAAACTTTACCTTTTAACTTATTACTCTTCAAAGATCAGAACTCTGAGTTCAGCTACTGGCATTTTCCTGTGAAGCTCTAATGATACATGACATGGGCAAGTCTGCCAGGCAGGAGCCAGAAAGAATCAAGTTAGTCCTTAACTCAGTAGTTCTCATAGCTTTCTGTTCCTGTGCATTGCACACAATGACTTTCCTAAGAAACTCAGCGTTTTGACTTAGTTTTAGTAGTGTATAATTTTATGCATTCTATACTTTCTTATCCAGGACCTCTCTCAAATGTTGTGCAAAACGTGTTCTGTAACTTCAATAACTTTTACCTTCCTTGGGGTTCCAGTGTTGGCTCTAAAATCATTTTCTAATAACTTCTTCAAACTTGCTTCGCCAGTCAAGCATTAATCTAGATCTGCCATTGTTCAGGTATTATATTTTCTTCAAGATGAGATCTCACAGCATGTACATTAGGATTGTGCTGTGCTGTGCTCCTGTGCCTCGATTTCCAATTGTTCAAGAATCATTACATTAAGGAGCATGTAATTTCAGAGGATCTATGAGAACAGAAGGAGAAAGAAATAGGAAAGTCAGATATAGCAGAATTATTATGCACATCAGGGCCAACTGAAAGTAGTCACACACAACTGAAATCTATACAGCCATTTTTCAGTGCTAAGGTTTGTTGAAATGGGAACAACTGTTTTTTTTTGCAAAGAACCGCTGAGGGTTACTGAGATGTCTCCATTCCAGTTTACTGCTGGCAGTCCCTGTCATGGTATGCTGTCCCCAGCAGTGAGAAATTAGGTTTCTGAAGCAATCTAGGTAGAAAAAAGGCTTTGACAGAAAACCCTCAGAATCAACTAATATGAGTTGATAAGGGACTCACAAAGACTGAACCTCTTTCTAGGGAACATGCATGGAAATAACCTACTATGTCCTCCACACATAGGTTACAGTGATGTAAGTTGATTTTTAATATGGAAGCAGGAGCTGTAACTGACTCTCTTGCCTGCTTTTCCAATCCTTCCTTCTATCTTTCTTGTCTATCCTTAATAGATAAGTAGGTGCCTGGTCTTACTGGAACTTGATATGTATGCATGCTGGTTGATATCCATCAATGCCTCCTTTTTACAAAGACAAACAATGTAGGAGATAAAGAGGATAATAAGGGAAGAGAAAGAACTGGGGAGAGAAGAGGGAATTTGGGGGAGAGGAGAGGGGGGAGGAGAAACTGCCATTAGAATGTAAAATAAATAATATTAAAATTAAGAAAAGAAGAAACCTAAGTGTTTAAATTATCCTGCAAATCAAATGTCTTCAATAGCATTAAATTCCTTGTCAATAGTGGCTGTCAGATAATAATTAAGTGACTATTTGCGGAGAAAAAGATGATAGTGTCAAAGTAGGTGAGAGACATAATAACTGGCAAGAGTTAAGCATTTCCTCTGTCTTATTGTGAGGTTCTTTGTTCTTTCTTTCATTGTCTTCCATGAATGCCTACAAAAACTTTTTCTTTTCTTATTTTTTTTTTTTTTTTTTTTTTTTTTTTTTTTTTTTTTTGCTGAACTTGAAGTGTTCCTAGAGGAATTAAAATTTTATGTCTTCAGTGAGATTCTAGTATATTTTATACCATTAGGCCATTGACCTGATTAATGAAAGGAAATAAAATTCAAGGTCTGGAAACTAATATAAGTTGGGGCAAAAAGGGTAGTTTTTAAGCTTAAAGGCCTTGGACTGAGAACATTGTAAACAAGTCCAGGCTTGTCTAGCTAAGCCCATTGTTAAAACATTCCAGTGGCTAGGTCAACCAATCATAAAGATACAATAGGAATGCAGAAGCTTATCCAGGCTGTCTTTTACAACTGAGTCTTTGATCAAATGATCCCCTCCTGAGTCTATTTAAAAGTTATATGTTAATCACAGGTTTTCCTGACTTAGATAAGCATTTGCTCCACCAGTCTCCTGACTTCTTGACTGCACCTACTGTTCTGCTGATACATAGTCACGCTGTGGGTGAACTTTGTATCCACACTAATTCTTCCCAGCCCCTGACCCTTTCTTTATAAAAACTCCCAGCTTTCAAGTCTCCTGGTCTATACCTCTATCTCCTACATGAGATACGTATTGGCCCCGAACTCTGTCATTAAACTACCTCATCCTTTTGCAGCAAAAGGTCTCTCGAGTTTCATTGGGTAACCCCATGTCCTGAGACTCAAGTGAGGGTCCCCAAAAAGGGGTCCTACCCTGGATCAGGAACTAGGAACCAATGTGCTTTAGAGCCCAGAGTAGTAGCTCCTACCTAGAAGTCAACATTCAGTGCCATTTGCCTATGCAGTATGTTCAAGAGGAGACTAGGATAACAGACCATATCCCCTAAAAAGAAAATGTGGTTGCTTCCTGTTTTGGAAGTTAGGGATTCTCACAAATTGAAGTGATGACCAGCAGAATAAAAATTTAATTAATAAATATGTTTACCTGCAAATCTTTTGTAATCAGGATTTATTCACAAGCATATTTAGTAGAATCAACAACTTGTATTAGAAAGCTTTTCACCTTGTTCTGATTTTTTTTTCAGCTGCAATGTGATTTCAGCCAGCTTTAAGGTTGAAACCTTTGTTTATTAGTCTTCTTATATACCACTTTAATTACACACAGAAAGATAACATCAGTTCTGAGATAGGGAACAAGCAAGTTAACAATCAAAGATCCTGTAACTGTCTTTTTGGGGACCAGGTGTGAAGATCAGGGATAAATGGTGATCAAAGAGGCTGTCACTGCCTACATCCACTGAGTCTGCCCTGTCCTGATCTACATTTCAAAGGTAAATGTACCTTCCTGGACTTCAGTCCTAAGGGGTTTGCTCTGAACTTCAGATGCAAATGTGCTTAATTCTAGCCCTCTCAAGACACAACACAGAAGCCAGTTTCCTGCCTATGATCTACTTCAAGATGTCCTGAAAAATTAATATTTCTCTACCACCAACTGACCAGAGGTGCCAAAAATGCTCTCCATATCTCCCCCCTTTTAATTATATAAACAAGACTGCATCTGTCTTAGGTCGTCTAACAGAAACACTTCTGTTACCTGAAATGTATTGAATTGCATTATTTCTATTAGTATTCCCTATTAATATTCTGAATTACCCTTGTTCTGATTTTAAGATAACTTTAAGAATTTCGGAGTGATGAAGAAATGGCCAGCTTAAAATGATCTTATTTGGTCTCTTAGGAAGATGGAAACTTCACTTCCATTACTTAGGGGTAAGAAGCTAAGGTGCAGAATTAGAAGAATAAAAATTGTAAGCACCCAGCCAAGTTCTCCTCTTGTAAATTTATTTTACATAGTTAATCATGCCAGAGGTGAGAAGATGCCTGTGAGTCAAAGCTGTGTGCATGAGCTGAAAAGTCATCAAGCACAAATAAAATCTATACAGCCATTGTCCAGGGCTAAGGTTAAAAGAAATGGGAACAAATGTTTTATGCAAAGAGCTGCTGCAGGCTACTGAGATGTCTCCATCCCAGCCTACTGCAGGCAGTCTCTTGTTTCAGATGGTGGGTCCCCTAGAGGGATGTGTTTCCTGCTTCTCAGTGAACCAGACATAGACTGATTTTTTTTTTTCTTTGCTATTGATATTTTTAGTTTTAGACTTAGACTTATTCAGCTGACACTGTTACTGTCGCTTCAAGTCAGAACCTGGTTAGGTACTAAACAAAAAAAAATAATTGTCATTGTTGAGATGTAAGCCCCCCCATACACACACAAACTCACACACACACACACACACACACACACACACATACACACACACACACACACACACACATTCATGGGCTTAAAAGATGTTAGGGGTTATTATAAGGTAAAGGAGTTCTTGGAAGATGCAGCCCTAGATTTTTGAGTGACAGACAACTACTCAGAAATAGAAATTATAGGAAGGAGGCTTTAAATGATAGCAGCTTGTCCAGAGAAGTGGGGGTGATCTGAGCATACCCTTGATCTCAACATTTCAATGTGCTTCTGTATGCTTGTAAATGAGTGCAGCACGGGGTAGGGGCATGCATACATGTTTGTGTGTGCATACATTTGGAGATTGGAATATAACCAGTGGTACCATCCTCAGGAATACTGTCTAACTATCTGAGTCTCTCTCTTTGTCTAGGGGGTCACCAATTGGTATTGTCTGGCTGGCCAGTACGCTCTAAGATTCTATCCTTCTTTACCTCCAGGATGCTGAGGTTCTATGTCAATACACCTGGCATCAATCTCAGGCCCTTATTCTTATAAAGTATGCACTCCATCAACTAAGATATCAACACAGCAGGGCATTTTGCTGAATAACAGTTTTCCCTTCCCCATAATAAAAATTTAATTTTCTTCAATAGTATCATTTGTCAAATGTTCTGGAAGCCATTTCTACGTGGAAGGAACTATTTAATATGTCAGAAACATGAGGAGGATCATGCCCTATCATTAAGAATCTACCTATAATCTAGAAATGCATATTATTAAATGCTTCTCATTCACATATAGTTCATACAGATTGAATAGAGTTAGACTATCTACCAGGAAAGATATGGATATTATGAGAGGTGGACAAAGTTGACCATATTTATACTGGGAAAGAAAGTTTTAAAATATTCCCCAAAGAGTGACTTTTTAATCACAAGAAATAAACCAGCATTCTTTTGGCAAATAAAATTTTAATTAAAATGTTTTAAGTGATTTCTACTTATTTTATTGTGTTATGTTCATTATATATTATAAAAAATGTGCATATATGTATCTTAGTGAATGATTTTCTTCTTCCTTTGCTCTGATAAGCTAGGTTATCAAAGCAATAAAAAAGGGGTCATAGTTTAATAATGTTGCCCATCATGGAGCGAAGAATTCAGGAAGGAGCTGAAGGTAGCCAGAAAGCAGAGAGAGATGGATGTTGCTGCTCAGCTCAGTTCCTCCTTTTAATCCTGTCTAGGTTCCCAGGACATGGGATGGTGCTGCCCACATTTAGGGCAGGTTTTTTAACTTCAATTAACCTATTTCAGATAAACCCTCACAGCTTTTCCATGAAGCTAATCTCTTTAGTTATTGTAGATAGTGTCAAGTTGACAATCAATATTAATGATTGAATTGTCAATATTTGATCCCTCATGCAATTATTTAAGTTGGTCTCTCTTTTTTTGTTGCTTGCTGGTTAAAATATACATGTAAATTTAAAAGATGCACAAAAGGGGGCATCAATCTATGCTGAAATTCATTCAGTACAATATCCAAATGATCAGTTCACCTTTATCAATTTTTTGAGCAGAGACATTTATAAGATCCTCAGTCTAAGTTTCTGATTGCCCACACATCAAAAGAAATAATTATGACCTGAAATACTTGACATTTTGTATGTACTTAGTCAAGAAAAAAGAAAAGTAACAAAAGAGCAAGACAAGAAATGCCTTCAAAGTTCAAAGCCTACCAGCTGCCAGACAGGGTCAAGTTGATAGTAGGATGTCCTCACTCTCACTGCAGTCTCTCAAAGAAGTCCTTCCTAGGTCACTGTTGCCTTTAGTCACTTCTAGGTCAACAATATATGTCTGAGTTCCTCTGGGCATAAGGAATTCTGAAGCACAGAGCTGTAGAAGAATGTCCCAGAATGATTTTGTTGTTTTTGCTGTTTGTTGTTGTTTTGCTTTGCTTTGCTTTGAGAAGGGTAAGAAATGTTCTGTAGCATAGAGTTAATCTACAGTGTTAAGTGGTGGGTCTGAGCAGGGGAAAAAAGACATGTGGGTAGAATAAGATGCATACATAAGTTTTCCACCTCCCCTCCCCCACGTTGTTGCCATGAAAACTACTTCGGATATTATTATGAACAGAATTTTGCCCCTACTTCCCAGACTAGGTAATGAAGTCCTCATTGTTTCCTCTTAGATTTGGAGTAAGAGAGAAATACATCAAATGAGGTCATGGAGTTTCAAGCCCTGATACTAAAGAAGACACTGGTGGGCTTTATATTCCCTCTTCCCTTGAGATGTAAGAACACATTTCTCTATTCAGGAAAAACAAAACTTAAGAGAAAAGGGAAGAAAAGAAAAGAAAAGAAAAGAAAAAAGAGAAGAAAAACTAATGAAGGAGATAAAGTTTCAAAGCTATGTCACTACTTAATCAGTACATGATATTTTATTTTAAACATTTAACCAAAAACATAACAAAATAATGGATTTGTACATACCTCATAGACAGTAATTTACAAGTAAAGACAAAATGGTATATAACTATATACCTTTAGTAACTACACTGAATAATAATCTTCAGCTTACACATTTGATTGTGAACATAAAATGTACCATATACATATGTGAGTGTGAGTGTGTGTGTGTGTATGTGTTTGTGTGTATGTGTGTGTGTGTGTGTGGTACAACTTTATATAATAGAAAATTAAATATAAAATTATTGACTTTCAGAACATTTATGAAATAAAGAACTGAATTTTATCTTAATAATGTCACCATTGAGCCAAACATCTTAGCGTACAGAGTGTGTCCTGGTTGAAATACGTATTCAGCCTCCAGTGGGAGAATGGGCCACCAAGTATATGAAGTCCCCATAGAGTACTGGAGAAGATTTTATAACCAAAGTTAAGGTTAGCATCGTAAGGTCAGAAAAGACAGTAAAAGGGAAAGATAAAAACGTGAAGTGTCAACATAAAAACACAGCATCCATTTTCAAGAAGATAAGAGATATTTTACTCTGGAGCCAGTAATGGGTGATCAAGGCTATAGGACATAGATTAATCAGAGAACACAGATTTGGGGTACCTCAAATTTTATGTTCCCATGTGGTAACAGTTTAATGAAGTTTTTTGGTACCAGAAAAAATGAAAACCACGAATTAAGACACTTCTCAAATACATTTGGGAAATATTAGGTAGGATGGTTAAAGCAGAAATACAAACACGTCTCTCAGACTTTTGGTTAGTGGAAGTCATAAGTTAATATAAAAGGTTTCATTTTATAGTAAATGAAATCTGCCATGAAGATGTTTACTCAAACACAAAGGTGTTGGCTTTTGTGTGTGTTAGAGGTGGTCCATGACAAAATATAAAAAGTTTCCAGAAGGTATGCTTCTTCTAAGAAACTTTTTATAAAAAGAAGAAAGATTTGTCATTGTACCATGTAATATTCCAATCAGTGCTTACCCCAAAGGAAGCAATGTTTTCTGGGATTGTTTCCTGTTCTCATAGAGAACACGCTCCCTAGAGTTGCACGTTCCAGGTCAGAATCACACCTTCAAACAACTGGCAAAACAAAGATGTTCAGGATGAGAATTTAGTGCTAGAATGAGTCAACTCACCGGCATAGGGCCGCTAATGAGACTCAGGATGACTTCAATTTTGGATAACTCCTTACAAGTTTCTCCAGAGGGTCTTAGCTTAAATAGGGACAATCTGAAGGTAAATGTACAGTGATTTCCTCCAAGTCTCTAGCTGTCTAGGAGATAATAGTGTCACAAGATTATAGTATTCACTCTGGTAAGAATTTATGTCTCCTTTCTGGTGTGTGAATGAACAAAGTCTTCTGAATGAACTTTGGTTTGCACAGCAGAGGTTGAATGTTATTGTCCCTCAGAGAATTCTCTGTAAAGTTCCACTTGACAACCTCTGGTGCATGTTTGGAGGTAAAGTTACTGGCTCTGTCTGTTGATCAGATATTCTGTGGCTATATTTTCTAAAAGCCTCTGGGTCTTCTCACTTTTGTACTTTCCCAGTTTAAACAACCCTCAATAAATGTTCTTAGAACTGAACACTTTTTTTCAAGAAAGTTTGCATAGTTACCAGTATAGTGTGGGCCTCTAATTATTATTTCCCATGATGCTCAGCTATTGGGAAAGAGCAGAGCTATTGGAGGCACCAATTTTTCATGTATAAATCTGAAATGATTGTGTTGTCCATTTGTCTCACAGAAGGTGTGGGAGACTAATGAGGTTCTGGTCATAGAGGCTCAGATAAAAGGTGTGAGATAAATATAAAATAGAATCATTACAGAATGGATGAAAAAGATGGCTGCATACTGACCGTTTTATACATCGAAATAACATGTGGTGCAGAAAACCAATAAAAATATAGTGTTTTCAAAGTGCATAGGGATATGATTCAGTGTTTGCTGGACAGGCAAAAGAACCAGAGCACTATCCTAGCCCATGACATGTGACCATAACCACTGTGCTGGAAGTCAGAGACAGGTGAATTTCTGGAAATCACTGATAAACAGTTTTTGCCATTTTATGAATAGCAGGTTGAGAGGGAAAGAGAGAGAGAGAGAGAGAGAGAGAGAGAGAGAGAGAGAGAGAGAGAGAGAGAGAGAGAGAGATGTTATCTTTACGATAAAAGACCAGGTGGGTGGACCTGGAAGAAGACACCACTGGTGTCTTTCATGTAGTACAAACACATGTGTCACACACACAGACATGTCCAATATCCACATTAACATAAACTTATAACATATACAACATCTGTTTAAGGAGTATTGAACAGGGATGAGTGGAGTTGAGATGAGGTGCATGAGCCGCCGATACAGCAGCACAAGCCTTTATACGTTCCACATAGCATGTCTAATATCAAAGGGATTTTCATGAAGATCAGATGTGGAAGAAGGTAGTAACAGACATAATTGAAAATACTTCATGAAGAAAAGAGTAAAGAAGTAATGTTTGTTTTTATGCAGCTCAGCAAGTTAGAACTATAACACATCCACACAACGTCCATAGACTAAGGCTAAAGCCAAATCTAAATACTCTAACACATCCACACAACATCCAGAGACTAGGTCTAAAGCCTAAATATAAATGAAGGATAGAACTTGTCAACAGAAACACACATGCTTAGGAGATGGTAGAACTATCTCCAAATCTAAGTCAAAATGCCTTCCAAGATGAAATTATAGGTGTGTGATATTGCTGTTTGAGCCTTCCTTAGGACATTTACAGGTATGTCCCCTTATGTGTAAAACACATGCCCAGAGTTAGCATCTTAAAACAGCAAACATCATGTCACGTCATTCTGAAAGCAACTGAAATTTCATTAATTGTAAAATACCAGCTCTAGTCTCCAAATAGTTCAGACCCTTATTCTGAGCTGTTGGAATAGGAAAGGTCCCAGAGTTTGCTTTTGAGACCTCTCCTTTCCCTGCTCATAGGAAAATTCAGTTTCCTGCTTCTTAATAATAATCATCAGAAATGGCAGCTTTGTCCCATAGGGGAAAGCAATACCAAAGAACACACAACACAACTGGAAGACATTCAGTGTGATAGAATGACACACGGGAGAATATTAGGCTACAGGAATTATCCAAGTTTGCTGTAAGCAGTCTGGTGACATGGACTTCACTAACATATAGTTATTGTTGAGGTATTTATCTTTGGGCAAACTACTTGTACCTAATAAATGTCAAAGAAAAAAAAACATCTGGGCAAATATTGTCAGTAATAACATAGTAACAGATTCCTGTGACTGTCACTAGCCTCATAGTCTAACTGGTAAATTCCTAGCAAATGAGATCTCTCTCTCTTTCTCTCTCTCTCTCTGTCTCTCTCTCTCTCTCTCTCTCTCTCTCTCTCTCTCTCTCTCTCTCTCTCTCTCTCTCTCTCTGTATGCATTTAAGGGTACATACACTTGCATGTGGAAGGCAGAAGACTATCTCAGGTGGTTTTCTTCAGAATCTGTCTACATTGTTTTTTGTTGAACTGCTCTTTCAGCATTCTGAAGTTTGCTGATTTAGCTAGTTAGTTGACCTGAGTGATCTGCCTGCCTCTGCCGTCTCAGTGTTGGTACTAGTACTATGTACTACAACATCCAGTACTTCTGCACAGGTTCTGGGTATTGGACTTATGTTCTCAAACTAGCTGAAAATAACTTACTGACTGACTGAGCCATAGCCCCAGCTCAACCAACACCTACTTCAGTCATCTTAGTTCTAGATAAGCTAATCTTAGAATAAAATTACCACCACAGTGTTTAATGTGTTTTCTAATCTGTATGTGTATACATTATAAATTCTGATGAAGTGGTCTTTTCAAAATTCAAATATGTTCAAATCATTCCTTTCCTACAAGTCTCCATCGTTTCTGATTCAATCTCAAAGTCTCCCCTTCTCGTTTACACAGTCTTGCTTTCCTATGACTTCCGTGTGCTTAGCTTTCATGTACCCAGCTGGGCCCTGTTCCTGCATTCAATCATGTGTATATTTGTGTCAATGAAGTTATTCTATTCTGTTTCCTTAGTGGTCTTAGTACATGTTTGAAGTTTTCTGTCCTGCCTACCAACCTTCCTTGTAAGAACACACACATATGTGAGGCTCATTTAATGAGAACTATCTCTTAGTACATGTTTGAAATTTTCTGTCCTGCCTACCAACCTTCCTTGTAAGAACACATGTTCGTCTCATTTAATGAGAACTATTTCTCCTCCTCCCACAGTGAGCCCTCCTGAAGCATGTACTCAGCAGTCCGTTACACAAACTGACAGTCTCTGTCACCTTGCCCCTCTGCAAAGACACCCATAGGATTCATTACCCCTGACTTAGCACCTCTGAGAGCTCAGTCTGTGTAGGAGGAACAGGCTGCTGTAAAAGCAATTTTCCTCGTTAAATTTTTTAATAGACTCAACTATATCAGGGTATTTTTAAGTGAAAGGACCTTCTTCTGAGCATGCACTAGTGATCAATCTTTGTAAGTACTCAACATAATCTCTCATGTAGTTCACTAAAGCACACCTAAGGAAAGGAATTCAACTAGGTAGTAACAGTACCTCAAGGTACAGATCAGAATAGTTGGTAAAGTGCTTGCTGTGCAAACATGGGGTCCTGAGTTCAGATTTTAAGAACCAACATAAAACCACTTATACTAACAGGGGCATGGGTCTCTAATCCCAGTGCCACTGTGGAAAAATGGAAATTGAACAGAAGAATCCCTGTGAGGTCATAGACCTGCTCACAATAAATAAACCACAGGACAAGAAATCCTATCTCATATAATATAGAATGCAAGGACCAGATGGAGAATCTTCTCCAACTTTGGAATATCTACTGTAATCTGTATGCAACTCTGCATACTCAGACAACCAAATACAGAGACATACAACATTTTTTTAAAGACTGAAGCACTTTAGTGTAAATGAAATTTATTACATTATAAGAAAAGAAAGAAAGAAAATGTCATGCCTTCTTGTAGAAATAAATCAGTTTGGGATGTGTGTTTTCACACTTTTGCAGGGATGACCTCTGAAAAGATGAAGGACATCACATTAGGCATTCAAATAGATCATTGGAATGAAAGCAGAGCAATAAAACTCACAGAAACAGCTGGAATCCTGGTTCCCAACTTTCCTAGCAATGGAGCTAAGTAAGCCTAGATGTTCTGTAACATAGGTCACTGACATTTGTCTGTCTCCTCAATAAATTGGCAATGAGAGTCTAATGCCTTGCAAGGTGGGAAATGAATTAGCATACTGCCAAAGGTGCTGAAAAACACAGTGTTTACTTCATAGCTGAAATATTTTGATAAAGTAATAATCCTCCCATAATGTCTACTCAGCTTTAAATAACAGCCTGTCTCTGTGCTCAAGGTTTAATTTTGTTTACTGCCCTTGTCTTATTGTTATATTTAGTAGTGTCCGAAATATTATTTTATACTGGAAGCTGAAGCTTTTGTCCTAGCAGAGTGGAACAAACCCAACAAATCAAGGACAGAGCAAAAAGGAACAGAAGTTTATTTTCCCTGAGTGGGCTTACTTTTGCCTCCTGCCTTCAGGTACACTCCACCAGACATTTTTGTCTGCTAAGTGTTTGTGTTGTTAGGGTTTGATTTACAGCTACAGTGCATCCTGGCTAACAAGCTGAATGTACTTTAGATACCGACATGAAAAAATACATGCTTAAAATAATATTCCTAACTATTTGAAGCCACATTCTAATGTCCTTTCATTTTCTCCTTTGTCAATAGAATCTTACCATGGCACATATTCATTTTCTTCCACTGCTTTTCTATTTGTTGCATGATATTAAACAAAGGGCACACAAAAGTATGGAGACTCCAGAAAGTTAACATTATAAAATAACAGTATCTGTGATTTGCATGGTCTACGTTTGACGAAGATGTCACTCTGAAAAATATCATTATTTACAAAAAACATTAAGCCATCTCTCAGGTATCTGTTAAGGTATCACACAGTTACTATCTTGATGATGTTACATTTCATTTTTCTTAGAAGATGGAAACACATTTTTATTCCAGACAGGTACCAAGAAACCTAAGTACAATTGCACAATGATACAAAAGTAAAGTGCACCAAATTACAATAACACAATTTTTAAGGCTTGGTTACAGAGCACGGGTAAAAGATTACTTGAAGAAGCATGAATGATTCCTCAAATGTTGAATTGCCTCAAAGTCCTTCCACCAAGTCATCCAAGTTCTATCACCTTGGTCTTAATCCAACTTAGTTGGAAACCTCAAAGAAACTACATCATGGAATCTTGCTTTTAATTCGCCCTTCTATTTGTATATACTCTAAGACCTCCCAACATCACTGACAAATGGATGAAGGCAAAGGAACAAGATTTGAAGCCATAGGCGAGAGTTTCCTAACTCTCTAGTTCTCAATCTGGTAGGAAGTATCAATACCTCTATTAATATTATCATGGACCTAGTTCCATTGGATTGTCCTGCTGTCATATCCATGGATACTGGTTTGATTCTAAGATAGCATCTTCTAACAACCAAGTAAAAAATGCCACACAACAAGTGTTCAGTCTTAATTGGGACCTATATGGAAACATCTTTGGACATGTATGTGAGACACTTTGTAGACTAGATTAAAGATTTGGGAAGAATTATCTGAAATTTGGGGGCATCATTATTGTGCTTTCTATACAGAGAAGAATGCAAACTGAGCAGAAGTATCCACCTATCTCAATTTTCTGGCTGAGGACAGAGCCATGACCATTTTGGTGCCTTGAATTCCTTAATTTTCCTGATGTCCTCTTAGCCTGTAATTGAAAATAAATATTTCTTTAGTTGATTGAGACAGATATTGTGTCTATTCAATAGGGAATTTAATTAATGCTGTATCTAAGCAGAATTTACCTGGGTTTTTGGATGGTACATGTGTAAAATCCAAGCATTAGCTGTTTTGTGGACTCAGGAATCAGTTGCTGAAAATGTTCTATCCAACCACCCTTAAATACTAGCAGAATTCTTTTATCTTGGTCTGATAATCAGTTTCAATGATAGGCAGTCAGATCTTAAGCATCAGAAGGGATGGATGACTCCATGGAATCATTGTCTTTGAGATACACCAAAACTGATGCACATATCCATATTTACTTGTGTTATACCAAGCCAAAAAGTCTGCCTAGAACCCAGCCAGTATCATCACCATGACTGTCATCCATGGTGATGGAAGGTACTCTGCATGTTGCTGAAGTATAAGGGCATCATCAATACCCTTCCCTCAGAGATTCTCACAACACACCTAATGCCTGTGAAATTTCAAAGCAGACAAAACCCTATCATTAAGAAGAGAAAGTGAAATCAAGTCTGATCCTTAATTGAGAATCTATTTACAATTGAAGAATTCTGGGAAGGAGAGAATTAACTTTCTACAATGTAGTGTCACTGGGTATATAAACCACAAAACTGACTTCACGTTGTGTCTCCTCCCTCACTCTGTGTGTGTATGTGTGTGTTTTCTTCTTTTTCAGTTTGTCTAGTTTTATATATATAGAATTAGGAAAAATACAGAGTTTGGGAAGTTATAGAAAAGGTTAAAAGAAGAGAAAGAAGTTAAGAAATATATTACATGAAAATAATTAAGTAGAAAAAGTTTAAAGAAACAGGTTAGAAATATCATTTCCATTTAGCAGACTGTGTTATTTATTGACATTGTCTGTTCGCTAAATACTTCTGAAATATGTTATCCTGGCACTGGCATTGTCTGTTAGTTAGGGAGTCATAGACAATATCACAATGGGTGTCTTTTGGTATGTATGAAAACAGAAAGGCTACTGTTTGACTCTGAAATTACGTCCTTACAGTTATATTCTACTTCCCACAAAGTATGTAGATTGATATTGTAGTCTACTGGAGATTCCTGTTTTCTACTATTAAAAATGTCTCCGCCAATCACATGGAATAAGAGCCTCTTTAACACACCGTATCTTGAGATTGCTTAGGAATTTTAATCAACCATAAGCAAGTTTAGTAATTTTTTGGTTTATATAGTCATTGAGAAATTTATATTTGTACATAATAAATTTTAATTTTATCAATGCCTGTCTCATCCACCCAGATCTTTTCAGGCTCCTCTACACCATATACTCCTCCTAACTTTATCTCCTTTTTCATAGCTAACTGAGATTAGCAGGTGCTGCTATTATATGCATGGGTGTGGGGCCATGCACTGAAGCACAAATAATATTACCTGAGAGAGTTCCCTAAAAAACAAGCAGACAAACAAGCAAGCAAACATACACACACACACACACATACACACACACAGAGACAGACAGACAGACAGACACACACACACACACACACACACAGAGAGAGAGAGAGAGAGAGAGAGAGAGAGAGAGAGAGAGAGAGAGAGAGAGAGAGAAAGCAAAGGAAAAACTGGTTTTAACTACAGTAATAGCCTTCAAGAACAATGCACCTCAGCCCTTTTCCTTCTGACTTTTACTGGACCAGGTACATGTCTAACACTACTAGTCACTATTGCTATGAGTTAAGGAAAACAACCTCTGGAAATTACCATCTTCTCTCCTCCTTTTAGAATGGCATAGTTACTGTGGGGCTGATGAACTAAATTTTATTGAATATAAGGCTTAAACCATGGAACAAAACTCAATCCCTGTACTGTTACTTGGCTGATAATACTTGGCCAGAGATCATAACCCTAAGGGAGAACACACTAGATCTCTTTAGGAATGTGCTCCCAATTCCAGCTCTGGTTTTCAGACTTACAGAGAAAGAACTCTAACTTTCTGAGCCATCTCCCCGACTAGAGGTTTGGCATTTTTAAACATTCCAGGATCTGGGGATCAAACAGAAGTACTGAATACTGACAATGTAAAATACCTTGCAATGTTATCACACATTGATATAATTTTTATGAACTGTAAAATTGATCATCAATGACCATCAGTTATAATATTTGTTTTACAAATAGCCATTTTGTTTTCTAGAACAATCAATTTTTTTGCCATTATTTGTGTGTGTGTAAGTTTGATATTTTCCATTTTCTTAGTAGAAATCAAAAAGGAGTTGTGCTCCTGCTGCAGCAGCTTCACACAGGAAGTAGAGTGTGTGCTGGGAGAAGCCAGCTGCTTTGAGCGGAAAAACATAAACAGAAATCTGTGGTGACACAGATGCTGGAATGTCTTATCCACTGTTACAAGATAGGGGGTTGTTAGGTATAAGGTAACTTTTTTGATAGCTTTTATTAGTTTATTTATTCATGTTTCTTTCTTTTTTTTCTTACAACTTTATTTAAACAAGAGAAATACATGTACAGATTTTTAAAAGCATTTTGGCATAACACTATATGAATATAATTTTGTCAGTACTTAATACTTTTAGTGGTTTGATAGCATGCATTGAAATCCACTAGTTACCATAAGTATAGATTAAACATAATGATCTTTTAATAACAATAGTTGCCATAAGGCTATATTCCTAATCTTTGATTATCAATGATTTAATGTCTAGGTGTACCACACTCTGATAGGGTGCTATATATTTCTCTTTTTTTTCCTAAGAAGGACTGAGGCTTTCATTTTTTGGCCTTTGTTTTTCTTGAGCTTCTAATGACCTGTGAGTTGTTTCTGAGGTATTCAGAGCTTTCTGGGGTTAGTATCCAATTATCAGTGACTGCATATTATGTCTGTTCTTTTGTGACTGGGTTATCTCACTCAGGATGATATTCTCTAGATACATCTATTTGCCTAGGAATTTCATAAAGTCATTGTTTCTAATATCTCAGAAGTACTACATTCTGTAAATATACCACACTTTAAGTATCCATTCATGTACTGAAGAATATCTGGGTTCTTTCTAGCTTCTCGCTATTATAAATAGGGCTGCTATGAACATGATGGGGCATGTGACCTTATTGTATGTTGGAGCATCTTTGGGGTATATGCCCAGAGTGGAATAACTGGGTCTTCAGGTAGGACTATGTCCAATTTTCTAAGGAACCTCCGAAGTGATTTCCAGAGTGGTTGTACCAGCTTACAGAGTCACCACCAGTGGAGACTCTCTGCATCCTCACCAGTATGCGCTGTCATCTGAGTTTTTTATCTTAGCCCTTCTGACTGGTGTGAGGAAGAATCTCAGGGTTATTTTTCTTTGCATTTCCCTGATGACTAGGGAAGTTGAGCACTTTCTTAGATGCTTCTCAGCCATTTTATATTCCTCAATTGAGAATTCTTTGTTTAGCTCTGTACCCCATTTTTAATAGGATTGTTTGATTCTCTGGCATCTAACTTCTTGAGTTCTTTGTATATAATTAGACATCTTTCTGATGTGGTGTTATTAAAATATCTTTACCCAATCTGTTGGTTGCCATTTTGTTTTCTAGACAGTGTCCTTAGCCTTAAAGAAACTTTGCAATATTATCTAGTCTCATTTCTCGATCATTAGTCTTAGAGCACAAGCCATTGGTGTTCTGTTTAGGAAATTTTTTCTATGCCTGTGTTCTAAGGTTTTCACTACTTTCTCTTCTAATAGTTTCAGTGTTCCTAGAGATCTTTGATCCACTTGCACTTGAGCTTTGTATAGGAGATAAGAAAAGGTCTATTTTCATTCATTCCTAAAACAGTTTATGTACACCTGGATCACTCAGACATCTGGTTAGTGTTGCATGAAAAATCCATGTAATAGTTTCACTCAGCAAAGAGCTTACATTATAAGTCTTCTACCTGTTGGACACTGGCAAGATGCCTTTGAATGTGAAGGGCTTACTATGCCAGCATTTAGACCTAAGGTATGTCTTGGGAAATCCTATGAAAAAGTGTGTTAGAGCTGCTTATTCTTGTAATCTCAATGTTGCGATATAGATACCAGTGCATCTCTAAGAACTCACTAATCTAATTACCAAAGTGAGTGAAATTAATCCCAAGGTATTTTTTTAAGCCTTTAACTGTCAAATTGGTATAGCCTCAGTTTATGTGGGAAGAGAATCTCAATGACAAGAACAGGCTTGCTTGTGGGTATGACTGTGGTAATTTTTCAATTTTATGATATTTTATCCAAGACAGAAACTCAAGAGTAAAAAATGCTGTAACTCTGTCTTACTGTTATTTTAACATTGAAAATACTTTAATATCAAAGAACTCTTTATCTAGCATTGGTAACCTTCATGCCAAATGTTGATTATACTGAATTCCAGCTTCTCAATAGGAAAGAGTCCTTGACAGGGTTGAGGTGATAATAACCTCCTGGTTATGTGTTTTTTTTTTTTTCTCAAACCCAGAAGGTACTTAAGACAAGTGAGTAGTAAAAAGCAAGTAGATAGCTCAGTAGGTAAACTCTTTGCCACAAAAACATAACAACCTGAGTTGGATATATAAGACACCTGGGTATAATAGTGTATGTCTTTAATCTCAGCACTAGGACTCTGAGGCAAACAGACTCTTAGGCTAGCTTGTCCATTATTCCAGTTGACTCCTTGTGCATCAGGTGCAGTGAGGGACTCTGTCTCAAAAGACAAGCACGGAAGGACGGTAGCCTTCGTTGGCCTGTGTTCTCCATATGAATTTATATTTTTAGTCCCTGTCACACACCACACATACACAAGAGAACATATGCACATATATGTGCACAGAAATTTTAAATACAGTTTTTATAGATTATCAATAAGCAATTTTATAGGAAGTAAAATGAACTAAACAAGAATGACAAGATGTAGAATCCAAATGTTCATCTCATGGAAGTTAAAAGGAGACTACTGTTTCTTCGATACTGGAAACACAAGAATATGGAACTGTGAGAAAATCTACTAACCAACAAAAGCTAAAATGACCATTGGCTACTATGTTTTGAATAAGAAGTTCAACTGTGAGTCATTCATTACAGCATCTACAAATTACAATTCAATGTGCCCTTCAAAAAGCTCCAAGTAAATATTCAAATTTTTTCATCTCAAAAAAAATGATGAATTAAGAGCATGTTTTGCTTATGCTAATTTTTAAATTGTACAGTATGTACTAAGAAATGAAATATCACCTGTTGCAGTGTATACAAATAATAAAATATCACAAGACACAATGTCTGCTGATATTGAAGTATCACAAGGCACACTGTATATGGGTATTAAAGTATCACATGACAAGTTATTCAGGGTACATTGTTTCTCTTCTATGTGACAACCAAAAAACAAATTTAGAGACATAGTTGTAGCCCACTTGTAGTTCTTGTTGGTGGGAGATTATGCTGCATTGACCACATAAAACCGGACATTGTGGCACATACGTAGAATATTGCACCTTTAGCAAGAGGTGGAAACCAGATGCTCAAAATCTTAAGGTGATTGTCAGTTGCATAGTGTGTTTGAAACCAGTTTGATCTACAAGAGACAATTTCAAAAAAAAAAGCTTCACCCTGATGAAAATTGGTTTAAACTGGAAAAAAAAAACTATGCACTTCTGAGATGTGCATGTGTACTTGGATGTGCCTAAAAATGGCTCCTCTATCATAGTGTTGCTATTCGTTTAAGACTTGCCTAAGAGGGGCTTCCTGTGAGCCTTGCACGTCCACAGAGACTTACTAGGTAACATGGTCACCCAGTACTTGTTACATATTTAGATCTCTAATTTTATGTGATAGACACTACAGTATCACCCAAAGACATAATGAAGGAGATTGAGGCAAAGCAGGTTGGAATAAATTACCTGTGAATGAAGAAGAAGAAGATCATGCTGAGGCTGAGGATCAGTTGGTAAAGACCCTGTGTTGCCTATATGAAGCCCTTGTTTTAACACACAGTACCACACACACCAGGTAGAGTTGTGTATGCCTTTAGTCCCAGCAGTTGTCATGTCAAGCACAAAGATGAGAATTTCAAGGCATCCTTAGCTATACATGGAGTGTGAGGCCATATTGGATGGCATGAGTCCCTGTAGCAAAGATGAAGACAAGTTCAAATCAGAGCTTTGCAGCTAACACTCAGCTTTAACATTTGTGTGCTTTGTCACTGCAGCACATAGTTTAGGACTGATTGACTCGGAGCAGAGCCTGATCTCTGATACTAACGAGTCCCTTCAACAGGCATGTGTATGCACAAACAGTCACAAGAGTCCCCTAAATATGAACTTGTATACAGTTGGTTCTGTTGTTTCATGTCACTAGCTGTACTTTCTCTGAAGAGTGAATTTATTGAGCACAAATCCCCAGGGAGAAAATGCAAATTAAGACACAGGCTTCCTAGCCAGCTGTTTCATACAAGTGGTAGTTCATGTTTAAATATCAAGGCTATAAAAGAGACGTGCTGTAGCAGAAGCCTGTGCAAGCTGTCTGAGATATTTCTTGTTGAATGGCAAGAGAAGCAAGATATGCCAACAACCAACAATGATCTCTATTGTTATTGTAGATATTGTAGGGCAGTTATTGTAGATACTGCTGAGGGAGACCAGGAAGAAACCATAACCATGGGTGACAGCAGGACCACTGTCTTTACTTGCCAAACACCTTTCTGTATTGCAGTTATAGAGGTCAGAGGACAACATCACCTGTTTGTTCTCATATTCCACCTTTTTTGAAGCACGGTCTGTTGTTCTGTACCATGGGAACTGAGCAACCTATCCCAAAGCTGCTAAGGTTCTCCTGCTATTGCTCCCCTTCTTGCTATAGGAAATCTGAGGTTAAAGAACAATGCAAATTTGTCTACACTTAAAATGTTTCTGAGCATCTGAACTTGGGTACTCATGCTCTCAAGACAAACATTTTACCTGCTTTGCTGTTACCACAGTTCTATGGGAAGCTTTAGGATAACTCACAACTAACAAATACTTAATGGGGAATATAAAATCAAATGACTATTACATTAAGAAGCAACAACTCAATACCCTCAATCATATTATACAGATGGACTAAAATTTCTTTTTCTTTTAGATCTTGTGTGAAGTGGAAACTTCCAGTTTCTTTGGAAAGGTAGTTATGTCTAATGATGTTTTGCTGGGTCACACAGGTGATAGTAGACACATGAAAGAATGTCTTCCTGAAGCCAACACAAGTGAAAGGATGTATTTATACAGCAAATGATATAGAAGGACCCGTAGTGAATGAGTATAAATATGACCCCACAGACAGTGGGAGATGACCACTGAGCATTTGTTTGGTGTGCTTTGTCTTACTGTTGATTATTATTATTATTATTATTATTATTATTATTATTATTATTATTATTATTATATTTGCATGTCGAATGTTGTTCTTCTTCCCAGTTTCTCCTCCACAAACCCTCATCGCTTTACCAAAGTGGAGGTAAATTCTTAAAGTTGGGGATTTACTTGCAGTTTACACACACACACACACACACACACACACACACACACACACACCATTCAAATAAATAAAATGCAAAATGCAAAACACTGTTTGATGAACACCTGAACTGCATGGCACAGGGCTACTTTACTTTACATTTTGTTAAAGTCTAACCAAAAACTTTGTGCAGCAGACAGTAACATCATCATTCTGGAACTAAGAAGCAGAGTTTCAGAGTTTCAGAATTCATACAGTGAAGGATAGCTTAACTCCATCTATTCTGACAAAACTCATAAGACAAACAGTTGCTTGTCTCTTGATCCAGAACATACATATTTGCCGTCAAAGCAAAACCTCAGTGTCTCAACCACAGTGCAGCTGCTCCCACTAGATTGTTGTTGACATAGAAAAGAAAGAAAAGGGGAGTTGGAACTGAGTTTATTCTCTGGGTAGAAACTGTACTTTTGTGGTTTGTAGTGAACAGAGCTGGGTGTAAATACAATGAAATTACAGTAAAGAAATCTGTGGTCATGAAGAATTTTTTTCTCCAGAAAAATAACTATATTGTGTTGAAGTTTGGTCTGCCATGTCTTGTCATGCTATGTGTAGGTATCTAAAACCTGATTGCCCCAGAGGCAAGAGAGTGTGAATGTAGACATAGTGATGTTATGTGACCTTGTCCTCAAGTTGTTTTTGATTGGTAAATAAAGATGCCAACATCCAATAGCTGGACAAAAGGACATGGGCAGGGTTTAGTGTTTATGGACTTGGAGTCAGAAAAATCCACAAGAGGGATAAGAAAGTGGAAGGAAAAATCCAACATGGGTTCAGTGAGTCATATAATAGTAGTCCTAGAAGTTGGCTGACTGGGGTTAAAAGCAGCTCAGATAAAACATAAGAAATTATATAATGAGATTGTGGGGTAAAAAGTAAACTTGATCACATAGAAAATAAATGTTTTCCCAGCTCCAGTGCTGACTAAGATTTATTATAAACAATAACAGGTATAGGAATATTATCCAAAACCTAAATGACTAAAGAGGTAGCGATTAAAAATTTCTACATTATTGCATGATTTTCTCATGACTATAAAAGAATAGTCTACAAAAATTACTCACTGAATTATTTTAGTGAATTACTCACAGTTTAGTTTAGCTTACAATTTTGGGGAACAGTCCATTATGGCAGAAAAGTAATGGAGGCAGGAGCATTAGGCAACTGGTCACTTTGTATCTACAGTCAGCAAGCAGAGAGAGGTGAATGCTGGTGCTCAGCTCACTTACTCCTTGCCCAGGGCCCTATCCCATGGACGATGCCACCAGCATTTATGATGGATCTCCCAACTTCAGTTGACCCAATCTTTCCACTGCACTGTTGACATTCCCAGAGTTCTTTCCTAGGTAATGCTGGATCCTGTCAAGTTGACAATATTAACCTTTGCAATGATTATAAGAAATATAATGACCAAAACAGATTTAAGGAAGTTACTCTCCTCTCAGTCCTCATGAAAATATCTGAAGCCAGTGAATATTTTTACAAGGTGCTTTGCCAAGCTCACAAAAATACTATTGTATGGTTATTATTACCTGAAAACTAATATCCCTTGGCAGATATTGAGATTACAATAACATTTGGAAATAAAATCAGTCTCTAAAATGAATTTACCATATTGCATGTTTTATGGTGTCAATCTGATTAGATCAGTGGTTCTGAAACAATGGCCCATGACACCTATACAGGTCACATGCCACATAAACTGAATATCAGTTATTTACATTATAACTCATAACAGTAGCAAAATTATAGTTATGAATTAGAAATGAAGTAATTTTATGATTGGAGCTCAGCACAACATAAGGAACTATACTAAATGGTTGAAGTATTGGAAAGTTTGAGGACTATGGTCACAGATCTGTTGCTGCCAATTTTATGGTCTTAATTATAGAGTAAACAACTGAAAATACTGATTTGGTTTTCTGCTCTGCTTCATGATTGAAAGAGGATATCTGGTACTGTTTAGTCACCATGATAATCCACTCTTTCCTATCTGTTTTAAAATATTCAGAATTCCTTTCACCTTCAACATGCAGAAGTGTCACTGTAATGAATTGTGGAAGTGTACTATGGCTGTGGAGGTTGGGAGTAGCTTGTAATGTTTTATACTTGTGATTAGCTTGCACTGCATTCTTGAATAACCTGTAAATTGAATTCACCCTACAGACAGGCAAGACTATGCCCTAAGTTGTTTTAAATCATTTAAGTATCTTGTGTGAGTTTCTATATACAAGTACACCCTTCCCATTAGTGGCTGTAATCCCCAGTGAATTATTACTAATTAGGCACACACCTTGTGTTTGTGTTCTAGCTTTCCCGGGATACTTCAAAGCACTTTACAAATATTAATTGCAAACAATAAATAATACCTTGGATTTCTGCAACATCCATCACTGATGACTTAAGTGTTTCTTTCTCTAAGCATTCTAACAATTACAACAGCACTACCACCTGGGGGCAAGAGTAATCAAACCTACTCTTCCTGTGGAAGAGGATGGAAAGCAATCATCTGTCATTTTTCTTCTACATAAACTTAGACGGATATGTGAGAGAATGCTTGTACAAACTGAGGATGTGATATCATGAAGGTGACAGAAGTAGCTTTAGTATGAAAACCACGATCCTGTGTTAGCTTTAATCTTTGCATATGATGCTTATCAGTAATAAAGATGAATAGATTTGGGGAGTACAAAATCATAGGCAGTGAGCCTATATTGGGAGCTAGTCAATTGCTTTTGAAATGCCTCACTGACTGATTCCCAATTATGGCTGAAAACTTTAGGACCCTGTCTAGCAGAGGGAATTTCTAGATGAAATGAATGCAGTAAAGATACTCTTTGGGTCACTGCTTGCTCTATTTTTTTGTCCCTTTGTTATCTAGAAAAAGGGGATTAAAAGGAAATCCATGGGTACCTTTTTTCGTTGCCATGGGATTCAGGTATAATTGAGTTAGAATTCACCAAATATGTTTTTGATTCATATTTTTTCTATTGGGTTTTCCTAATATAAACTCACGACTTCAGTATTTTATTTGTTTTTAAGGTTCCTTTTCATGGCACAGAGATCTAAACTTGAGATGAAGATTCGGTATTTGACAGTTCTGCTAGGGTACTGCCTGCCCAGCAAACTGTGCACTCTCTGATAGTGGTTGCTAATGAGACATTTTCAGGCAGCTGTCTCTGTGTTCAGTGGTGCATTTATCTCTTTTTTTAGAATCCTTTGCTGTGAAAGGAGCTCTTAAATGTGACGTGGCATTAGCAGAGATGGAGTCAGAATGATTTTCTAACAGTGACAAAAGTAATGGCACAGAGGTACATCATGAAGATGGATGATGATGGGGATGAAGAAAGTGCAGATGGATGTTATGTGATAATCATGATATAACCAGTAAAGTGTTTGTCCTGGTCACTGATTCAATTCCTGAGCATGTATCTTAAGAGAATATGAAAATTAACAATCAAAATGATAAGTTTTTTAGTGTTATGTTCCGTGTATGCAATGTATTTCTGTTAGCTTCATTTGTCATAATTTTATGAACTATATATTAATGTTATATCCAAACCGTGATATACAAAGATGCTTTGTCATTGGGCAGAACCATATAAATAATATCTAAAAACCCTGGAGTCTGATGAAACCTGATCATCTGAAGCCATGCTCTTCTTGACTCTCAGAAAAAGCATGTTGATGAAGAGATGTATGAGCTCAAGATTCAAATCAGACCAACATATTTCAGAGCTATATAGTGATTCTGTTATTTAAAAAGTGTAGGGTATCTTCCGTAAGAACATATATTTTTTGCATCATACATTAGGGCCAGACTTTAGTGTAATGACATGGGAGAAACGAGCCTGAAGGTGACCTTAGTGCAATGTCATATGGATTGAAAATGTTACTCATCAGTCTATAGTAGCTTTAGTTCATGATTTTTAGAACAGTAATTTTGGTCTCCACCTCTCTCTGACATTCCTGTCTCAATTTTTTTGCTAGTTTTTTAAAATAATAAGAATAATTTTATTCTCATTAATTAGAAAATATTGACTAAGTATACAAAGTGTGCATTGTACTAATTACTAAGTGTACATTGTGTAGACAAGAAGAGATTATCAAAAGTTGTTTACAATGATGTTCATAGTGTATATGGCTCTGTACCATCAGTGTGCATTTAAGTAGAAAATAATAATTACCCACATAGGAAACAATGGATTAAGACAAATTATCAAGTAATTTCTACAAAACGTGACAGGAACAATTAGTCCTAATATTTTCTTTTTAGCAGCCTTATTTATTTATTTATTTATTGATCCTTTTAAACTATTATTCTCTTTATTTACATTTCAGGTGTTATCCCCTTTTAGCCAATCTCAGCCACCCTTTTTCTCCTATTTCCTCTATAAAGGTGCTCCCTCTTCCAACAACCCTCTCCCACCTCAGCACAATGGCATTCCCCACACTACGAAAAACGAGCCTTCACGTGATCAAAGTCCTCAACTCTCATTGGTGCCAGAGAATGATATCCTCTACTGCATATTAATCTGGAGCCATGGGGCTCTCCATGCACATACATTGGGTGGTGTTTTAGTTCCTGGGAGCTGTCGTGGGTTTGGTTAGTTGATGATTTTGTTCTTCCTTTGGGTTTGCAGACTCTTCCGGCTCCTTCAGTACTTTCTCTAGCTTCTTCACTGAGATCCCAGAATTCACTAAAATGGTTAGCTGCAAGCATCCTACTCTGTATGTATGGTTCTGTCATAGCCTCTGAGGAGGCATTCTTATCAGATTCCTACAAGTTAGCAGGACTTGGCATCAGCAATTTTGTGTGGGTTTCATAGCTGAGTATGGGATGGTTCCCCATTTGCCATTTCCATCCACCCTAGACTGAAAAACTGATTTTAAATCTGTTAAAATGAGTCTTAAACTATCACCT
This sequence comes from Micromys minutus, assembly GCF_963924665.1. Lineage (NCBI taxonomy): Eukaryota > Metazoa > Chordata > Mammalia > Rodentia > Muridae > Micromys > Micromys minutus. The sequence goes on from NC_137975.1 coordinate 408,090, forward strand.
TATATACAATACCTCCTAAAAGTTTATGCGAGAATGCTTAATCTACTCATGATGTATTTTCAGAAGTCATGAAATCTTTGGGTGGTAGGGTTTAGGTATCCAGAAAAGTTCCTTGAGGGTAACATACTAACCTTAATGCAAGCCCTGGTTTTTCATTCTGATCTATGAAGATGTGAGCATATTCTATTTTCTGAACCAGCCACTGCCAGTGGAGCTTCTCCTGTTCCTTTACTTCTGAACTGTGAGGAGCTGTAGAATTGTACATTATGTTTTCCTTACAATTTTGTGAGGTATAGAATTGTGCAACTTCCCCAGCCACCATGTTTTCCATACCTGAGGTGATGCAGGGTTCTGCTTTTTCCCTTTTGGAATTGAGGGTGACCTGTCTTGTTTTTCTTTGGTAGCTTCCCATTCTTCTCAGTTTTCAGTGGAATTGTTATCATCTGACATTAAATTTTAACGATGTAACTTGGTTTTTATTTTATTATCTTATTGTGGTTTAAAGTTATAAGATTATCTTGAGTATTAGAGAATTTTGATTACTTACATTATTTGAATCCTTGAGATTTTATTTTGACTGTTAAAGTTACACTATATCTATTTTACATAGTATATATTTTAATAGTCATTACCCTATGGGTTTAGGAGTATTTTATAGCTTGGATATGAAATGTCACTAATTTTATCATGTGTTTGTGTACTTAGAACCAATCTGATGTCTTAGGAGGTTGTGAAAACTTTTAGGATGCTAAGCCCAAATCAAAAATGTATGCAGAAAATGGATATCCTTATTGGTGAGAGCTAGGTAGTATGTCTTCTCTTGTCTGTGCTTCCTGGCCCGCTAAGTTAAGAAGAGCTGTCATGTCACACTCCTGCTACTAAAGGTGGAACTATTCTAGTTGCCAGGCATTTCCAAACAGTTTTCTTATCCATAATAACCCCCTACATTGATATACTAGGCTATGGAATGGTACTGACAATGTTTAAGATGTATCACCCCAAATTAATTCTAGTAGCTTCTTTACATACTAGCACAGAGTCACTTTCCATAGGTGATTTTAGATCTCTGAAAGTTGTTAATTTTCATACTAGGTATTTAATCACCACCAACCTGGCATACTTGAGAATAAATAATTAAACTGTGAATATATGGCTTTCTATTAGATAAAATATAGGATCTTTGAAAAGCCTTCCTTACAAGTGAGCCAAGAGAAAAATTCATACAATAATATAAGAATATACACCAGGAACTGGATAGCCTATATAATTGATATGTTTTTGTAGAAAGCACTAAGCCACTGACCATATCACTGGTGCTAGCTTTATCTTTCAAAGTAACTATTATATAAAAATAACTGTAGAAAGTTATTATGCCACCAAAGTTTTGATTTTTGGAAAGCTAATTCTTCTTTAAAATCGGGTCAAAAAAGTAAGATCATGTCTCAGGAATTGACAAGAAACAAACTCCATGAGCCTGTATGCTGGTTGATCTCACAAGCTCCTCTACATCAGGCAAACACACATAAAACCTTAGCATATTACACTAGGTGTAATACAAGTCTCACTTGCCTCGTTCTTTCTACATACATTCTAGATGGATGAAAATCTCTGTTCTCATTTCTAAGAGAACATGAAAATAATTTGGAATAATTTTGATCCAAAAAGAGCAGCATCATGGATAGAGTTCTCATGTCTACATGGGTGAGATTTTGCAGTCAAGTCCTGGTGCTACTCCTCCTCCCTTCCAACCCAAGAAGTTGAGTAATGAATTACCTCCCTGACTACAAGCAAGACCTGTGGCTGTGTAGTGTTTAACATGTGGGAAATGCCTGAAGCTATTTATGAGCCAGTTATTCTGTGTGTTAATGATTTCAGTTAGTAGTTTAGAAAATCATATCTAATTGACCATAACTTATATTTCCATTTATGGAAGTGCCTGATAATGGTTCAAATAGCTTTGTCTTCTTCTTATGTGACAGACTACTATTGTGGTACTATCAAGCAGACACCAGGTTCCAAAGATATAATTTTTATTCTGACTAAGCTATTCCTTTCATACCACTGAAGTGGTGAAATCATATTAAACCAAAAAATTGTGTATGTGTGTGTATGTGTGTGTGTGTGTGTTTGTGTGTGTGTGTCCATATCTCCACATGTAGAAAACATATTTGATGTCTTCTCTCACTTTCTACTCTGAACTCTTGACACAGGGTCTCCTACTGAATCAAATGCTGACTGACCACACCTCCTAGGATCTGCCTTTCTCTGTACAGTCAATGTGCTTAAATTATATGTAAGTCTTGTCATGCCCAGATTTTATGTGAGTGCTGGGGATACAAGTCTGGTCCAGCAAACAAGCTGTCAGCTCTTTGTTTTTCCTACCTTCATGGCTTCTTCATATAATGCAAGTAAAAGTGTTTGTTTGTGTGTACAACTGTGTGTGTATATGTTTGGTGATCAGTAGCAGAATTTTAATTTATGGCTTTCCACCTGCTTATTTTCTAAGAGAGGGATTCTAACAAATCGAAATACTTTGGGTATACAGTCTGAATGCCCAGCTAACTCTGAAGATTCATATTTCCAATTTATTAGATATTGAGGTTGCAGATGTATACCCTCTATCCAGCTTTCTCATGGATGATGGAAATAAGAAAACAGTCTTCATCTTTGCACAGCAGCAACACTATAGACTAAGCTTTTTCTCCTGTCCTTTATTGCTAATTTACATGGTCTTCCAGATACCAATTCAGAACAATTCTTCTAGGATCCACTTTGTGATTTCCTAGTGTAGACCAGGATCATCTCCTTGTAATATTTCTGTGATCAACTTGTAGTGCCTGTTTATTATTCTTCATTGCTCCCTGAATTTCTTGCTTTTGTGAATCAGAGCCTGTTGTGTTAAATATTATAAAATGATCAGAGGCTACCAGTTTCCTGGCATTCTCCCTCATCACAGATTCACCCAGAGCCGCAGGCCACCGATCTGTGCGCCTCCCGGCTCTTCTGCCACTTGGTCTGTGAACCACCCTCTCCTGGCTGTCTCTCTACCCACTGGGAACTTGGCTCACATTCTCCACAACCCAGAGAAATCATTACTCAATAATCAGTAATTTACCAATCAGATTTACATGCGAAATTATCAATTTATAATATATCCACACACTAAGATTACAACCAGTTCACAAAGATATAAAAGGCCCAGCTAGATAAGACAAATTGACCCTTAAAAAACCTTAAAAATATTCATATCCACCCATCACCCGGTAAGACCACCTGGATCTAAATCCTTCTTCTCCAGCTCCATCTAGAATCTCCTGTCTTTCTCTTCTCTCCCACCTTACAAAAACTTTGTCCTGTCCATTCTCTTCTGTCCAATCATGTATCACTTAGACATCAACCTACAGAAGTGCCTGTAACAGTGCACATCCAGCGGGATGTGTATAGTGTAGAACACATCAATAGATGGCCTGTACTATCTGAACCCTTCACAAGACAAAAGATAAACAAATATTATGAGACCTTGTTCCTCAAAACACCGATGTAGTACCTCTGAGCAACATTCCATTGAAAAGGCACCACATCTCAGAAGGTCACTCAGTATTCCTTCCTTCAATCAGTATCTGTAACCAGTAAAGGAATCAGAGTTTTCATAGACACATTTTAGTGACATTGCTGCCATATATTTTTTAAAGATTGCAGTGTTTTTATGAAGATTGTCTATATTCAAAAGAATCAGTTTATAAAGCACAATATGAAATTCATTATGCTGCCTCAATAGGACTATCTTAAAAACGAATTAATGCATTGAGTCCTAATGACTATTGCATTTAAATCACATAAATCAAATGGAAATAGGAAAAATGTGCATGTGTATCTATCTATCTATCTATCTATCTATCTATCCATCTATATATAATTAGATGAAATACATACATATACATACATTTATTTGTTTCTTGTTCTTTTTATAAATTTTATTTACATTTCAAATGTTGTCCACATTCCCAGATTCCTTCATATGCCCTATCCCATCACCCCTCCCCTGCTCCCCTTAGGGTGTTCACCACCCACCTACCCCCTCCTGCCTCCCCACCCTGAAATTTCCCTACACTGGAGCACAGAGGCTCGGCAGGACCAAAGGCTTCTCCTCCAGTTGATGTTCAACAAGGCCATTCTCTGCTACATATGCAGCTGGAGCCATGAGTCTGTCCATGTGTAGACTGTGGGTAATGCTTAGTCCCTGGCAGCTCTGGTTGATTGGTAGTGTTGTTCCTATAGGGTTGAAAACTCCTTCAACTTCTTCAATTATTTCTGTAACTCTTCCATTAAAGAACTTGTTCTCAGTTCTATGCTTCACTGTGAGCATCTGCCTCTGTATTTGTTATGCTCTGGCAGAGCCTCTCAGGAGACAGCTATTTCAGGCTCATGTCAGCATGCACTTCTTGGCATCAGCAGTATTATTTGGGTTTGGTGCCTGAATATGAGCTGGATCCCCAGGTGTGGCTGTCTCTGTGAGGTCTTTCCTTCAGTTTCTTCTCTAAGCTTTGTCTCCATGTTTTCTCCTGAAAATATTTTTGTTCTCATTTCTAAAAAGGACTTAAGTGTCTGCACTTTGGTCTTCCTTCTTCTTGAGTTTCATGTGGTTCATGAAATGTATTTTGGATATTCTGAGCTTTTGGGCTAATATACACTTATCACAGAGTACATACTAATACATACATTTCTATACATATCGTCTGCTAGTTCTATTTTAAGATTTTTCAAAATATTTATTTATTTATTTATTTAATTATCTATTTATCTATTTATTTATTTATTTATTTATTTATTTATGTGTTTTGTTTGGTGTGTATAAATGGGTGTGTTTCCACATGCCAGCATCCCATAACAGCACACATGTGGAGGTCAGAGGAAAACTTACATGAATCAATTCTGCCCTCCTATCCCAAGGGTCCTGGGGATCAAACACAGTTCTTCAACCTTGGTAGCAAACACTTTTATCAACTGAACCAACTGATTAGTGCCAAATCTTAAATGTTTTTTGTCCCGAGCAACTGTCTCTCCTGCAAGAACGACGTGGCACACGAAATAGGATTCTTCTGCGGTAAACTTTAATGCTCTCGAGAGGCAGCACTTGCTACACGTGACGAAGAAGACCCCGAACTATCTAGCCCGTCCCCTTATAAAGGGATCAGTCCTTGCCTTGGACGTAGAGCCCCCTGATTGGTTGAAACTCATCAGGCCCTATGACGCCACGGGAGAGGCAGAGCTCAAGGAGTGGAAAGTTACCCAGCACGTGCGCACATGACTTGTTTACTGCTAACTCCACCCGGATGTCAGCGCCATCTTGTAATGGAGAATGTGCAGGCGGCGCCCCACAGTTTTTATAGAAGGATTCACCATGTTTTCCAAAGAGTTATATTTCATGCATATTTTATGAGAATGCCTCTTTCTTGTCATTTCAGTGATAGATGAATCAGTATAAGTTTATATATCACCATGATTTTGGACTCACTTTACATTTCTGTGATTGAGTACTTTACCCTGATTTTGGATAGTATATCTCTCCTTTGAAATATACATTCAGGATGTTTCCATTTTTTCCAGGTTGTTTTGTATGGCTTTTCAGCGGTAAATTCTTTATGTATTTAGACATTAGTAAACATTTTCCTAGATAATTTGTTTAGAAGTGATTGTATATGATGTTTGTTTTGCAAGCTGTCCAGAACCATTTATAATTGATATTTATTTCATGCATGCGTGTGTGTGTGTGTGTGTGTGTGTGTGTGTGTGTGTGTGTGTGTATGTGTGTATGTGTGTGTGCAGTGAGTTATGGAGTATGCATTTAAATGTAAGCGTATATGTCAAGCACACTTATGGAATGAGAGGATGGAATTGAGGAGTAAGAAGACTCTTTCTTTTTTGTTTTAATTTTTTTTACATCCTTTTTAAAATTGGCTATTCTCTTTATTTACAATTCAGGTGTTATCCTCTTTTCACCAATCTCATCACTCCTCTTCCTCCCATTGCCTCCATGATGCTGCTCCCTCCCTTAGTCTCCCTCTACTACCTCAGCATTATCTTTCTCCATGGGTTCTAGATCTTGAACTGATGCTACCAGGCTTGCACACCAGTGCCTTTTCCAGCAGACCATCTGGCTGGTCTGGCCCTATGAGACTGAGAAGCATCTCAGAATGACGCAGTTCCACTTATTCTTCATCCATTATCACCTTTAATTTTGGCTTAATTTTTTTCATATTTTCAATATGAATTTTATAGTTTTAGATCTTAGAGTTTAGCTTTAAGTATGTTTTAAGTCAGCTTTTCAGCCTGATCTAAATGTGACCTCATTCTGTTTTCATTTGGGGATTCATTAGTTATTTCAAAGACATCTTCTGAAGAGGGTGTCTTTGTCCCTTTGTGGATTCTTTGAGATCAGTAAAAAATTATTCAGGGAGGAGTTAGGAGGATGAGTGTGAGACAGATAAAATCAGAATACATCTATGAAACTGACAATGAATAGTCAATCATATTTTTAGGTGTTGAGATTTTGTTCTTGATGTGTGTTTTACCTCTTCATTCTCGTACATAGACATAGAGGTCTGATCCAATGCCAGTGCCATTCTCTTGCAAATACTATTGATTTTCAATATTAATTTATATCTGTGATAATTTTCTTCTAGCTTCTCAAGAACAAAATATTTTATTAAAAATATTCAGAATATTGTTTTATTAAATGTTGTCACTGGAATTTTTATACATTCTAGTCAATCTGTTGTTTCCACCTGAGTAGTAGAGACATATTGATTATATTACCTCTTCAAGTATATGAATTTTATGTATTAGTTCTTATAATTTCTGAGTCTTCTAATTGTGTAAGTATATCACTACATCTATCAGTTACTTGTGCAAGCCAGTTTACATACAAGTCTTAGAAATGGGTTTAGCTTCAGAATGGTCATATGTTATTTCTCAAGTCCAATGAATTGCTTATGGTTTGTCTTGGGAACCAGAGTGGCAGTACTGCACTCATTGTTCTAAAGATTTCTAAATGAGGCTGTGTGTTTCTATAGCAGGATCCAATAGGTGAGGGTGGTGGGAAAGAATAATGAAACTTAAATTTCAACGTAAGCCTTATGAAATGTGAGAATAATCTCGGTAAAATGGCTGATGATAAATGTTTAGATGTATTTCACAAAATTAAATTTATTTTTATTTGAGTTTTATATAAAATAATAGTATACCTACAATTTTGTTATGTTGTCAGTTATTGTTTTCTACAGAGCCAGGGATCAATAGTAAAACCTGGTGAGTTTTAAGCCCAGTGTTCATTGTTTTAGTCTTGGTAATGTCCTTAGTCTGAAGAGTTTTGATGACTGAATAACAAAGATGAAAAAAAATTAGGACAGATCATGAAACAAAACTGAGAACCAATGATTTTTTAATTATATTGATAATGATATATAATTTATCTTGCTACTACTACTTCATTTTGCATCTTTAATGGATCCAGAGTGACATGTTTATAAAGAGAATATGAACAGATACTCTTGGTTAAGATGAAGTCCTATTGGATCAGAATGGTCACTAAACACAATGACTAGAGTCATTTTTAATACAAAGAAGATGTGGACACAGATGTATGAAATATCCCTCTAATGTGTCAGAAAGACACTCAACCTGATAATCGGAACTCTGTGAGAAGGAATTCTGTCTCATGAAAAGAAACAAAGATTGTTCCAGCTTCCAGAAATTAGAACACACACACACATACACACACACACACACCCACACACCCACACCCACACACACACACACACACACACACACATGCATGCATACAGACACATACATACACACATTTAAGTCTCTCCTGGAGACTTTATAGTTGATAAACTAACTTCAAACTGGTAGCCTCCAGAATGACCCAGTCCCCCACCACCCTAGTCATTTAAAAAGGCAGCCTATAAAGCTATGAGACTTTAGGAGATTTTCCAGTCTCATTTATAAAGACACCCAGTGATGTGCATTCCCTGTGATCTCAACATTTAACGATAATGCAAGGAAGAGCTGACTATTAAGTGGGAGAAGGAATCAGGAGTGAATTAAGAATAAAACTAGAGACAGAAATGTTCTCAAAATAATGAATTTATCATGAAAACAGGGCCATGTGAAATGATAACAAGAATTAGATATGATTCTACATGAGCAACTAGATTTAAAAATTTCACTGATGACATTAGCCTTACAGGTTTTTTGGGGATACCCAAACAAATCTGATCAGATTGTGGTTGAGAGAAAAAAAGAACATATAAATTAGAAAAGGGAAGCATGGTAAGAGTCTAAGATGTCCAGTGTAGACATGAAGAGAGTAGAAAAATAGAGCAGATACTAATGGTAAAGAAAATTTTAAAAATTTTTTTAAAATAAAATATTAATGAGAATTTTTTTCATAAATGTGATAAAAACCAACACAGATTGTAAAGGAGGGAAAATTGGTGGTTCCTGAAGTAGTGTCTTTTACGAGGCATGAAGAATGAGTAAAAGGTATAAGTCAGCATTAAATATTAATTTAAATAGTTTGCTTGTCATGACTAACAAAGGCAGTGGGGGGGGGGAAGATGGCCCAATGGGTAAAGCATTTCATATACAAATTTGAAAATCCAAGCTTGAATCTAAAAATCATATATAAAAACCAAACACAATAGTGCATGTGTATAATCATAGCATTCCTAATGTGAGACAGGGTGTATAGGAGGCAGAAACTAGAGAATACCAGCTAGATAGCCATGAGCAGTCTCTAAACTGAGACCATGTCTCAATAAATTAAGAAAGCAAAAAGAAGACACCTGACATTGTCTTCTGACCACATATGTGTGCACCCAGGGTCACATACAAGTGTGATACACATGCACAATACACATTTGCATGCACACACACATTCACACACACAAAGACTAATAGAAAAGTTAGCACATCATCCAAATTCTAGAACTGACAGTACACATTTATGTACTGTATAGGAATTACAAATATATTGTTTGATTGCTTCAATATTTTTAACAGTATGGAAAGGTTGCTTGGTAAATAAAATACTTGTCATGTAAGCATGAGTACCTGAGTGTTGATCCCCATGTTCATGAAAAAATATGTCTGCTGATCTACAAATAAATTCCCAGTTCTGAAAATGTTGAGACATGAGGATTTAGAGACCTCTATGGCCACCTAGACTAAAAGTCACAGTCAGTGAGAAAACTTATGGAACAATAAATCAAAGAAGAAACTCATTTTTGACTATCAGCCTGTACAGGTGCATAGATAGGAAGGAACACTAGAACACACACACACACACACATTATGAGAAACAACATTATATGACCACCTGAAGGCTGAGTGGGGAGAAGCCTAATGTGAAAAATTCTCATACGAAAAGACACTCTGCACAAGAAGGACTAGCTACTTGAGGCTGCTGTAATCTAAACGAAGTCTATGAAGTTTAGAAGCAGATAGATTTAGTTTCTTCACGACCTGACTCTAAAAATTATTAAATAAATACACAGAGAAGTTTTTCAATTCCTAACACTTTCTTTTCTTTTCTTTTTTTTTTTTTTTTTTTTGTTGTGTTTGTATATCTGTAAAATGAAGGAGGGCAGCTAAGAGTTTTCTAGATAAACAATGGAAGGCAGCAAACCATGATGAAATATGTTTTAGTAAAGCAACTGATGCAATTCTGTCTAGTTTGACTAGGGAAGTTTTAGGATCTGAATATGATTCTTTTGAAGAAGCATCCTCATCAATATGCTTAGTTCTAATTTGTTTGTTAGTGTAAGATTTACACTTTCACTTTCAATTGAAGACTTTTTATCATACTAATATATTCATTATGTGTTTCAATATGAATATGTAATGTGACATGCCAGGTGTGTAGAGTTCAGAAAACAAATTTTGAGAATCAGTTCTCTAGCCTTTTGAGACATAGGGATTAAATTCAACTAGTCAAACACCCTTACCATCTCAAAAGACTCCACTATTATTTTTAAACAGTAATGTATGCACGCACATACACACAGAGATGTACACACATATACACACATACACATACATGGACATACATACATCCACACACAGGGATAAAGATATAGAATTGTCTCAAACTTATTTAAAAAGGGAAGTAAAAGGAAGATAGACATAATTTGAATGCTTCAACCTTAAAAAGACTAAATTTTTATGTGGTACTTTTGGAACATATGTAGTATGTTCTATTACAAATGTTCATTTCAGAAACATATGTGCAAAAGAGGAGATAATTGCATCTCAAAAAATTAATTTATTTTTGATTTCCATATTGTAAACAGCATATTTGCACTGTGGAGTTATCCTCAGAATGCACAGAACTGCTAATGTGTAATAGAGTGAAAAGTGGGACCATATAGAAGATTAACATAAAATGACCCATTGTACTCTGCACTTCTGACCTGGCTCTTAGCCTGTTCTTTAGTTAATTATATTAATAGTACATGCCCCATGACAGTCTGCTGCCTCTGGGACTATAAACCTAAAGTGTTTATCATTGAGTAGTGTAGGAGGAGTGTGGGGGTTAGAGAACCCTGGGGAAGAGAGAGCCAGTGAATATTAACTTTAACAGAAGGATTCAGAGACAAGACAAGGAGAGGCAAGTATTGGGACAATGACTGAAAATATCAGTCTTGAATGTACACCTGTTGTTTTCCTATGATTGCCAAAAATGGAAAAACAATAAGTGAGTTGAGGGAGGTCAGATAAATGTGAGTAGGTGAAGGGATGGTTAAAATCCATCTTCTTGCTCCAATTGAGTAAAATTTACTATTTCCCTTAGAGTCCCTCATAGTATGACACTGTAATCTGTTCACAGCATTTGCTGTTCTCATGTGCATCCAAGGGAAGTTTCTGATGACGGGGAAGATTCCAACTGTACATTGCAGCTGACCAGACAGAGTAGAGAAAATAACCATGTATTATGCACGTGGGCCACTCTGCTCACACAGCTCAGGAAACAAAATTGGAAAGGTGAAATAAACATATGCCTAGGATAAGGAAGCTAAAGGATGTTTGTGGTTCATGTCACATTTTCATAGAAAAGGAGCATTAAAATTTTAAAAAAGGATATACGTACTAAAGTGTCTGCTTTGTTTATGCTGCAATGCTTTGTCTTCCTACATCCCTCAGTCCTCTTCCCCCACCTCACCCACAACAAGGCAAGAAATAGGAGCCCTTTATATGTCTTTCTGGATGCTGCTAAATCCCCTTTAGTTTCCCTCCATTATGCCAGCTTACAGTTAGGTTAAAATTTAGTGGACTGGTTCTCTGGTCTTGTGGATAATGAACAATTACTTTAAAAATACTCTCCTGAGAATTTTAGGAAGGCATTGTTTGTACTAGCTGAGTAGTACTTAGTTGTATAAATGTACTACAATTTCTATATTCATGCCTCTGTTGAGGGACATCTGGGTTCTGTACAGATTCTGGATATTATAAATCAGTCTGCTATGAACATAATGGAGAATGTGGCCTTATTATATGTTGGAGCATCATCTGAATATATGACCAGGAGTGGTATAGCTGGGTCCTCAGTTAGTACTATGTCCAATTTTTAGAGGAACCACCAGACTGATTTTCAGATTGGTTGTATCAGCTTGCATCCCGCCAACAATGGAGAAGTGTTTCACTTTCTCCACATTCTTGCCAGCATCTGTTGTCACCTGAGTTTTTTTTTTTTTTTTTTTTTTTAGCCATACTGTCTAGTGTGAGGTGGTAATTCAGAGTGGTTTGGATTTGCATTTCCCTGATGACTAAAGATTTGGGACATTTCTTCAGGAGCTTTGCGGCCATTTGGTCTTCCTAGGTTGAGATTGTTCATTTAACATTGCACCCCCCTTTTAAATAGAGTTATTGATTCTCTGGAGTTCTTTGCATATATTAGATATTAGCCCTCTAGTGGGTGTAGGCTTGGTAAAGATGCTGTCTTCTTAATATGTTGGTTGCAATTTTGTCCTATTGACAGTGTCCTTTGCCTTACAGAAGCTTTGTAATTTTACGAGGTCCCATTTGTCTATTCTTGATCTTAGAGCATAAGCCATTGGTGTACTGTTCAGGAAATGTTCCCCTGTGCCTACATGTTTGAGGTTCTTTCCCACTTTCTATTCTATTAGTTTCAGTGTATCTCATTTTGGTGTTTCGGTAGGAGTGATTGGGTGCGAGGGGGGCATCCTCATAGAAGCAGAGGGAGGGGAAATGGAAGAGGGGGGACCAGAAAAGAGTATAACATCTAAAATGTAAATATATATTCTATCCAATAAAAATTACTCTCCTGATTAAATTTGAATTTTCTACATAGACATGAAGGTTTAGATTGGCCACTTCGGCAGAATGCACTTAAACTAGAGACATTAACTTACATCCCAGTGGATGAAAGCAGGACAATATCTTCTCTCTCGAGTTCAGAAGGAATAGCAATATTGCAGGAGAACTATGTCAGGAGAGTAACCATGACACCTTCATATTTTCATATTCCACCTTCAAAATTAGTCAGAGGGTGTACTTGTCAACATGGATCTCTTATTTCCAATCTTCACCTCCTCCCTCTCTCTTCTCTCTCTCTCTTCCTTTCTTTCTTTTCTCTCCATCTCCTTTCTCTTTTTTTTAGTAGCCTTTTTGAGTCATGGTGTCACTATTGAGTCCATCCCTGACTTTCCTGTCACAACCTGTTCAGTGCTCAGGTTATAAGTCTATTTGTTATTCTCAAACTAGTATTTAATTTAAAATAGTACACAAAACCCTCTAAAAACAACTTCACAGAGGCACACTTAATTTAATCATTATCTATATCTTAAGCTTTTGTTCAAACTCTGGTGAATATATGGATTAAGAAAACCTTAATTCCAAGTTATTGAGGCTCAGAAAAGAAAAATATCTATTGTATGTACAATTTGATTGCATATTTCTATATTGCTCTTGCTTTTCTTTATTCTAATCATTCCTTTTTTCTTTCAAGAAAGTTTACAGGTTCGATATCGACTAAGCAAGGGTGAAAGTCATGAGTTCACCATGAGCACAGAGAATCTGGCCAATAGAAGAGTTCATCATGTGAAGATTAGCCGAGATGGGACAGAGTTTTCCATTCAGGTACTTCCCTTCTCACTTCTCTACACAGCCTACAGGCCAAGGCTTCTCTACCCAACATGTCTGAGCTCCTTTAAGCCACATACTGAAATAGTGATTTATTCCAGGCTCTAGCCTAGCCATTTGCCTTGTTTCTTCTTCCCCACTGACATTCTTATCACCTGGAAAAATTCTGTGAGTACTAATTTTTGAATCAGGAACCAGAGCTATTTTGTCGGATACTACTAAAGAGGAGAAAGTACTGGAAAGTGTACTTTTGCTCGAGTTTAGCCACCTCTTCACCAGAAAGAGAGGGTAACAAGAATGATGCACACAAACGGGAAAGTACAGAAGACAGTAGAAGGGTGTTTGGGAAAGTGGGCATAGTATCTGGGTTCAGAAGTGAACACACGTGATATAGAAACAATTGGGACGGCAAGGGAAGGTCTCCACTATACATCACTACTTACTTCCTGGCATAACCTGGGTCTTGTAAACAGAGAAGAGCTGCTTGGGTAGGAAAGACAGAGAAGGTTTCTGAAAAATTTGTGTTTGCATAAGCAGAAATGTCTGGGAGAAGTGTGTGATTGGATTATGAAAAATAAATTAATGACTGTATAAAGAAAAGGATAGGGAAGATCTTAATAAAGTTGGACCAAAGTCTAGACTCTTTTATCATAAGTGAAAATGTTAATCAGCTCAGCAATCACCAGTTTGCTTACGTAAATTTAATGCATTCCTCTTGTATCCTCCAAACTTGTCACATCAAATCTTTTCATCTTTCTTTGCTAACAACAAAGCAAATACCATCTGTTTCAAAAGATGAGTTTGTTCTCTTTCTCTGCGAACTACATATTCGTTAATAGAGGTATCACATATTCTCATTACGCCATTTCCTCCGCTCTTGACCTGTGAGCTTGTTCATGTTCCTTCTGGCTCTCCATTGATGAACTCAATATTCCAGACTGCCAAGGCCTCCTCTCAAGCAGAGCTCCAAAACCCTTCTGTCTTCTAGCATTTTTAACACCTTTTCAGATCCACCAAATAATTGTCTGAAGTTCAAACTAAGTAAATATTGAGTGCACCAAAACCAAGCAATCAAGTTCTTTCTGGCTCTAAGGAAGAAAAACATTTCACATCAGTTACTCAGACTGCTAGACTTAATACTGTCAGTTTTCTTAGAAAAGTCAACATATACAAATTTAGAAAGTGAATCTGCCATGTGAGGTACCTTATTCATTGCTATGACAACATGTCTTAGGAAAGAGATTAAATTAATTCTGGATTACTTTTTCAGAATATATTCAGTCATAGCCACAGGAGAATAAAACAGCTGGTCACATTCCTTTCCCAGTAAGGATGCAGAGAGAGATGAATGCTGGTGGTCAGCTACCTTTTTACTTTTTATTTATTCCAGAACCCCAGCCTTTGGGATGGTGCTGTACTTATTTGGATTATGTCTCTCTACCACAATTAATCCAATTAGAAACTTCCCCTCAGACATGATTACAAATTTATTTCTATTGTCATTCTAAATTTCTTGTACCTGATACTCAAGATGAATTATTATAATTTCTGTCTTCTTAGTCCCACCATGTTACACAAAAATGTACTACTCAATATATGAATGATCTTACTTTTATAGAAGCCAGTATTGAAGTGTTGTGTGAAATATTTATGGGGAAACATGTGCAAATATTTACTCACTCCAGTCACTGTGGCCTGTATCTTCCCACATTAATTAATTTCTGATAATTCCTCATGCCCAATATTGGTTACAATGTTGCCAAACAATCTTCCACTGATATTCTCTTCCAGTTGATTCTAGGTTGTGCTAAGTTCATTCTCAAACCAAGACAGTGATATGATGTTAGGGTTTAAGTTTGGTAGTATCCTGCCTGAAGCCTCACTTTTTGAACTTCCTTTAATCATTATATATCTCTCTATATAATGATTAGAAGCAAGTGGTATAGGGCAAAATGTCAGCCAGAAAGATTATATATTCCTTGGAACATGTTAGGTGTAGAGGCATGGAGAGAATTTCTGGGGAGCACCAAATAGGATAATTTTGATGTGACCTATGGGAGAACATAAGTGAAAGGTTATTTCTTTGACACCAGTGAAATGAACCAATTCAAGCCAGATTAGACTTTGTTAAAGGAAGGATTTTTTGGAAGCCGCTCTCAGATGAGTTCACTGGTCTCAAAAATTGTGAAAATGGGAGTCACCAATGGGGGTGGAGAGAAAGAAAGGACAAGAGTTTTCCCTCTCACAAAGACAAGGAGAGGATAAAAGGAAGGGAGAGATAAAAATGTTTAGATTATATTGGGATGTGCCTCTGGGGGAAGGGCAGACAACATGGATGTTCAGGGTTGGGGGTTAGGTATGCCAGGTGCTGACTGAGAGATGATGAGAGAACCTGGAGGCCAGCTCTGCTTTGACATGTAAAATATGCATCTAGGTCTCATACGCCAGTCTGATACCAAGCAATAAGAATGATTATTAGTTTTTTCAATTAGGTGGATGTTCATAAATAATAAAATTGGCTATATAAAAAATTAATTCCCGTGACATCAGTAGTTTGCCTCTTACTGATTACATTATTTATGAAATGAATAGGAGGAACACATTTGTACAGGTGTGGATTAGGATGTAGGCTAGCACAGCTGCTAACTGGTGAAGAAAAGCAATTGCAATTATAACTTCCTGTTTGTATACTGTGTGTTTATATCTTGTGGAGCCCAGAGGACAACCTCAGATCTCAGAACTGAGAAGATGCTGTCCTCCTTTTTGCTTGTTTGTTTGTGTTATTTTGTTTTGTATTTTGGCATAAGGACTCTCATAGGTCTATAAATCACAAAATGGAGGCTCAGCTGACTTTGTAGTGAGCTCAAGAGATCTCTTTGTCTTTTCTTTCTCAATGCTGGGATTACAAACGCATGCTCATACATGATATTTTACATGGGATCTAGGGCCAAACTCCTGTCTTTGTACTCCTGTCGCAACAACATCAGCAACTGAACTATCCCCTCCAGTCCTTTATTGGTTTATAATTTTAATGAAGCCCTAATGGGAAAACAAGGCATGTTCCCTTGAACATTTTACAAATAATATTTTGAATACATCTCTATGTACTGTCCTTCTCAAAAATAAAGTTAAGTAGAACGCACCTAGAGCAGTAAGATGTATGTGATTTTTTTCTCTGTCTATGTAGCTTTAGCCAGTCAATTCACAGTTGATAATAAGCAGCCACTTGCTCTTTGTGAAATGCTGAAGAAAGCAGAAAAGACTACAGTAAAAACTGTGTGTTTTTCAAGGAAGATAGCATATTTGTTTTTCTGACCATTCTACCCTCACCTTAATCACACACACACACACACACACACACACACACACATACATGTGTGTGTATGTGTGTATGTGTTATATTTGTACATATATACATACATTCTTTCACACTCATCTTGAAAACATTGTTTGATGTAAGCAAACAAATGGACAAATACACCATCACCCAAAAGCAGGTCTTGTATCTCTATCTCTGTGTCAGCCTGTATGAAGCATTTCAGGAATGCTGTGCACCTATCAGAACGAAAGGACAGGTGATTATAACTACACCAGAGTCCCAGCACTCCTGCATTCCCTCTCTCTACAACCTGGCTGTTAAAATTGCCTTTTCAAGAACACTTTGATAAACCAGGCTTGTTGGAGACACAGACAGGTATCTCAAGTCCAGAAACAACAGGACCATGCACAATTGTTCATGAACTAATGTGTGTCATGGTTGAATTATTCCCCAATGTAGTTCCTCTTTCTCTGTCACTAGGTTGATCTATTTCATAGCATTGTAAATGAGAGAGACATCCAGAAGTATGCATTTGTTTCCTAATTCACAGAGTGTTTAGCAGATAGGAAATATTATAGTTTAGTTAAAAAGCATTGAAATAACATTGTAACCACACAGTATGGGTGATAGTTAATACTATAGGGTAAACTGTAAGGTTGGGAGATTCCTAAGGAAGACAGTCAGTGGATGTGTGTAGATTGAGAGTGCTGGATGGAAGAAATAGATGGAAATATTAGGTATTAGTCCTAATCTATTTGATTATTTGCAGGCAGAAAAAACTCAGTCACCCAATCCTATGGCTACCTCTCTTCCTTTCTTTGTACCATTCTTTGCCTTTGCACTATGACATGATGGGAGTAATATCATTTGGATGCTTAAGTAGAGATTGGAAGGCAGGGGCATCTCATTAAATGTCAGTTAATAAGACATTTGCCTTGCCAACATGAGGGTATGAATAAAAGCTCAGATCCCAGAAGCCTTATAGCACCCTATGAGGGATGAAAACTATACACTTGTAATGCCGGTAATGGTCTGAGAGAAGATGGAGACAAGCTATTTCCTGGGAGCCGGCTGTCGAGGTATCCTAGTTTATTTGGTGAAATTCTAGGCCAAAGGAAAAAAGTGAAAGGCACCTGAGGGATGAAACTTGGGTTTCTGACTTTTAAATATAACATATGCACACTTTTCTTCAAACAATAGAGATTGCAAGAATCTACTGCATTTTTCTAAATTGAGGAAAATGGAGATAGATCGATTGGGAAGACTAGAAATAATAAAGATGAGGGGTCCAAACCAGATTCAGCAGTGTGAAGCCTGGGGTGATGACTAAATAGCAACCTAGAAATCAAGGCCTGGAGAATCCAACAGTGACTTCTTTTTAGTTTTCCAGTGTGAAGTCATCCCTGTCAATGAGAGCAACGCGTGCATTCTCACCTCCTGTATTAACTAAACTATGTTTCATGAGTAGGAAATCCTACAGCCCACACCTGAGAACAGGTCAGGGATACATAAGGAGGGTAAGAAAATGATGATGGCTGTTAGAACTGGATAGGAGGAAGCAGGGAAAATGGGCAGCACAGCTGGGTACTATTTAATGTGGCCTAGCAGGTAACAGATAGGCTTCTTGGCTGGTTATTAGAGAAGAATACAGTGAAAAATTTCTCAGTGGGGAGATAAAGACAAAAGAATATCTCTGTAAGGTTTCTAAGGAAATGGATGCTCTGGAAAGACCCTATTTTACAAGGAGAGAAGAAAAGGTACTTTATGTGCATTGTTAGAAAACTGCTGGGTCATTTTGAATTTCTCTTGAGGGACAATTTCAGAGAGGAGCCTGCCCTGTGTGAGACTGAAAGTGGTTTACAGATGGGATTGCTTTATGCCTTTTAAATCGTGGGCTATGGCTTTCTTTTGTATTCCTACAGATGGACCAGCAACTCTTCAGGTATAACTTCTCCCCGGAAGTTGAGTTCCAGACTGTGAGGTCAATCACCCTCGGCAAAGTCACAGGTCTGTTTTGCTATTTTATACTTTTGACTAGATGTACTTGTCAAATCTGTTTCTGTGTTCAGTGATTCATATCTGAAGACATGGCTTCCATCTCTAGTCTTGATATACAGCAAATACTGAGACACAGACATGGCAACAGTGTAAAATGCCATCTGTGTATGCTCTATTAAGGAGTTAGTTCATGATTAATAGTTATTTGCAGTAAGTATTTTGTTGGTAAATTGTAATCCAGGGAGAAAGGTAACAAAGTAATAAGGCAAAATAACATTTTAATTTTTAAATAATTATTATTAATTTTAGATGGTTTACTTTTTATTTGTGCATTAGTTTTAACATAAAGAAAAAAATAGCATGCTGAGCTGCAGAAGAAGAATCGAAAGCTCCATTCAAAGAGTAGATTGTCTTGTTTTCACACATGCTTTGTGTACTTTCACTTTCTGTTTGAGAATATGTATTGCCTGCATAACACTGAAATTTTGATAATTTATGGAAGATTTGGATATATTCAATGATATCTGAGCTTTAGCAATACATCTTAGCTCTGAAACATATTTGGGTTTCAATGAATGTAGAAAATGGGCCCTTGCATTGGTCACAATTTATACATTATTAATATCCTTTCCTTTTATTATGTTTTTTAAATTTTTGAACCTGCACTATTTTGTGTAGATCACAGTTTTTTATTTTACTTATTACTCATGTGTGCACGTGTATAGTGTTTGCTGTGTACACACATTTACATGTATAACCTTGAGCACGGAATGGTATATGTTTGCAGATCAAAAACTTTGGCTATTAGTTCTTTTACCTTGAAATAGGAAGTCTTGTTTTGTGCTTTTTATATGAATGGTGGGCATTCCAGCTTATGAGCTTCCATTGATTCTTTCTTTGCTGCTCATCATGAAGTAGGGGTGTTGAGATAAAAAATACTGGTATTACTATGTCTGATTTTATATGGGGATGCAAAATTGGATCTTCAAGAAGCCGTTTCCCTGGCTCCAGTATTTTATTATCTGTAATACCTGGGTGACTCTGTTTTAGAATTTGTAGGTTTTTTTTTCAGATTTTGAAATTATTTGTACATTTGGACTTCTGCCTGCCCTGTTTTCTACTGATTCAGTTCTTTTATTTTGTTGTTTGTTTGTTTCTTCATTTGGTGTTTTGGGACTCATGTTTTCTGGTTCTGCTCATCCCAGTACAAATTAGAAAGCATTATCAGTCTTGGGTATCTTCGGCAGGAATGCACTTAAGTCTGAATCGTGACATTAGCATTTGGAACAACTTCTCAGAAATTCTAACAGTCTTTGTAGGACATGTGGTGTACTGTGGTTACCTACTAATCATTGACAAGACACTAGAAGTTGCTATGACTCATAGATAAAATGTAGATTTTCCAGAAAGAGAAAGATTGTTTTAGGGAACGAGTTGTGCTAACAGTGTAAGAGCTTTGATAGGGCAAGAAATGACCCACTGTTTCTCCAGTCTTATAGATTTATAAAGAACATAGCATTTGTAGAACATATAAGTGAACAATAAGTCTACAAAATGTCAACTTAAGTCGTCCAACTGACCGACAGACGAATCAGTGGATACAAATCACTTCATGACAGTCTTCCTTCTCACTCTACTCTGTGCATAATTATAATAATTCTCATAATAATAAAAATATTATTTCTGAAACTGTTTTGTTCCACTAATGTGTCTCTGGTGAGTTATTACTTTCTGTTCTCTATGTCTTAGATCTTTCTGCTTTGTACAAAATATGATTTTCTTCTTTCTAAACCAAGTTGTTTTGCTATGTTATTTTCTGTCTCAAAGTCCCTAAATTATAAACTTTTATCTGGAGGAAGATATTTATCTAATCTTGACTCTCAGAAGATTATTGTAATCTTCAGAAAATAGCCATATGTCAGATGGAGGGAGAGGAAAGTAAGATGAGTAAGGGAGTAGAGACTGTGAGTGGGAGTGGGAAGAGGGAGAGACAGAGGGAAGCAGGAGAGGGAGAGAAAGCAGAAGTGTATTCTGAGTGGCTACAGTGGCAGGAGCACTGGTTCATGACTGTTTCCAATGCACACTTCTCCCATGGCTACATCCATGAAGTTATCATTGGAGCTAGAAACTATATAAAGAGAGATCACACTGAAAAAAATCACAGATATGCATTCCAGACACTGCCATCTTTCTTAGGAGCAGATATGAAATGCAGAAGTACCCATGAGCACACTACTTCTCTGTCTTCTCCTTGTACTTGAAACTTTCTCGGTTACATATACTTTTGAAAACTGTAATATATTACATGCCCAGCACACAAGCTGCTTTGATCATATGTTTACAAGCATATGAAACTTAATGGGTGTGTCTGTGTGTATTGATATGCAACTTTATTTGTCTGGTTATAAATTTCTTTTCAAAGTTTTCTGCTTAAAGTATTTATACATCCTGAGAACATTTATATAATTGGATATTTTAATTACTTACATTTGAAATGTTATCCATTTCTTGGTCTCCCCTCCTAAACTTCCTATTACATTCCTCCTACCTCTTCTTATTTGCCAGCACTCTGCCCCATACCTACACAATCCAAACTCACTGCCCTGGCATTCCCCTACTCCGGATCAAGTATCAAGCCTTCACAGGACCAAGCACCTCTACCCCATTAATGCTAGACAATATCATCTTCTGTTACACATGCTGATGGAGTCATGAGTGTCTCCATGTTTACTCTTTGGTTAGTGGTTTAAACCCTGGGAGCTCTGGAGGGGGGGAGTATGGTTGGGTGATATTGATGGGTTTCCTTTGGGGTTGCAAGCCCCTTCAGATCCTTCAGGCATTTTCCTAACTCCTCCATTGTGGTCCCTGTGTTCAGCCCAGTGGTTGGCTGTGAGCATCTGTGTCTGTCTTTATCAGCTCTAGCAAAGCATCTTTTTCTTTTCTAAAATGTTTTTAATTTTATTGGATATATTTTATTCACATTTCAAAAGTTATCCCCTTGCCAGATTTCCCTTCCATAAACCCCATAAGCTAATACCCCTCCCTCTGCTTCTATGAGGGTGTCCCCACACCCTCCCATTTCAGACTCTTCACCAAGACATGCCCCGACATTGGGGAAATCGAGTCATAGCAGGACCAAGGGCTTCTCTTACAATAATGTGCAACAAGGCGATCCTCTGCTACATACGCAGCTGGAGCCATGGGCCCATCAATGTGTACACATTCTGTAGTGATTTAGTCCCTGGGAGATCAGGTTGGTTGATATTGTTTTTCTTATGGGGTTGCAAACCCCTCCAGCTCCTTCAATCCTTTGTCTAACTCCATCATTGGGAATCCCATTCTTAGTTAAATGGTTGACTGTGATCCTCTGTATTCGTCATGATTTGGCAGAGCCTCTCAGGAGACAGCTATATTAGGCTCCTGTCAACATGTACTTATAAGCATCAGCAATATTATTTGGTTTTGGTGGCTGTATATGGGCTAAATCTCCAGGTGGGGGAGACTCTAGATGGGCTTGGCTTCAGTCTCTGCTTCAAATTTTGACTCTGTATTTCCTCCTGTGAAAATTTTTGTTCCCCCTTCTAGAAAGGACTGAAGCATCTGCACTTTGGATTTTTGTCTTCTTGAACTTCATATGGTCTGTGAATTGTATCTTGGTTAATCCAAACTTTTGTGCTAATATTTACTTATCAGTGAGTGCATACCATATATTTTCTTTCTCGATTGGGTTATCACACTCAGAATGATAGCTTCAAGTTCCAAGCATTTGTCTAAGAATTTCATGAAGTCATTGATTTCTGTAGCTGAGTAATTCTCTGTTGTGTAAATGTACAATATTTTCTGTATCCATTCCTCTGTTGAAAGACATCTGGGTTTTTTCCAGCTTCTGGCTGTCATAAATAATACTGGTATGAACACAGTGGAGAATGTGTCCTTGTTATATTTTAGAACATTTTTTGGGAATATACCCAGAAATGATATAGTTGGGTCCAATTTTCTGAGGAATCACTAGACTAATTTTGAGAGTGGTTGTAACAGATTACACTACCACCAAAATGGATGAGTGTTTCTCTTTCTCCATATGCTTGTCAGTATCTGCTGTCATCTGAGTTTTTGATTTTAGTCCTTCTGACAGATGTGAGATGGAATCACAGGTAGTTTTATTTGGCCTTTCCCTGATGAATAAGGATGTTGAACATTTCTTTATATGCTTCTCATTTGATATTAGTCAGGTGAGAACTTTCTGTTTAGTTCTGTCCCCCATTTTTAATAGGGTTATATGGTTCTCTGGAGACTAACATCTTGAATTCTTTGTATATATGCAATATTAGCTGTCTATAAGGTGTAGTATTGGCAAAAATCGTTTTTATATTCTGTTGGGTTTTTTTTTTTTGTCTTAATGACAGTGTTTTTTGCCTTGCAGAATTGTTGCACTTATATGAGTTCCCATTTGTCAATTCTTGATGTTAGAGCACAAGCTATTGGTGTTCTGTTCAGAAAATTTTTCTCAGTGCCCATGTTTTTGAGTCCTCTTCTTTTAGTTTGAGTGTATCTGGTTGTAAGTGTGGGTCCTTGATTAACTTGGACTTGAGCTTTATACAGGACAATAATAATTGGTTGATTTGTATTCTTCTACACGATGACCTCCAGTTTGACCAGCACCATTTGTTGAAAATGCTATAGTTTTCCCCCACTGGAATGTTTTAGGTTCTTTGTCAAAGATAATGTGACCATATGTGTGTGGGTTAATTTCTGGGTTTCAATTCTATTCCATTGATCTACCTTTCTGTGTCAGTATGAGTACCATATAGTTTTATCAAGATTGCTCTGTAATACAACTTTAGAGATAGTGATTCCCCAAAACATTGTTATTATTGATAATAATTTTTGCTATCCATTTTGCTATAGTTTTGTATATTTTTTATTCTAAATGAATTTGCAAAAGTCTCTTTCTATCTCTATGAATAAGTGAGTTGGAATTTTGAAAGGAATGGCATTGAATCTGTACATTGCTTTCAGCAAGATGCCCATTTTTACTATATTAATTCTGCCAATCTATGAGCGTGGGAAATCTTTCTATTTTCTAAGATCTTGTTTAATTTCTTATTTCAGAGACTAAAAGTTCTTTTCATATCAATCTTTCACTTGCTTAGTTAGAGTCACACCAAGGAATTTTGTAATATTTGTGAGTATTATGAAGTGTGTCTTTTTCGTCATTTCTTTTTCAGCCAGTTTATCTTTTGAATAGATGAAGACTACAGGTTAGTTTGAGTTCATTTAATATCCAGCCATATTGCAGAAGGTATTTATCAACTGTAGGAGTTCTCTGGCTGGATTTTTGGGGTAACTTAAGTATACTCTCATATCATTTGAAAATAGTGATATTTTGGCCTCTTTCTTTGCAATTTATATCCCCTTGACAGCCTTTTGTTGTCTAATTTCTCTAGCTAATACTTGGAGGACTGTATTGATTAGGAGGGAGGGAGAAATGGAGCATCCCTATATACTCCCTAATTTTAGTGGGATTGCTTCAAGTTTCTCTCCATTCATTTTGATGTTGGCTGCCGGCTTGCTGCATATTGTTTTTTACTAGGTTTGGGTACGGGCCTTGAATTCCTGATGTTTCCAAGACTTTTAACATGAAGAGTTGTTGAATTTTGTCAGATCTTTTCTCAGCACCTAATACAATGATCTTTTTTTTTTTTTTTTTTTTTTTTGGTTAAATTTGTTTATATAGCAGATTACATTGATGTGTTTCCATATATGGAACCATCCCTGCATTACTGGGATGAAGCCTAGTTGGTCATGATCAATGATAATTGTGATACTGTCTTTGATACAGTTTGCAAAAACTTTATTAAGTATTTTTGCATCAATATTCACAAGGGAAATTAGTCTGAAAGTTTTTTTTGTTGTTGTGTCATTGTGTGGTGCTGGAGTAAGCATAATTGTGGCTTTGTTTTTTGAGTTTCTATTTTGTGACATAGTTTGGAGAATATTGATATTTGGTGTTCCATAACAGTGTGATAAAATTCTGCACTAAACCCAACTAGTCTTGGGCTGATTTTGGTTTTGAAATTTTTGATGAATACTTCTATTTCTTTGGGGATTATGGGGCTGTTTAGATGCTTTATCTAATTCTGATTTAACTTTTGTACCTGGTATCTTTCCAGAAAAATTTTCATTTAATCCATATTTTCCAGTTTTGTTGAGTATAGGCTTTTTTTTTTTTTTTTTTTTTTTTTTTTTTTTTTTTTTTTTTTGCAGTAGAATCTGATAGCTTTTTTCCCCTTGGTTTCTTTTTGTTATGTCTTAATTTTTGTTTTTGCTTTTGTTACTGTGGATATTGTCTTTGTGCCTTCTGGTTAGACTGACTAAGAGTTTATCCATCTTGTTGATTTTCTCAAAGAACTAGCTCCTGGTTATGGTGATTGCTTGTATAATATTTTTTTGTTTCTACTTGGTTGATTTCAGCCCTGATTTTGATTATTTCCTGCAGTCGACTTCTCTTGAGTTTATTTGCTTCTATATGTTGTAGAGCTTTCATTTGTGCTGTCCTGCTGTTAGTGTATGCTCTCTCCAGTTTCTTTTTTTTTGTATTGTATTTCTGGGGGCAATAGGAGGTATGAGTTTTCCTCTTAGCATTGCATTCAATGTGTCCCATAAGTTTTGGTATGCTGTGGCTTTATTTTCATGACATTCCAAAAAGTCTTTGATTTCATTCTTTATTCCTTTCTTGACCAAGTTATCACTGAGTATAGCGTTGTTCAGCTTCCCCATGTACGTGGACTCTCTGTCACATTTTGGTTTTGTTGAAGACCAGTCTTAATATGGTGATCTGAGAGGATGCATGAGTTTATTTCAATCTTCTTGTATCTGTTGGGGCCTGTTTTGTGACCAATTATATGCTCAATTTTGAAGAAGGTATGATGAGATACTGAGAAAAAGGGGATATTCTTTTGTTTTAGAATGAAATGTTCTATAGATAACTGTTAAATCTAGTATGTTCATAACTTTGGTGATTTTTACTGTTTCTTTGTTTATTTTCTTTTTCCATTATCTGTCCATTGATGTGAGTGAGGTGTTGAGTCCTCCCACTACTATTGTGTTAGAAAAAATTTGTACTTTGAGCTTTAATAAGTTTTCTTTTATGAATATAGGTACCTTGCATTTGGAGCATAGATATTCAGAATTTAAATTTTATTTTGGTGGATTTTTTCTTGAAAAATATGAATTATCCTTTTTTATCTGTTTTAATAACTTTTGGTTAAATGTCTATTTTATGGGATACTTAGAATGATTACTCCAGCTTGTTGCTTGTGACCATTTGATTGGATTTCTTTTCAGCCTATGACACTGAGGTAGTGTTGGTCTTTGTCACTGAGGTGTACTTTCTGTATGCAGCAAAATTTTTGAGCCTTTTTATGAATTCAATCTGTCAGTCTATGACTTTTAATTAGGGAATTGATTCCATTGATGTTGAGAGATACTAATGACCAATGGTTTTTTTCCTATTATTTTTGTTTTTAGAGGTGTAATTATGTTTGTTTGGCTATTCTATTTTGGGTTTGTTGAAAGAAGATTACTCTCTTGCTTTTTCTAGGTTGTAGTTTCGCTTCTTCTATTGGATTTTTCCACCTATTACTTTTTGTATTGCTGGATTTTTAGAAAGATATTGTGTTAATTTGGTTTTTCATGAAAAATCTTGGTTTCTCTATGTTAATTAAGATTTTTGTTGGCTATAGTAGCCTGGCCTTCATTTGTTTTATCTTATATATGTATGGCATATGCTCAGGATCTTCTAGGTTTCATAGTCTCTGTTGAGAAGTCTGGTATAATACTGATAGTTCTAAATTTTATGTTACTTGACATTGTCCTTTATTGCTTTTAATATTCTTTCATTGTGTTGTGCAATTGGTGTGTAGACTATAATGTGATGGAAAGAATTTCTTTTCTGGCCAAATTAATTTGGAGTTATGTAGGTTTCTGCATGTTTATGGGCATCTGTTTATTTATGTTAGGGGAGTTTTCTTCTATAATTTTGTTGAAGATATTTACTGGTCCTTTAAGTTGGGAATATTTGCTCTCTTCAATAGATATGAATATCAGGTTTGAACTTTTTTTTTTTTCTGGAGTTCCTAAATATTTAGGGTTAGGAGCTTTTTCCATTTTGCATTTCCTTTGACAGTGGTTTCAATGTTTTCTATGATATCTTCTGCCCCGGAGAGTTTCTCTTCTGTCTTTTCTATTCTGTTGATGATACTTGCATCCATGACTTCTGACTTCTTTTGTAGATTTTCTATATTGCTACCTTTGTGATTACTTCTTTCTTTCTATTTCCATTTTTAGATCCTGGATGTTTTTGTTCAATTGCTTCGCCTTTTTGGTTGGTTTGTCTTATACATCTTTAAGGTAGTTGTGTGTTTCATCTTTAAGGACTTCTATCTTTCTGCTTTTTCTTGTATTTCTCTAAGGGATTTATTTTTTCCTTCTAAAATTCTATGTCATGATCATGAGAGGTAATATTTAAATAGGAATCTTGCTTTTCTGGTTTATTGAGTTGTCCATGGCTTACTGTTGTTGGAGAACTGGTTTCTGAGGATTCCAAGTAGCCTTCTGTTGATTTGGTTTTTGTGCTTGCCTCTACCTATTAATTTGTTCTTCTGTATCTTTGTATCTAGTCATATTCAGTATTCATCTTTATCAATGAATTATCTGACTTTCACCACACCAAATATACATTCCTTCACCTTCTGTGTAGTCAACTGAGTTTTGATTTTCATTAAATTTAAACTTTCAAATTTTACTCTCACATATTTTACACTTGTAAACAGTTTGTTGTTAAAACAGTAAGAATTCTAGCCATATAATATACTCTTTTATTTTACTAGTGTGTGTGTGTGTGTGTGTGTGTGTGTGTGTGTGTGTGTGTGTGTGTGGTATAGAGAGACACTCACAGACACATGCATAAACACACAGTGGGGAGGAAACTATAAGAGAAAAACATCTTATAAAGGAGGAGAGAAAAACATATTTAGGCATATCTGTCATTTGAACAAAGTCATTTTTTTTTCTTCAGTTGCCTCAAGAAATACTATTTACCCTTTATCAACTTGTGGTTTCAAAGCCTTTATTTTACTTGGTCACTTCATAAGTATCAAAATATTTCAAAACTTGTGAGGTCTGAAGTTTCCAAAGTAAAACAAAACACAAACCTATAACAACTGCAAAAGTGTTACTACCATTGGTAGAAACTTTGCTGGATGGAGACTGAATCCAGGACCTCCATTTGATATGCTAGTACTATGTTTCTTTGCCTATTCACAGACCAATTCTGCCCTATTATATTTTCTTTGTAAGTCATAATTAACAGATTTTTGTTGTTTGGTGATTTTGCAGCTGAAAGCTTAAGCATATTAGAGACATTATTTCTAAGGACAAAATGTTTTTTTGTTTAGGTGTATGACCCTAAAAAGCTACATAGGAGTGAGATAAACTCTATCACACTGTGTATAAAACCTGGTCATCACAGAGCAATACTAGATAACCTTCAAATGGTTTTGATCTTGTAACCTGACAGAGGTTCTATGTGTGCCTATTAGAGAGCAGGGTTGTTTAATTCCAGTTCTTCCATTTTTATTTTAATTCTGAAGCATACTATAAAGGATAAGAGAAGCTTTACACTATGGGTGAAAAGTATATTCCTGCTCTTGCTCTCTTTTGCTCTTGCCTTTTTGCTTTCTCCCCTTGCACCTCCTCTCCCCATCCTTCCCCCCCTCCATGTGCTCATGGCCAGTCACTACTCTTCTACTTCTCTCCTCTTCTCTTTCTCTGCCTCCATAAACTCTTAACTCCCTGCATGACCTGAATAAACTTTATTCTGTACTATAAAAAAAAGAAAACTATATTCCTTGAAGTACTCGTTTTGAAATAATACAATTTTATTTTTAATGTGTGCTCAGTTAGGCATTTCTTATGACTCATGTCTTGTGCAATAAATATAAAACTGAGAAACAAATTTCAAAATGGATTATGGGTGGCATGTATGCTTTTATGCACATCTGTATACATGTGTGTGTTTGTTATTTAGGTGAATACTACTACATTTATTCTTTTCCATACATCTCTGTCAAGGTCAGAGGACAATAGTGAATATTGGCCCTGGACTTCTTCCTCCTTAGCAGAAATTTCTCCTGTTCAACGTTGACTATGGCAGGATAGCTTTCTGGAAACCTTTGAAAGATCTTCCTCTTTTTCTTACCTGTCTCAAAGCAAGAACACTGGGATTCCAGACTTCTGCTCCCACCCACATCTAGCTTTTTTATGTTCTAAAGATTATGCTTGCACAGTGAGTGTTTTATACACTCATTAAGCTAACAATCCCAGTTTGTGAGTGCTAAAAATTATAGAAACATTAAAGGGAACTGACTTCATTGGATATATAGCAAGGCCACAGTAAATGCAACTTCCAAAGAAGCATGGTTATATATGTATGTCTTCATAAATCTATTCTTCTCTGGTACACAGTGGAAAGGGTGCAACTCACTGTCAGTGTCTTAAAGATATGTCACATCCAGGTCAACAAAAACATAAGAGAATAACTCAGTGTAAAGCCATCTTTCCCAGTTCTGCTGAATTTAGAAACACAAGTGCCATAACCATTCATCTTTCTTGATCTGTCTGGTTTGTCTGTCTCCATAGGACTCCACTCCCCTTTTTGTGTACATTCAGTCTTAGACAGAATGGTACTGAAACTAGAAACACACACTTAACACCTACCAGTTCATTGTCTACCATCAAAAGAAAATCTCTCCTTTGGTGGGAAAAAAAAAAAAAAGAGCAAACAAGCCTCCTGTAAAAGTTAAGGCGTGAAAATATCAGCATCAAATTTTCAGCTGACAACCCCAATTATAACAGCACCTAGGTGGTGGGCAGCCACTGAACACACTCCATCTTGATCACCCACAAGCTGTGGATGTGGAGAAGAAAGGCTCACTTTGATGTTAACTGTTGTAGTGCGCTGAATGAGAATGGGCTCATGTATTTGAAATGTCTTGATTAACAATTAGTGAAATTGGAGGAGTGCTGATTGGGTCAGATTTTGAGATTTCAAAGGCCCACAATATTCCCAGTTAGCATTCTCTCTGTCTCACTGTCTCTCTTTTTCTCTGTCTCTTTCTGTCTTTCTCTCCACCTGTCTCTGTTTCTCTCTGTCTCTGTATATCTCTCTCCCCTTCACCCTCCTCTCCCTCTTTCGTAGCTGTTTTCAATCATTTGAGCTCTTAGCTACTGCTCCATGAGCATGCCTATCTGCCTCCCATAATTCTTTCACAACAATTGTCTTGGGCTCACCCTCTGCAGCCTCAAGCAAATCACCAAACTAAATGATTTACTTTATAGGTTGCTGCGATCAAGGTGTCTCTTCACAGTAGTACAAAAGGAACTCAATCAACTCTGTATACTTAAAGCAGGAAAGAATATGGCTGAAAAGGAAAGTGAAATGCTCTTTTTAGGCAGCTATGAACTATGTATTTATCAGTTCAACTGAGAAAATTGTTTTCTTAAGACTTTTAAACATCTGTGTTCTTCTTTACTTGTGTGTGTGTGTGTGTGTGTGTGTGTGTGTGTGTGTGTGTCTGTATGTCTGTATATGCAGGTATATTTGTAGAGGTTGGATGTTGACAATTTAAGTCTTTCTTGATTACTGTTGATCTTATTCATTGAGGCAAAGCTTCTCGGTGAAATCCATAGCTCACCAATATTATTGCTTTTCTAGAAGCCAGGCTGCTCTGGGTATCTTGTCTCTTCCTTCTGAATGAGAAGGTTGCTAAATATTTACCCAGAATTTATGTGGGTACTGGAGATCTATAAGTCCTATTTTTATACTTGCATAGCAAGAAATGTTAAACCCGAGGCACTTTTCCAGCCTCAGTTAGACATGTTTTTTCTTTAAGATGGGTTGTGCATTTATTTTAAAGCAAGTTTTCAGCTTCCCGAGTGTACTATTATTTTCTATTGCTGTGAAAGGCACCATGACCAAAGACAACATGGGAGAGAAAGAATAACAGTCTAAGAGGGAAGCCAAGGCAGAAACCCAAACAGCACAAGAATTTGGAGGCAGAAGCTGATGCAGAGGCCATGGAGGAGTGTTGCTCACTGCCTTGCTCGTCATGGTTTGCTCAGCCTGCTTTCATATAGAACCTAAAACAACCAGTCCAGAAGTGGCTCAACCAATAATGGGCTGTATTGTCCCTTATCAATCAGGAAGTAAAAAAAAAAAAAGCCCTACAGCCTTGTTTACAGCATTATGGAAATATTTTCTTAATTGAGTTTCCCTTTTCTCAGATAAGTCAATTTGGAATAAATACTAGCTACAACAGCTAAGTCCATGTAATCTTCATATAAACACAACACTGAAGGTTTATAACCCTTTCATTTTTGTCCATTTCCAAGTTCACATATTAATATCATCCCCACAATATAAACCATTTTATAAATTTAAAGTATCCAGCAGTGTTATATATTCAGACTCTCTAAAATTCCAAAATGTCTTTAAAATTTCAGTCTCTTAACTTGTAAAAAATTGAAAATATGTTTAAAAATATTTTTATTCTTAGAGGGGAGAACAGGTATGTAATCATTATCAGCTCCATTCAAAGAGAAGCCCAACATTAGATAACTAAGTGTCCAGTGTCTTGGATCCATTTACAATCTGACCTTCTGAGCTCCTCCAAAGGATCCTGTCACTTCTCTGGCTCCACTTTCTACAACCCACACAGCTTGTCTTCTTCACTTAGAACTGCACTCCTTGGCTGCTGCTGTCATTGAGGTTATTTCAGATTTTAATCATTTTCAAAATCCTGAATACTCCTGCAGCAAATAGGTTGGGAACTTTAAGCAATAGCCTTGTCTGAGCATTCTTTATGGCTGCTAACCCTGACTCCCAATGCCAAGCCTCAGCACCATCAAATGACCCCTTAATGCCTTCAAAACCAGTACCATCTAGACTAATCTGCTTCAAAATTTGGCTTTCATCAGGATGTATACTTTTTACTGTCTCTGCACCACAGCTTCTGTGTACTAATCCTGAAGAAACACTACCCTGAAGCCTTTACCTCAATAATACTGTTTTTTGACTTAATCAGCACTTAAGTTCTCAGCTCCAGCTAACCAAAATGGTTGTCCAGCCAAAGAAAAGGTGGTATCCATATTTTAGTGGTATCCAGATACTGTCAATTACAGCCAATTCTTCAGACTAACTTGACTACCCATATATTTTTAATTTAAAAGATGCAAAGACCCTGATATATCTTTATATGCCTCTCAAATTTATCTTTGGGATTTTGCAAGCCAGGCTTCTCTTATTGGCATTTATTCTCTCCCATCACTCTCTTCTACATTTAGATATAACATCTCATCAAGCTTTGACCACTAAATGATTTGTACCATGCAAAATTTCAAAGCTCTTCTGCAATCCTTCCCAAAAATCATGGTCAGGTCTGTCACAGCAATACTTCACAATCCTGATTACTTCTGTCTTAGTCTAGGTTTCTATTATTGTGATAAAATATTGTCACCAAAAGCAGCTTAAAGGGTGGGATATATAGGTCATGTTTCCATATACCAGTTCATTGAAGAAAAGTGTCAATATATAAAATGAAAGTAGACATTTTGGGGTCAGACCTGATACAGAAGACAAGAATTAATGTTGCTTATATCCTTAGTCCTTATGGTTTTTTTTTTTCCTACTTTATTATAAAATCTAGATCCACCATCCGAGGAATAAAATTGAACCAGCAATAGTGGGTTGCTTCCTCCAGCATCACTAACTAATAAAGAAAATGGCCTACAAGCTTACCTATAGCCTGATCTTATGAAGGCATCTTCTCAGTTGAGACCTACTCCTCTTCAATGACTTTAATTTGTATCAAGTTCATATAATAACTAGCCAACACACCATATTGCTTAAATATTTCAGTCTAAATGCATAGACTTTTAAAAGTTAATTTCAATTTGTGTTTATACCTGTTATTTCAGGAGAGAAAACACCCTGGGGTGGGTTGTAGGTCATTAGTTCAGTGCTTGTCTGCTATGAACGACAGCTGTGTTGATCTGCAGCATTGCATGAACTGCAATGGCACATCTCCACATAGGAGTTGTAGAAAAGGAATAGTTAGAAATTCACAATTATCTTTTATTACTTTGGGCGTTTAAAGGCAGCAGGCAGCATGAGAACTTGTCTGAAGGAATAACAAAAACAAAACAAAACAAAAAAAAACCAAAAAAAAAAAAAAAAAAAAAACCAAAAGTAAAACAATTTTGAAATTATAGACCCCACCTGGTTTAAGGTAAAATACAGTGTTTCTATCTTGTATCTTCATAATAATAACTATGTTGCTTCTCTGAGTAATGAAATATTTTAGACTCATTGATGCACTTTGAACATATGCATCATTAACTGTAAAAACAAATACAAAATACAAAATTGAAATACTTTCAACTTTTCAGATACACACATCTTATTTTCAATCAAAAGACTAAACAGTGAAAGAGGACTGTTGTTACTGTTTTAAAAGAAATGTACTTGATCTCCTTCAGTGGAGAAACTCAGAAGATAATTTAATTTTACCTCAGGTAGCAGAATTGGGCATTACAGCATTTAAGTACCAATGGCATGTTGTTTCCAAATGCTGATTGTCCTCTGATTGAAGTAACAGCTACTATTCATTTCCAAATAGGGGAATACTTTCCAGGGTTGGATCGGGCTCACATTTTTGTATCTGGCTGGTTAGTAAAAGGTGTTTTGTGGGGATGACAATGCATGTAGCATGGCTATTATGGATAAAGGTTTCATGTCAGATGTTTTTAAACAATTTTGCATCATGTTTATTGTTCAAATAATGTATTAGGACATGGAGAACAAACACAAATAAGCAATTCCTTAATAATGGGAATTTACAAAAAGAGATTTATTTGTTTCTAATTATGTGCAAACCTGTTGATGTGTACATATTAGTGGATAGGCATCATCTTAGAAGCAGTAGTTGTAGGCCACCTCAAAGACATTGGCAAACAAAATAACTTCTGCAAGAACAGTACATACATATAATGATTGAAACATTTCATTGGTGCCATATATTTTGTTTACCTTAAAAATAATTTCTTTCAGGGAAATGTCATCAGGCTGAGGTAAGGTTGAGGATATTAGTATTTTTTCAATATTTTAGTGTCTTTGTAAGCCTTTTCTCCCTAGACTTTCCTTCACAATACCCAAATAATAACTCTAATATAAATGGAGTATTTTTAGAATGCTAAGATTATAATAAAATGCATTTTTCATTATCATGATTATCTGATAATGTATTGTATTGAAGTAGGTGTAAGCTTATTTCTTTGGGTGACTCATAAGTTTTTTTCACCAAAACACAGGGGAATAAATACCATCATTATTTGGACTACAACCATGGAGGTTGGATGTTGAGAGGTGACTCTGTGGATAATGTACTTGCAATGTAAACATGAATGAGTTATGGTACCCAGAACCAGGAACAAAGCAGGACATCGCAGAAGACATATTTAACCCAATGTTCTAGTGTCTGAGACAGGTGGATCCTGAGGTGTTGGCTGAAGATACACTGAGAGACCTTTCATAAAAAAAATTTATAAATTTCTTGGTGGTTAATAGCAATTGCTGATCTTTTAGGATACTCAAGTTTGGTTCTCAGATCCTTGCAGCTTACAACTGTGTGTAACTATGGCTCCATGGAAACTGATGCCACCTTCTGATCTCAATAGACAATGTGCTTCATTCAAAGAGACAGAGACAAACAAATAACTTAACTAGTAATAAAATTGATATTTAAAAATACTATGAAAATGATGAAAGAAGACTCTTCTCATGGACCATTGGACTTCTCATATTCACTCACAGGCCATGCATCTCTACATGTAACCATATATGGACCTGCATATATGTGCAACAGCTCCCCCCCCACACTCACACAAAGGGAAACATAAAGAGGTGTGTTGGGAGAAAAGATTGGTGGAAATGGAAATAGAGGAGAAAAGGTGAACTGTGTCACCTAGGTTAGCAACTTACCGAATGTGTTCACAGAAGTATGTTGTAAAGTTAACATTTAAATGCAGAGTGTCAGTTTTCTAATCAATCCTGCTTATTTCAATTGTTAGGAAATAATGTCTATATTAATAATGGGTATAGTGCAGTGGTCCAATCACACTTTTCTGGTTGAGACTGCTTCTATCAATGGTTTACTCTTTAGAACTGGTAAGGTGAATGCCCAAGGTAGAACAGGGCTTTAATTATGGAGCAAATTTTCTATAAATCATGTTTTGGGGTCAGCCTTGGATTTCTATCATCACTCCCTGCTGACTAATAGGAGACAAATAAATGAGCTGTTCTGCGAGCTTAGGTGATTATGTACGTGTTTGTTTGGCTTGTATTAGAAAGTCAGCAAAAGTATCGCAGCAGCAATAGTGACCCTGATCTTGATGATGTGAGAAAGGTCTCCATCTGTCTTGTCCCAAGAGAGAGTGATATTAAACTCTTAACTTTCAGAGCTATATGTTTCATAGGGAAGAATACGAACTCTGCCTTTTTCATAATTAAACCTGAACTTCACTCTTTTTGTTGGTTTGTATCAGAATGAATGGAACCATGTCTTACCACTAACTGATCATTAGTTACCAGTAGAAGTGCAGAATAGGCAATAATTAGGTTTTGGTCAGTTCAGCATTGTAAAAGTGTTGACCCTATGAATTAGAGATATATTTTAATTTGCTTATGATATGTAACTCTGGCCTTTTCACATGTATACACAATTCACTTGTGTCTGTGCATGTGTGTGTGTGTGCATGAGTCTGTGTGCATATGTGTTTGTGTGCATGTGTGTGAAAGGAGCCTAAAAGCCATTATATTCTATATTAACTCCCCCTAGTACAGTGTCATGTTCTGCAGGCAAGAACATAGACCTTTAGGATTACCTACACATATTTTATTCCTACAGTGATACATGACATTCAGGAGAAAAGCAAATGGGTTTGGAATTAAATAGCTCTGGGTTAAAAAACTGAAGGTCACTTGGCTATATTAGTCACCAATAAAGTGACCTCTGTAGTGAGGAACATTGATTAAAAACTTGACAATATATAGTATTGCCTAAGGAGACAAACTTTAGCATATGACTTTGGGGAGTTCATAGACTGAGTTAATTGCAATTTGAAGTCTCACTCTGATTATGGGTGGCATAGTTCCATGATTGGGACCTTGGCCTGAATAAAAAGAGAAGGAGAACTGAGCAACAGCATTTATCTCTCTCTGCTTTTTCAGGGTGGGTAATAGTCTCCCTGATGCTTCACACTTCTTCATCCATAGTTTCTCTGCCATGGTAGTCTGTATCTTCAAGATGTAGGATCAAGTTATCCCTGTGTTCTTTAGGGTGATTTGTCACACCAACAGAGAATGTAACCAATAGAAACACTGCATGCCTCTGTCTCCTGATGTGTAATGCAGGGATACTAATATTCTCTTTCTGAATTTGTATGATGTTAGGTTATCAGTCTTATCAAGTATGGAGCTCCAGAGCATTTCAGGACAGAAGTTGTTCCTAAGCTCCAACAATGTTACTGTCTTTTAGCCTTTCTTCCTGTCATTTTCTTCCTGACCGGAGGCACTTCTATTGACTTGTTTACCCTTTGCCTTGGGAGACTGATCTATTATTGTAAATGTCAGTACTGATAAGGTAATGAGCTGAAGAGAATACATGTAAGAGCAATAAACTCTGCACAAATCTGGGGGGTGGTCATATCAAAGCCTGATGATTTAGGATGCATATCAGAATACATTTTAATGCTGCTGGGTTGTATTCCCCCTTGAAGTTCTCCAGTCCTCTTCTGCTGGTCTACACGGAAACAATCTGATTACAGGGAGAAATACACTGATCAGCTTACCATGGAGTGAACCTGACTTGTAAAATGCAGAGTCATTATTTTAGTTACATATTTTATTGTTATGACAAAACCTGACTTGAAGAAGGCAGTGTTTATTTTGGCTCATAGTTTAGCAGTGCAGACTGTCATGTGAGAAGGACTGGAACACAACACAAATGGTCACAGTGTACTTTCGGTCTGGCAGAGTCATGGATGTTGGTACTCAGCTTTCTTTCTCTGTTCTTACTTAAGTCAAGACTCTGGACCAGAGAAAGATGCTGCCCACAGAAGGGATGAGTCTTCCCACTTCAATTAACCCACTTTAAAAACGTCCTCACAGACATGCCCAGAAGCTTGTCTTCTGGTACTCATATCCTGTAAATTGACTTTCAGCAAAACACATCAGCATGGCTATCACCAAATTAGTTTGTATCTACTGAGAACTACCCATGCTCCCCAGCCCCCACTCCACGCCTTGAATTTTATCTCATTTCTTTCTTTGCATTTTTCACCTGCTTCTCTCCTTAGAGTCTGCAGTCTTTCTGTTATCCTTATCCACACTCTTCCTGTTACCACCACGTGATACACAGACCTAATATTCTGCATTATTCCATGCATATTTTGCACAATAATTCTTTTTATTGGTATGCTGCAGACAGAGTACAGAAGGTAGAGGACTGAATTCATTTCATTGATTTTTTACAGATCCTGTAATAAAATACCACAACAGAAAGTAACTTGTGAAAGACCTGATAGAGTCTGCCATCTTTTTGGTAGCGGGCAAGGAAGGCATGGCATGGGAAGCTGGTCAGTCACATTGACTCTGCACTCAGGAAGCAAAGGGAAAACAGGAAGTGGAGTGATGTTATGTACTTCTCCCTGAAAGCTCCACCCTCTAATATATCATCAATTTCACAAATAGCAGCACTATCTGGTAATGGAATGGTCATGTACATAAGCTTATGAGGAATATTTCACATTCAACACACTACAGTTGCCGTTCTTTTCTTCCCTAGACTAGGGTATTTGTCAGGATGCAAACGCATGGATATCAATAATGAGGTGGATTTACATAAAGTAAGACAGTAGGTAATCCCAAGTCTTGCTTATGTTAAAAGTTTCTGTAGTTGGGTGGTCAACTCAGCTGTGAATATCCACTGAACCATTTTTTTCCCTCATGAATCTTGCTGTCACTGTCTAGGAGGATGTGTTATGAGCTGAGGCTAGAGAATAGGAGAAAACTAATCAATAAGCACATGGTGACTAGCAGTTATTGAGCCTCAGTCAGGTTTATTGAATCAATGCTCACCAAGGTTTGAGTTCATTTCTGGTCTTAAAAGCCTAGTTCTAGTAGAGAATAAAATTACATGCATTAATTTAACTGCAGAATAAGTGGTCTTTAAAACATAACTGTTTATTGTCTAAAAGAAAGGAAAAAATAAGAGAATATAGACATCAGGTTGGTATCCTTCTGAACCTGGGTAGAGGGCCAGACCTTTTTTGAGGAAAGTGACTCAACCATACTAAATGGTTCAGAACAGTTGCATCTTAATATGGTGAAAGGTCAGGAGCTCAGAAGTCAAGAGCTCCATCATAGGCTTCAGATCTCTGGACATCAAGCTCTGCCTTTGTCATCTGCTCTGTCAAGAGCCTACATTAACTATTTTTTTTTTTCATTGTGAAAACTAAGACTGGAAAGAAAATTTCCCAGGATCCTTATAAAGCTTTATTATAGAAGGACACAAATCTAATCCCCCAAAGATAAATATAGTGTTTCAGGTTTGAATTATCTTTCAAAAAATTACTCACTTAATGTCATCTGAATATGTATGAGTATATATAATGTCATTTTATGTGTGTGAGTTTGTATGTATGTCTGTGCAATTGTCTGTGTGCGTTCATCTATACGAGTGTATTATCCAAGATTTCACTGACTTAATGAAATCAAAGAGGTAGACTACTTTTTAAAGAAAAAATAAATTTACTTTAAAAACCTTGAAGTCCAAGCATAATAGTGACCTCTCTATTGGATCTACATGTTCCACTTTACATGTCCTGATTATACTTTGAAATGAAACCATGAATTAAATCTCCAACTCATAAAAAACAGGATGAGTATGCATATATGAAAATAAACAGCTGTGTCAATACAGATATGGATATGCATATGTACTTCTGAATCTGTGTTCAGATACATGAATATCTGTGGTACCATATAACTGTGGGTTCCTGTCAATATGTAGACCAACACGTATATGTCAGGACATATGAATAAACATCTATATAAAGATGTTTCAGTATCTACAAATGCATATTTGTTTCTGTTTGTTGATGCTCAGATATTTGTTAGTTTTTTAGCTTTTAATTTTAATTTCTTATCTCTTTTTATTTTTTATTTTCTACTTTTTTTCTTTTCTTTTCATTTCCTTTCACTACTCTTTCCTTCCTTTATTGTTCACTCTCTCATTTTTTAGAGAAAACGTTTCTCCCTAGTGCTAGAATTTCACACATTAGTCACCATGTCTATTTTTTATGTTGGCTCTGATGATCAAACACAGGTTCTAATGCTTGCAAAGAAGTCACTGCACCAACTAGGTTCTCTTGCCTGAGCCCTTGCTTTTTCTTATGGCTTTGGTTGTTTTTTTTTCCAGTCAGGATTCCTTCAGCCTTGTTACATGTTGTATTTCTGCTAACCACGACTTTTTTCTCTTGTTAAAGAAACAGATGGTCAGAGTGCATTAGCAGAAAAGTACCATGAAGAAAGGATCTAAACCTATAAGAAAAAGATTAAAAACAAAAAAATAGTGCTATCATTGGGCTAATCTTGGAGCTAACAAATTTCCTAAGGAAAATTCTGCTCCTAACTGGGGGAGATAAAGTGCTGAAAATCATGTCAGGGAAGAGAGAGACATTCTGATATACCTGCTGTTGAAAAGTCTGTTAATTCAAAAATTTCCATGGATATCACTTGTCATGTTTGCTTGTTTTTTTACTTGCCCATCACACAACCACAGTTTCAGCACACCAAGATTTATGGTTACTTCAGGGCAAGGTTGTAAGTTCAATGAGTCAAACACTTGCCACACAAAGCCTTAAGACTGGAATTTGGACTCCTAAAATTCAGATAAATTAGTCAGGTGAATGTATAATTCCTATGTTACTATGGCAAGATGGAGTCAATATATACCCAGAAGGTATCAGGACAACTATCTTGTGACAAATACTGGGGAGCAAGAAACCTTGTTTCAAAAAAGGTAATAGTTGATGACTAACACCGCAAGTGTGCTTGATCTCCACATGGGTACCATGAAATAAATGTACATTTCTCCATTCAGACATCACACACACACACACACACACAGAGAGAGAGAGAAAGAGAGAGAGAGAGAGAGAGAGAGAGAGAGAAACATGTGTGGTGTTCCCTATTAAAGACTGTAGGAGTTTAGATAACAAACCTTCTACAGCATCAAACTGAGATCAAATATTAAACATAATTAATCCTGATAATATAAGATTTCTTGTTCAGAATTGGAGCCTGTGATTCTAGAAGCTGGATTGTGTGTCTAAAATGTAAGGGCTGGACTAATGCAAAGCACAAGATAAGCAAACATTCATAGACAGGGTTTGCTGACCAAAAGTTTCTACTGCCTTTCTCTTAATGAAAGCTGATTGCCAGCCTGTTTTTAAAGTCTCCGGCTTGCTGGCCCAAGACATACTCACCCACCCATTTTATCTGGGGTAGAACTCATCCTTGCATAAAATCAAATGACTGTGGATTTCAGTCACATATTGTACCTGTGACTAATGTGCATTGAATATCTGGTAAGGGTACCTTCCCAACATGACACATGACATGTTAATATTCCACCAATCCAAATTCTCTTCATTTATATTCCTTTCACTAAAGTAAAATCCATATAGCATAAATTTTATTGTAATGACAGATATACTGATTTGTCCATTAAATGCTTCATGAATATAATAAATTATAGGGTATACTATTGCAAAAGTGAGCTTTAATTTTCAACTGATGCAACTTATAATCACCTAGGGGGCAAGCTTCCGTCAGCAGGTCTGTGGAGGATGGTGCTAACTGAGTTAATTGATGCAGGAAGACCCAGACCCAGTCGCAACAGTAGAGTCCAGACAAGCAGAGCCTAGAATGATAAAAAGAGCAGAGCTAACAAAGTGACTCAAGCCTTTTGGAGGAACCTGAAATATTATGTATGGATCCTGGACCTTGAAACAATAAGCTGTGATGTTGATGTTGACCAAGAGACCCAAAAATGTTATAGACCCAGGGCCATGGAATATCAGCCAAGGAAACTGTAAACATGGAATGGTATCATCATAAGAGAAAAATATTAGATATGTTTAAATATGCTTGAATATGAAAGAGTTAGTAACTAAAACAATAATTTCTTTAGTCTTGTGGCTAGGAAAAATGTTGCCAAAAAAGCAGCTTCCATGCTTTCTATATCTGCCTTTCTGTCTTTTAATGGGGCCTTTTTATGTAACTTCAGGCTTGTACACCTAAATTCCATGTCTGAGAGCTTCTTGTTCCAATGTCTAGAATCCAGACATAACATTCTGAGCAATTTTAAGCACGTGGGTCACTTTTTAAACTCTGCCTTCTATAGAACTCTAAGGTCTCCTTGACTCTACTCCATTGGTGCTGCTGTTCAAGCACATCCAAATCCCAAGCAGACAGGACACCTTCTTGTAGTTTACCTCGAGGCAGAATAAGAAGGCAGGGAAATCTCAAAGGCATGAAAAGAGAAGATTTTTTTTCATCCAGGAGTCCAATGAAACTTAGGTTACCATGGAAGCAAAATTCCCAGAGTTGTTAGTAGCCACTTTTCTCTTCCTGTCATAAAGAAACAATTTTACAGAAGTCTTAATGGAAATTAGATTTATAGAGGAAGGACATGCCAACCCCCTGCACAATCTGAATAGCCCCATTTTCAGCTTATCCAACTGAAATTCCAAATAAGTCATATAAAAAGCCATAGTATTTAATTCACAAAACATGGATAATTAAAAAGAGTCTCTTAGCAAGTTTTCATATGTAACCTGATAGCTACCAAAATGCCATAATATATATGGTGAATGATAAGATAGTTATTTGTCATTTTTTTAGGAACCCATTCCCACTGTGATGATTTGAAGATGCTTGGCCAAAAGAGTGGCACTATTAGGAGGTGTTGCCTTCTTGCAATAAGGGTGGTCTTGTTAGAAGAATTGTGTCACTATGAGAATATGCTTTAGGAACTCTCTCCTAACTGTCTAGAATGCAGTCTTCTGCTGTGTGCCTTTGAAACAAGATGTAGAACTATCAGTCCATCCAGGACCATGTCTGCCTGGTCCTGCCATGTTTCCCACCATAATGATACTGGATGGAAACCATGAACCTGTAATCCAGCCACAATTAAATGTTTTCACTTATCATGGTAGATATTCAGAGCTAAGACAGATGATGGTATCAGGAATTAGGGAATTGCTGTGGTAGGCCTGTCAATTTTTATTTAGAGTAATACAAATTTTCAGACATTGGATTTAGAAAGGCATGAAGTACTTTAAGTGTGACATAATGTGTTATCCTAGCAGAAATATGGAAAACATTGGTGCTGAGAGTAATAGGAACTGTGGAGATAGTTCTTACATTATTCCTGTGAAGAACATTGTTTTATGCCCTTGCCTGAGAATAAGTTAAAGAAAATTATAATAATTCCTTTAATGATGGAAATCTCAAAAAGAGCCCAACATGAATTCTGGTTACTTTCATCAAGAGTGTTTTGATCAAGCATAGCAGGATTTGAAAGGTAAAATACAAAATGCGTGTTTCACATGTAAAATGGTCACCAGCCTATTGGAGATGCCAATAACATGGACTGCCCACCAAGAACAGCAGCACCAATGGAGTAGAGTCAAAGAGACCCTAGTGTACTATAGAGGGCAGAGTTGGAGAAGTGACACAAGTGCTTGAGAAGAGCTCAAAGGGTCACATTTGAATTCTAGACATTCGAACAAGAAGTTGTCAAGTTGAAGTTACCATGGATACACAAAAGTATTGAGATTCCAAATCTGTGGTATACCAGCCAAGGGAAGATGTTAGTAATGAGAGTAATCAGCCCAAGAGAATAACTATTTCAGTCAACAAAGATGGGAGTTATAGATCTGAAGGTTCTTTGACATCAGACATGGAGGTGCAGAGTTTACCCAACTGGCTTCTTATCCTGCTTTTGTCAAACATTTCCTTCCTATGACATTTGGAATGGCTATATAGATCCTGGGATGTTAGAAGTATATGAACTGCTTTTTGTGTTGGTTTATAAGGCATTACACTTAGTAGACTATACCCATTAGACTTTTATCATTATTGAAACTGTTATAGACTTGGAGACCTTTGAAGTTGGACTAAATGCACTTTGCATTATGCTATGGCTCATTATAGCCCTCCAAGACATGTGTTTGAAGAAGCCTATGGGACCAGGGAGTAGAATTTGGTGCTTTGAATATGTTTGACCCAGGAAGTGGCACTATTTGGAGTTATGGCCTTCTTGGAGCATTTTGGAGGAAGTGTGTTACTCTGGTGGTGGGTTTGGGATTCTCCTCCTAGCTACATGTAAGAAAGTTTTCTGTTTGCCTTTGGAACTAAATGTAAAGTTCAGCTCCTTTAGAACTATGCCCGCCTGGATGCTGCCACAATTTCCACCATGATGACAATGAATTGAACCTTTGAAGCCTTGAGCCAGCTCCAATTAAATCTTGTGCTCTAAAACAGTTTCCATGGTCATGGTATCTCTTCACAATAATGAAAATTCTATGTAAGCCACCAAAACCTGACTATATCTTCATTTCTCTGACATTTCTTTGAGAAATATACATTCTTTCTTTTTTGGTTTTCACAATTCACATAAACTACTTGTACTCTAATACTGTCTTGGGGAAATGTAAATTACAGTGTTAAAGATATTTGTCAGAGTTCAGAAGGTACCTACTGTGATTTGCCAGCCTATGGGACTTAGAACATAAAAACTGGAACAGGCACACATAAATAATGAAATATATAGAGAGACAATTTTTACAACTTTATTTTTAAAAAACAGACATACATGTACAGGTATTTAAAAAGCATTTTAGCACAAAAATATCTGAATATATATTTTCAGT
Source organism: Micromys minutus (assembly GCF_963924665.1). Lineage (NCBI taxonomy): Eukaryota > Metazoa > Chordata > Mammalia > Rodentia > Muridae > Micromys > Micromys minutus. The sequence goes on from NC_137975.1 coordinate 451,690, forward strand.
ACTTAATTTTTTAAAATTTTAATAATATGCATTGAAATTTTACTAGTTACAATGAGTATAAAGTGCATATAAAACGAAATCTCACGTGGAAATTGTCAAAGTTTTCTTGGTGTGTAAAGATTAAACAAAATGATTTTAAGTACCAAGAATTGCCACAAAACTATAATCTTAGCTCTTGAATTATTAATGATTTAGGTTCTAGGTGTACCCTACTCTGAGAGGGTGATATATACTTACTGTTTTTTCTAAGAAAGACTGAGGCTTCCATTTATTGGCCTTCTTTCCTTTTTTCCATCCTTCCTTCCTTCCTTCCTTCCTTAATTCCTTCCTTTCTTTCTTTCCTTTTCCTTTTTTTTTTTTTTTTTTTTTTTTTTTTTTTTGAGCTTTATATGGTCTGTGACTTGTTTCTTGGGTATTCAGAGCTTTCTGGGGCTAGTATCCAAATATCAATAACTGCACATTAGGTCTGTTCTTTTGTGACTAAGTTAACTCACTCAGGATTATATTCTCTAGGCCTATCTATTTGCCTATAATTTTATAAAGTCATTGTTTCTAATAGCTAAGTAGTATTCCATTATGTAAATGTACTACAATTTCTTTATCCATATATCTACTGAAGGACATCTGGGTTCCTTCCAGGTTCTGGCTATTATAAATAGGGCTGCTATGAACATGGTGGAACATGTGTCCTTATTATATGTTGGAGCATCTTTGGTGTATATATACCTAAAAGAGAAATATAGTAACCTGGGCTTGCATTTGTGTTCTTTTAGAGTCTGTATGATGTCTGTCCATGATCTTCTAGCTTTCACTGTCTCTGTTGATAAGTCCATGTAATTCTGATTGGTCTGCCTTTATATGTTACATGTCCTTTTACCCTTACTACTTTTAGAACTGTTTCTTTGTTTTGAGTATTTGGTGTTTTGACTATTATGTGTCAACAAAAATTTCTTTTTTTGTCCAATCTATTTGGAGTTCTGTAGGCTTCTTTTATGCTCATGGTCATCTCATTCTTAGGGGTAGGGAAGTTATCTTCTATGAGTTTGTTGAGGATATTTACTGTGCCTTTTACTTATATTCTTCACCCTCTTCTGTTTGTATTATCCTTAGGTTTGTTCTTCTCATTGTGTCCTGGATCTCCTGGACATTTTGGGTTAGGAGCTTTTTGGTTTTTGCATCTTCTCTGGCTGTTTTGCCTATGTTTTCTATGTTGTCTTCGGCCCCTGAGATTGTCTCAACCTTCATTTGTCGTGTGTTGCTGATGCTTTGCATCTGTATATTCTGATTATTTTTTAAGTTTTTTTATCTCCTCAGTTCTCTCTTTTTGTGATTTTTGAAATTTTTTTCTATTTCTGTTTTCAGTTCTACCATCTGTTTGGTTTTTTGTTACTATAGTTCTTTTAGTGATTTTTACTGGTTCTTTTGTAATTGTTTAAGGGAGTTATTTATGCACTTCCCAAAGATCTTCGTCATCATCGTGAAGTATTATTTCAAGTCTAAATCTTATTTTTCTGGTGTGTTTGTCAATACAATACTTTCTGTGGTAGGATAGATGAGTTCTGCTGTTGCCAGGTTGTCTTGTTTTTATTGCTTAATTTTTTTGCTTTACTTTTGTCATCTCATTATCTATGATTATTGGTGATCTTGTTGTCAGTGTCTGGTGACTCTCCTGTGGGTCTGAAGGCCTGTGGGCTCAGGAAGAAAATTTCTTCTGAGTATTCAGCTTTTTATGGGCAAGCAGTGACTTCTGGTAGCAGTGACTCAGCTCTGTCTTTTTGGGCTCAGGTGTGGGAGCTCTTGTGAGGCTGTTCTTAAATCTCGGTCCTCGGCCCATAGGTGTTGAGTCCTACTGGTGGATACCCAGCTCTTTCTCTATGCCAAAAAAAGACTTTTCCAGAGAGCACAGCACTCTCTGCTCTCTGATAACACCTGGTGTGACATTCTTGGTCCTATGTGTCAGGCTCACCTCTAGTCAAGGTGTAAAAGTGATGCTTATTTTCCAGCACTGCCTTTTTAGAGCAGAACTTGAGGACAGATGACAGAGGCCAAGCTCTCACTGTGGGATGGAAAGGGTCCTGTTTTTTGAAAGCACACCACTCTCTGCATTTTGAGACCTGAGACCTCCTGGAACAACCTCACAGAGCCTGTGCCCCAGACTCTTTGCTAGTCCAGGTAGAAATGAGCCTCTGTGTTTGGTCTGCAAGCACAGCTTTTCTAGGCAGATCGCAATTCCTGCTACGAGGACCTTGGCCCTTGCTGTGGGCCAGAAGGGACACTTTTCCTCAAGCACTACAAAGTGCTCTCTGTGCTCTGGGTACTCACATTGCGACCTCACCAGGCCTGTGCCCCAGGCTCTCTGCTGATCCAGGTGGAAAAGAGCCTGTGTCCACAAGCACAGCTTTACAGAGAGACATTTATTAAGAGAACACTAATGAGAGTAGCAGTGAAACAGATTGCTGAGAAGAGTCAGGAAGTTGTGGTGCTGGTCTGGGCATAAGAGTACAGGAATGTGACCCCTGAGGTGTCATTTATATTGTCCCCACCTCCCATATTTCTAAATCCTGGGCTAGGTTCTTACATGCTTTCTCTTAAACAATTAACTCTGTTGGAGGGCATTTTTAGTTTTTATTCCAATTGAATTCTGATATTAATTGTGTGTGTGTGTGTATTTGTCAATATATATATATATATATATATATATATATATATATATATATATATATATATATACATATATATATATATATATGTGTGTACAGCTGTATACAGATGGACATGTATGTGTGTGCAGTGGCTCAAAGTTGGCATTGAGTGATTTTCTTAATTGCTTTCCACTTCCATTCATGGATTTGTGGGCATCTCCATTTAATCCATAGCTCACTAATTATCTAGTTTAGTTAACTAATTTGCCTTGCTTTCCTATAGCTTCTGGGATATGATTCTTTCTAGTTTTTAAGGTTTTCGTACAAAATCTTCATCTATTTAACCATGCTATAAGCCCTATCACATTAATTTTTTACTTTTCCTGCCTATATTCTTTGACTGCTAATCTATTCAGTAGTTTGTTGAGTTGGCAAGCAAATTCAGGCTGTCTTCACTCCAAAGATCATCTCTCCTTTACTATAATATTCAATCTTTAAGAAAATGCACAGTAGCATTATCCTAATTTTACAGAGTCTGCAATTACAGGCAGAAATTTTAATGAGTACAAAAATTGAGGAGTAGTCATGGAAAAGCTGAGAGAGAGAGAGAGAGAGAGAGAGAGAGAGAGAGAGAGAGAGAAATATGGACATGCATTTTTGTGTTGCTGAACAATTGCTGTATTGGATGGGGTCTACTTCCACAGTTCAGCTATACAGTCTGATAATGTGGTGTTAAAGTTGGAGTGTTTTACATGTGCTTGGTAGTGAACTATAGGAATTTAACCTTCAGTACTGCATTTAACACTCAACTGATAGATGACATGTAGTTCCAAAACATTTTGCTAGGCATTAAAATACCACATTCTCTAAGATCACTACTGGCATCTATATTGTAACATCCTATGAGTTTGAACCTTAGAAATACAAGCTGTTCCTGCTGTTACAGGCTGAATTTTAGGCTTTCTGACAACTAAATAATAGTAATATTCGAGGAAGCAAAACTCACACTTCAGAGTGTAAGAAATTAACTCCCTTGCATGTTACATCAGTGAGACATCTGGAAGGCTGCTATATTTTAGAATATCTTCACATATTGTCTCTGCCATTGAGAAGGTTAGACTTGCAGATTGCAGCATCACCTCCATTGTATTCTTGTAGACATATCAACAATAAGTTAATACAAATACTAATGGGGAAAAAAGATCCTATCTTTAGACAATCTATGAAAAATCGCTATTCTTTTATATATTTAACTTCTTGTATGTATATAAGTATTTATGATTTATGTACAGGTGTGTGTGTGTGTGTGTGTGTGTGTGTGTGTGTGTGTGTGTGTAGATGCCCATGCACATGGATGTATGAACTTGAAGAGTATAGATGTCAACTTTGAGTCTTTTTTCTCAGAAGCTGTACACCTTGGTTTTGACTGGGTCTCCCTGCAGGCCATGGGACTCACAAGTCAGTATAGAGGGCTGGTAGGTATGGTCCAGCAGTCTTTGTCTCTTCCATTCAAAAATTAATTCACAACTGAGCAGAACCATCCTCACCACAATTTTATGCAAGTTCTGAGTTTTTCACGCATCCCCTTATGCTTGCATGGGACACTTATTCCATTGAGTCATGCCCCTAATCTCTATCCTATTGTCCTTAGTCATCTGTATTCAATGAATAACTTCCATCTTTATTTTATAGCTTTATTATTTTATAGTCCAAAATAATTTGTAAGGCATCCAAAAAATAGTGTTAATAACTAGGTAAGCTGTCTATTCAACCCAGAAATCTTATTTATTAACGATAAAACCCTTTGTCTGAAGGAATAGTATATTAATGTTTAATTGAAGGAAAAGATGAAAACATTTTCAGGGAGTATTTATTAATCTTTCAGGAATTAATTTTTCTTTCTTAATTAATTTTCCTAGATTTTAAAACCTGGCACATCAGTAGCTTCCACTAAATTAAGAGTGCCTATATGCCCTTGTTTTGAATGGTGACAGAGTCACTATAAGCAAATGTCTTAGTATTTTCCTGAAGACCTGATATATCAAGTATGTACATAGTTACTGTTGATTTTATGCCTGGAGTGAGGTAATGGCTAGAGCATCTAGTGTGCTCTACTATGTTCATAGCAACCTTATTTGTAATAGCCAGAAGCTGGACAAAACCCAGATGTCCTTCAACAGAGAAATTGATGCAGAAAATATGGTACATTTCCATAATGGAGTACTACTCAACTATTAAAAACAATGATTTCATGACATTTTTAGGCAGCTGAATGGAACTAGAAACTATCATCAGAGTGAGGTAACCCAGTCACAAAAGAACACACATGGTATTCACTCACTGATTAGTAAATACTAGCCCCAAATCTCAGAATACCCAAGAAACAATTCACAGACCTTTTGAAGCTCAAAATGAAGGAAGGCCAAAATGTTTGATTCAGTCATTCTTGGAAGGTAGAACAAAATAACTCATGGGATGAAATACAGGGACAAATAGAGGAGGTGGGACTGACAAAAAGATCATACAGAGACTGCCTCACCAGATCTATCCCATATAGCAACCAAAACCAGACACTATTGCTGATGCCAAGAAGTGCTTACTGACAGGAGCCTGATATGGATGCCTCATCAGAAACTCTCCCAGAATCATTCTGTTACAGATGAGGATGCTTGCAGCTAACCATTAGACTTACAATGGGGACCCAAATGGAGGAGCTACAGAAATGTCCATACAAAGAATAACCAATAAAATATAAATGTCCCATTTTCAATGTTATGACAAGACTTAGAATAGAAATTGACACAGGCTAGATAAAAAGAGTAGGTCTGCATAGACCCTGATCATAAGTTGTCATCTCCTAGTTCTGAACAAAGGTATGTAATGAATCAGACGATAATACTTTGTGTGAGCTTTTATATGTATATGTCTATACAAATGTATGTGAGTGTTCCTTCATGTAGAGCTAGGAGGCAGATGTCGTTGTTGATCTTTCTGCCTTATTTTTTTGAGAAAGAGATTCTCTCTGGACCTGAAACTCACTGATTAGGTAGATTGTCTGGTGATTAAATCCTGTTGACCCTCCTGTCTCTACCTCTGAACTGCTGAGAGGTGCTTCTGGCTATTCTCATGTTTTTCCTGGTCCTGGGGGTACAAATTTTGGTCCTTGCCCTTGAGTAATGACCCCTTTACTGATTAAATCATTTCATCACATTTTCTTTTATTCCTCAATTTCATTCTTGAGATAATTAAAATTAAAGTCTAGCCTAAAACTGAGATGACATCAGAGGGGCCACCTGTGGACAGAAGAGCCCATGGCTATGGGCACATGTGAAAAAATTAATCACTATTGTTCAGACTTTGTACACTGAGCTTTGTTATCTGATGTGTAAAACATTCTGATAGATATAATCTGTACGATTCGAAGTCTGAGAAAGGAAAGAGCACTAAATTCTGAAGGTGCTTAGTATCATTTTTACTTTAGTAGCTTTTTAATCTCTGAAGTGAAGTCCCACTTCAGGGAAGTTACAAAGTTTCTGTAGCTCATTTGAACAAAATCCAAAAAGTTGCTGTTTGGACATGAAATGGCCTAATTTTGCTCATTTACTTCTATAAAGTTAGGGGCAGGAATGAATCAGTTCATGGCCCTCACTCAGCCCTGACTCTATGTTAAGTCAATGAAAATGCATCTTCAGAGGAAGACATCCTTTTGTATCTTTATTCCAAAGGAATGAATTCTGCAACCACTTTTTAATATTAGATTAAACCTTCAAAACCAGTTTTTCTGTGGAAAATGCATTCAATTCAGAATCCTGAGAGTATGGAACCTAGAATTTTAAACATTAGCCTTGTTGCTCCTGTCTCTGTATCTCAACCTTCACTGCCTAATTTCCACACAGAAGCCATTGGATGTTTGTTTCTATGCAACAAATTAACATGTGTTTAATTGTTCAGCCAGTGAATAGTTAAGTTGAAGTAATGGGTTTTCAAATGGTACACTTAATTTGTAATTACATTTTTTTTTTCTATCTCCTCTCTCCAAACCCTCCATAATACCTCTCAAGTCTTTCAAATTCAAGGCTTTTTAAAATTGTTGGTACATACATGTATGTATGTGTATATACTTAGATGAATAAATGAAACTTACTTAGTCTGCACATTTACTTGTATAGGTTTCCTTAGTAGAATGATTGGTTTTAAATAACCACTTGGTATGTTTTTCCTTGAAAAGAAATATTTCTCCTGGTCTCAGCATTCCTTAGTCCCCTGTAGTTAATTATGTGGAGTTCAGGTGTGTTGGCCTTTCCCCCATTATTGTTGCTTGAATATGCTTGGCTTATAGAGTGGCATTATTTGGAGGCATTTTATTGGCCTTCTTGGTTGTTAAAGTACGTGTGTCATTGATGTAGGGAGATTGTACCTGGGGACATGAGCTTTAAGACTCTTATCCTAGGTGCCTGGAAGTCAGTCTTCTCCTATTTGCCTTCAGAACAAGATGTTGAACTCATAAACAAGTTGTCTTGGACAAGGTGTCTGGTCATAGCAGTAAAATCCTAACTAAGGAACTCCATTTCTTGTTGGCATGTGTATTGCTGTCTTAATTAAGCATTTGTTTAGGCAATCATGTTCTGGAATTTTCCAGTAAACATTTTGTACCTAAGTTAGCACGTATTTTGTCCCACTTGACTTCTTATACTGTATCACATCTGTCTACCATCTACATAATCTATCATCTGTTATTTACACATATATCATTTTCCTATCAACACCTTTAACTATACATCTAATTGTATTAAACATTTTAACTAAATAAGAGTTATATAAGATCTACTTTGTTCTATTTCCAATGTAATACTGACTCTTTTGATCACCTAAAACTGTTTGTTTAGCAATTTGTATGCCATAAGCTTTGCAATTTTTAAGAAAATTAACTCTATTTTTTTAATTTTTAGTTTTAGAGGGAGGGGGAGGGAGGGAGGGAAGGAAGGGGAATGAGAGAGGGAGGGAGAGAGGGAGAGAGAGAAATGGGGGGTTATAGCTTGTTCATTGGTATGTTTCTCTCTTACAGTGGACTGCCTAAACACCCAAAGCTTTCCACATTGACCTACTGCTTGCACAAATATTTTGAAATAGTTTAGTCATTTTTCTGTGGAGCTTTCATATTATTTTTTACCCCATCTCCTAGGTGTTCTAATAATTCTTTTTGTCCTCCTATATCCAATCATCTCTCCCTCTCTCTCTCTCTCTGCTGTAAGATGTACCATCTGAAACCATTACTTTTTAGAGAATTGGGGAACTTTTGTTGAGAGTAGCTCTTGTCCAAACCTCCTTTCTTTTATACCACTTTCTACCACCCCCCAAAAAAATTATTGAAAATTATTTGCATTTACATTTTAGATGTTAATCTTTTCCCACAATTCTATCCCCCGCCTCTTCACATTGCCTCTATGAAGGTGCTCCCTCTCCTAGCCACCCTCTTTTATCTAGCCCCTGTACACTGGGAAAACAAGCCTTCACTTGTTGCTTCTCCTCACATTGATGTCAGAAAATGTTATCCTTTGCTGCATATGTACCTAGGGACATATATCTTTGCATGCAAATTCATTGGTTGATGTTTTAGTCTCTAGGAGCTCTAGTGGGTTTGGTTACTTGATAATTTTTTTCTTCCCATGGGGATGCAGACACTTTCAATTACTTTAGTACTTTCTCTGGCTCCTTCATTGGACCCTTGTGTTCAGACTGGTTAGCTGCAAGCATCCTCCTCTATATCAGTATGGTTCTGGCAGAGCCTCTGAGGAGGCATCCATATGAGGTTCTGCCTGTAAGCAGTACTTGGCATCAGCATTAGTAATTGGTTTTACTGGGAACATATGGAATATATCTCCATGTGAGGCAATCTCTGGATAATCTTTTCTCTAATTTCTGCTCCTCTATTTGTTCTTTTTCTTCTCCCATGAATGTATTGGTCTCCCTTCTTAAAAAAAAAAAAAAAAAAAAAAAAACAAAAAACTGGGGCATCCACTTTTTGCTTTTTTTTTTTTTTTTTTTTTTTTTTTTTTTTTTTTTTTTTCTCATTGAGCTTCCTAAGTTTAGGTCACTTTCTATAGCCTATTTTCTTGAGACAGGGTCTTTCAAAGAGCAAGCCATCAGCAAGCAATTCCCAGAAATTCTCCTGTCTTCCCCTGTACCCTACCCCAATTCTAGACATGAAGTTACAGGTGTCTTGTCTAATTTTTATGTGAATACTGGAGATTTAAATTAAGATAGGGGTGAGTTATTTCCCCAGCCCTAACACTGGATTGACTTTTCATCTAGTTAACTATTCAGTTTGTTTTATCTCTAGTGAACTTGACAGGTAAATTTATTATGCTTGTATTCTCTGCTCATGTGTTCATTTCCAGCAGTTCCCTTATTTATATTTCATCCAAGTACAACACTTCACTTTTACAAGCCAGGGTCATGTGGCCCTGGCTCCCTTGTTTTATGACACTTAAGGGATTCAGATATCATCAGTGACTTATGACATAGGGTACATGGCATGTTTCAGAACTCAGTTTGTTTGGAACAAATTTCTGTCCTCTTCTTGTAGCTCCTTCATAATAAAAATCTCCACTAAATATGTTTAAATATTCTTTGTTTACACATGTCCCTCTCCCTATGTCAAAACTTGCAAATATGCTTACCATTGTGTATTCAGACTAAGACTGGCTTCATGCTTCTTCATTTGGCTTTGTAAATCCCATGGAATATTGTAAGATCAATGTAGAAAGTCAGGTTTCAAAACCTGAAAAAGGGGCTGAAACTTGTTCTTCTAACTTGTTCCTCTTCCGGCATGACTGGTTCCCGGTTCCAGACAAAATTCCAAAGTCATTGTCCAGCATCTGTGTTTGATGATTCACAATGAATATAAGGGATCTGGTGTCTTCTTCTGAACTCTGAGAACACATTCGCTAACATGAGTATATTGATTCAGGATACACACACACACACACACACAGAAACACACACACACACACAGACACACACAAACATAAACACACACACACATACACCCCACCTACAAATACCATGAAGAAAATAATGACAGTAGAAGCTTTACAATGACTAAGGAAGTTAGTCCTAAGTGAATTATCAATTGAATTATTCAAAGATTGTGTAATATTTTTAATGACAAATAATTATTGTGTGAAAATTTTCATTACATATATCGACTCTTGTATTTCAATTCTTCAGTGTATTGAAGGGACATTGATATTAAGCAAAGGAGATTGGAACTGACCAATAATAGAAGCAATAAAAATAATAGCTTGCCTCACACTGCACCATTCATAACCTGCACTTACAATGGGTGGATCGCAATCAATACATACAATTTTTGTGATAGGGAGTAATTTCTAGAATTCCTTTTTATATTGTCATGATCACAGCTAATTAAAATATCTTGTGATCAAGGTAACTTGGCCAAAATTTTTCACTTCAACTCCAGGGATGATGTGGCAAGATATGTTTTATTCAAGCTTGTCTAAAATGTCTACTGAGATTCTGACTCAAACAAGTGAATAAACAGACCCACAGAGAGAATGCAATATTTATTTGAAAGAATTTTTAAAAGTATGTTGTATGTTGTAGATTGAAGCTGTTTGTATTTTAATGTTAATTCCACGTCCCCAAGAACGGCTGCCTAGACATGTACTCATGAGGTGACTTCATCTGAACCTTCCCACTGTAATTAGTAAAATAAAGGAAAGCCAGTGACTGGGTGGGGTAAGAAGGGTTGAAAAGGAGGATCAGGGAGGAGAACTGAGAGAGAAACTCCAATATGAAGATCAGTAAGGATGAGCGAGTTCCAGGTGGGCTTAATGGGCATTAAATAGCTATGAACATTTAATGATTCTATAGGTCTCATATCTCATAAATAAGGGCAGTTTATCTTTGTCTATTTGATGAAATCTTGTTGTATAGAGTGTTTTTGGATTGATAATTAAATGTATAAATTTGTATGAAAAGCAATTGGACTCTAGAGTTGTATTTGTGTTGAGTTTTGGGATAACAAAACAAAAACAAAAAAACAAAACAAAACAAAAAAAAAAAAACTCGAAGACTAAGTCACAAGTGGAGTAAAACTCCCAAGGTAAGGGTTTCATGTGGACTAAGAGAGACCATGGAGGTGGCTTGGACCAACCAATAGAGATGCACGTGGTTCTATACTAGATGCAATGCCAGCACAGTAAGGCAAGGAGCCAATAAAAAGATAAGATACCTTTATTTTTTTAATATTTACTTTTCCCCCAGAGATCTTTCTTTTAATTTTTTTTCTTTTTCTTTTTTTAAAATGAACATTGAAGTTTGTTGACAGGAATAATATATGGGGTCTTACAAATCTCATGGTAATTGCTTAAATAAGTCCACAGAATCTATATTCATGGGAATTTTGATGGACTACTGTAATATTTATGTTTTTTTGGAATAAAACTATAAGAATATATTTTTCTCAGTACTTGATTTTTTAAATTGTTTGATAGTATGCATTGAAATCTTACTAGCTACTGTAAGCATAAAGTACATGTAAAATAAATGAAACATGGGAATCAACAAAGTTTTCTTGGTGTATATATATTAAACATAATGATTTTTAGATACCAAAAAATGCTTCAAGCCTATCTTCTCAGCTCTTGATTTATTAATGATTTAAGGTCTAGGTGTACCTCACTCTGAGAGGGTGCTATACACTTTTTTTCTAAGAAGGGCTGAGGCTTCCACTTTTGGCCTTTCTTTTTTTAAGCTTCTTATGGTCTGTGAGTTGTTTTTTAGTATTCAGAGCTTTCTGGGGCTAGTATACAATTATCAGTGACAGCATATTATGTCTGTTCTTTTATGACTGGGTTACCTCACTCAGGATAATATTCTCTAGATACATCTATTTTCCTAGGAATTTCATCAACTCATTGTTTCTAAGATCTGAGTAGTACACCATTGTGTAAACATACCACAGTTTTCATATCCAATCATCTACTGAAGGAGTGCAACAATATGTGTTTTTATCATCAGATAAGAGAAAAGTGGAACAGATATGAATATAATCATTCATGTTGTGTATGTGCACCCAACAAAGAAAAGTATCAATTGCTATCCTGTGTATTTAACCACCTCTCCTTGAGAAAGTCTCTAACTGAAACAGACTTGGCATTTATGCTGCAGTGGCTAGCCTTGCAGCCCTCAGAATCTGCTCACATAAACTTCTACATTCCAGTGTTGCAGACACGACTGTCAAATCCAGCTTTGTGAGCTTTGGAAATTGGAAATCAAGTTTTCAAGTGTGTAATAGAAACTCATATTTACAAAGTCAAGCCTCCCAACCATATGTAGATGTTAAATAGCTTGCTTTATCCACATGTGACCATATCATGTTAGGCAACATAAATGTATATATAAATGTGGAAGCAAACATAATATTCACCAAAAATGTATGTGTGGAAATCCTGTTACAATTTAGAGGTTGTGTTTTTATTTCTTCAGTTTTTTATGGCAAGTACAATAGACATGGTTAAGAGTGGGCAGAATAAAAAGTTAGAAATAAGAAAGCAGATAATGGGTATAGCAACAAAATATGTCTGCTCAGGTCCTCCCAGTGTCCTCCCTGTGCTGGATCAGCTGCTTCTTTATGATCATTTCAGTGGATAGGGAAGAACCTGAGAAGAATGAGGAGCTGTTATTTGTTAGTATTTGAAGTATGTCCAGAGAGATAAATTCAGACTATTTCCAATAAGGAACTTAGAAAAGCAATTTTTCTTTGTAAAGTTTGATGAGTCCCAAAGCAGTACATGTGTTATAAAGAGAAATGTTATGGTTCTTCTCTTTTGGATATAAGTCATGTATATGAGGAAATACTGGGATTAGAGCATGAAACTAGCATATTTTGGTGTCAGAGTTTCAGTCTCCAGGCTAAATGCTTATGAGAAAACACTTTGGTGGATTTCCCTTGCCTCAAATTTTGATTTCCTAGTTCAGGACATGTAATAGTTCCATCCCATCTCTACTTCTGAGTTTCATTCAGTGATAACCTAATCACTGAAATAAGTATATTACAAAACACATCATACCTTTAATACAGAGTTCAGTGAAATGTGAAATATTTTAGCAAATATTTGAGTTTATCTTGGTTTTCTGATATTCTTTACATATTTTATATAAATGTATTTCACAAAGCTCCTGTATGTCTGATACCATTATCTGGCTTCTATATTCACTGAGCCTATCTATACACACAAGCACAAGTGTACACAGAACTTAAAATAAAAAGAAAATCTTTTAAAAGAAAATAACTTTATTGTGTTGTATAGTAGCTATATAATGAATAATAAATATTTAAACTTTGTATCATTTCACTTATTTGGAAGATGTGATTATTCTTTACTTCTTTCAAATTTGTAATAATTCAAGAGATAATTTTTTGGGGGCTAGAGAGAAAACTCAGCAGTTAAGAGCATTGGTTGCTCATCCAGAGGTCCTGAGTTCAATTTCCAGCAACTATATGGTGTCTCACAACCATCTTAATGAAATGTGATGCCTTCTTCTGGTTCTCAAAACAGGGATACTGTACTCATACATAAAATAAATAAAGAAATATTTTAAAGCATTTTAAAACTGCCTTTTAAAGTTTTTGTGTTTATATTTGTTTTGCTATTTCATTTTTTAAATTATGGGAACTCAAAGTATAATATTATTTATAAATTTATTTTCATTTTAACTCACTATTACCTGTTTGTGTGTGTATGTGTGTGTTTGTGTGTTTCTCTTTTTCCATTGTGGGGTTTCCAGATGGAATTCAGGTCACCATACAGTATAAGCATTTTTAATTCACTAATACCTATCACAAAGCTCTTGTCTTTATTCCTTTTCTCAAAGCTCACATTCTCTGTAGTATATACATAATAAACCCTTGCTTGGAAATAAGCTTCATTCTCACACCCCTCCTTTAAAGAAAGAAAGTCACATTCTATCATTTTACCCAGTTTTTCCATATGTCTTTTTTTACAGGAAGCATGTTTGTTTATTACAAGCTCTTTAGAGACTCTTTCCTTAGATGAGTGAAGACTTATTACCCATGAGCACTGTGATGAGAACGTATCACTTGTCTTGGACCCTGAGGCATAGTTCACTCTCTCATCATTTTCCACTGCATTGAAATCTGTCAACATAAAAATGTCACTGCAGTTTACATTTCCTTTCTCTTGACTTTTGGTTCTCTTGCATTTCTGAGTCATATATTTGTGGTTCACTTACTACCAACCAGTGTCTCACTCCACCTTCCACTTTTCTTCTCTTGACTTTTGCTACTCTTGCATTTCTGAGATATGATTTTTTTTTACATTTCTGAGATATAATTTTGCTCTTCACTCATTACCAACCCATGTCTGACTCCACCTTGAACTCCCTACCAATCAGCTGCTATATAGATGAATTGGCAGTGATTTTAATTGCTGAGCTATCTATTCAATAGAGACTACTTTAAGTTATTAATTTACAATGAAACTATTGTAATCACAATGGTGATTAATAGTAACATAAGGATGTAAAGAAGGAATCATTTGTTAACGCGACTATACAAAAGGCACAAGGAATTGCAACAGTATTGGTTAGCATGAAGACAGACAAAGGAGGCAAGGACATGAAGTGAAAGCTACAAAAGCTGGGTATAAAAAATAAACATATCTCCTTCAAAGGATCCATAACCTGGCCAGACCACCTTTAAATTTCAAGCCCACGAGTGCTGCCAAACTTCCAGGCAACAGAAATGAAAGATAATGAATTCATAATTTAAGTTATATAAACTTGCATCAATGTGTTATGTTTGATACATGAAATCATTTGCATTGTTATTTGTCTTATATGTAAGTAAAGACAAGTAACAGCTATATTATTAATGCAGATGCTGGGGGAGAGTAAGGTAAGGACAAAAATTAATTTGGCTGAAGAGATGACTTAATGGTTAAGAGCATTTGCTGCTCATCCAGAGGACATTTGCTTGGTTCCCAGTTACCATAATTATAATACTTGCATCAGGAAATCTGACATCTTCTTTTGTTCTGCACACAACACACACATACACACACGCACACACACACACACACACACACACACACACACACACACATATATATATGCATGATATGTTGATATGCAGAAACACATACAAACACATACACAGAAACAGACACTCATACACATTGGGGGCAGAGAATAAGAGTAATTTCTCTTTTAAGAATTGGAAAAGGAATAGGAAGAATTACTAAGATGACTAACATCTCATATTCTATCATACTATCTTCATATCTTTTTCTTAATACCACTTCCATTTTTTAGTATAAAATAGGGTTTATTCAGGTCACGAAGTTGTTATGAGGGCGTAGAGACAGAGAAAAAAAGAGAGAAAGAAGAAATAGAGAAGTAGAGGCTGGTGATGAGCAAGTGGAGGGAAAGAGGGAAAGAGAAGGGGAAGAACAGAGGCAGGGGAGAGCAAGAAAGAGAGCAAGAGAACAAGAGAGAGAGTAAGAGTGCAAGAGAGCTATTTTTAATAGACAATAATATATTAATAGGTTTCAAGAAAAGCCCTACATGACCATATATAAATCAAATTCAAATTCTAATGTATGCTGATACTTAAGAAAATTTCTTCTCCACTTTCAGAAACTAAAAGACTTTTCATAATAAAATAAATATTTGGGCCATCTAGTTATGTTTAAACGATAATATGTTAAGAAAAATATGGTTCAGGATCTATTGTAGTTCATGTACTTAGAATCTGTTCAAATGACCCCTTTTAAAAAAAAAAAAGATGATATTTCTTTCAAAAATAAGGATTTTAATTTTTCTGTGAAGCCAAAATTATTGCATTTCCATCTCTTTTTCTATTCTTGACCTTTTGTAATTATTTTATTTATTTGCTTTACATCACTATATCAGCATCAGCAACTCCTCTTTTTCCAGTCTCCTCACAGCAATTCTCCCCTGATTACTCCCTCACTTTCCCATTGGATAAAGAAAGCTATCCATTAGGAAAGCCCCAAACCTCTCCTGAACCCCCAAAGCCTCCCACCCCAATTCCAAACTCATTCCCTCAAATCAAGTCACAGCAATAACTAGGCATATCCTCTACCACTAAGGCTTAACCATGAGGCACAGTTTGGGGGACAGGATCCATAGGCAGGCTACAGAGTCAGGAACAGCACCTACTCTATTTGTTGCAGAAATCTCATAAATATCAAGTTGGACATCCACCAATGTGTGTAGGGACCTAGGTCCAGTCCAACCTTGCTGTTTACATGGTGGTTCCGTCTCTGAAAAAATTCTAATGGTCCAGATTAGTTGACTCTGTAGGTTCTCCTGTGGAGTCCCTGTCCTCTTTGGGTCCTTCAATCTTTCCCCCATCTCTTCCACAAGACTTCTGGGACTATATCTAATGTTTGGCTGTGGATTTCTGCATATGTTTTGATTGGTGTCTTGGTTGGACCTTTCAGAAGTGAGTTATGCTAGGCTCCTGTCTTAAAGAGACATATACTCAGGGACAGTGATAGTGTCAGGGATTGGTTCTTGCCTATGAAATTGGTATAAATTCTGGCTAGTCATTGGTTGGTCATTATCTTTTTCTCTGCTCTCTTTGCCTGCCCCTGCACATCATCTGGGCTTGACACATTTTGCATTAAGCATTTCTGGGTGGGTTTCTGTCCACTGGGAGTCAGGTGGTGATCACTTTGGTATACATATGCCCATTGCTAGTGTCTCAGAAAGAGTCACACTCAGAGACATAATAATGTCTCCCCCAGTTTCAGATCTCTGGAATGTTTTATGTATGACCCTCCCACAGCCAGTTTTCATTTACCCACCCCTGTTGACCTTACTCCTGATCTTCCATATTAAAAAAAATAACAAAGTCATTTTAGATATTTTATTTAAGAGTGAAGAAAAACACCTAAACCATTTGGAAGACTAAGACCTGTGTTGCTTTTTATTCATTGCAGATACTCTTGGTTTGGATCCAGAAGTTGCTAGGGCAAACACCTTGGGTTTCACTGGATGCCTTTCTTCAGTCCAGTACAATCATATAGCACCATTAAAGGCAGCCCTCCGTCATGCTAGCATTGCACCTGTGACTGTCCAAAAGACCTTGACAGAATCCAGCTGTGGTTCCATGGTGGATTTTGATGTGAATGCAGTGACGACTGTGCAGTCTTCACCAGGTACTACCCAAAGGATTCTCTTTTGAGTTTCTGTTACTAACTTCTGCTGTCTTATAGAGCTAGCATGTTGGCTAACAGCACTCAGCTTTTTGCCTTGTATGGTTATAGGAGAATATGAATTGAACCTGGATTGCTACGGGTTGTATCTATCTTCAGAAAATACACAGAGATAAGTGAATTAAGAAAGAAATCTTTTATTCTGCTTCACAGTTCAAGTGGTGCCCAGTCCATTATAGATAATAAGAGTTTGAAGTAACAGGTTACATCACACCCATTATCAGGAAGCAGAGAATGATAAATACATGCCAGTATTCAGATTATTCTCCATTTATACAGTCCAGGATCCCCTCCAGGGAGTAGTGCCAATCAGAGCCAGCAACTCTTTTCACCTCAGTTAAGAAATCAACATAATGCCACAAACATTCCTAGGTGGTTCTAGATTCTCTCAAATTGACTAATAGCACTATCCATCCCACAAACTATGCTGGAAAGAAATAGACAATAAAAGAATGATAGTACTAGAATAGCAATTACTTAAATTAATTATAAATTTTAAGTGTGAAACTTGACAATATTTACATACTGCTCCTTTATCTAACTTAATGCTAATAATCAGGTTGACAATAAAAGTAAAGTCACATATATGTAGCTACTTTCTAATTTCAGGTGATGAGTAGTCATAATTACTATGTAGTTCAAGGTAGTATATATTATTTATGCATGCATAACATGTATTGTAAATTAGTATATCACAATTATTTAAGAAAAACTGGGGTAAGGCTGGGGCCCATGCCTGGCAAGGTCACACCTGGAGTTCTGGGAGTGCAGAGAGCACAGTGATCTCTATGTCTCTGTCTTCAGAACCTGGAATCTGTTCAGGAAAGGCTGATCTTGCAGATGAGGTGTACAGGCATTTTTTTTCCCTGATCCATCAGGGAGCCTGAGGCACAAGCCAAGGAGGTCACACCTGGAGTTCTCCGGGAGCAAAGAGTGCAGTGCTCTCTGAAACAAGGTACCTTTCTCCCACAGTGAGGGCCGTGCCTCTGTCTTCAGGACTCAGGATCTGCCCAGGGAAGTTTGAGAACCAGATCAGCTATATATGCACTTTTCCACCTCTACCAAGGGTGAGCCTGATGCATAGTTCCACAAAGAATCCAGGGAGGGAACACAGGGAGTTCTCAGAGCACAGATAGTTCAGTGCTCCCTGGAAAAGGGTCCTTTTTGTCCTTGAGAAATAACATGGTTGCAGATTGTCCTGAAGCTATCAGTATTTTAATGCTAATTCCATTTCCCCAAGAACGGCTGCCTAGTCATATGACTCCAACTGAACCTTTCCATATTAATTAGTAAAATAAAAGAAATACAGTAACTGGGCAGGGTGAGGGAAGTAGAGAGGGCTGAGAGGTCAGAGGAGGTCAGAAAACAGAGGGGGAAGATTGTGGTGACATGGAGCTTCCCAAGGACTAGCTAGACCCAGGTGATAATGATTGGTGTTAGAAAGCTATCAACATTATGGCTTTTACAGGCCTAATTTCTTATATAGAATCAATTTGTATATTGGTCTATTTGATTCAATTTTGTTGTATAGAGGCTTTATGGATTGAAAATTGAATATAAAAACCTGTATTAAAAGCTATCAGGTTGTAGAGTTGTGTTTGTGGGATTTTGTGGTACAGAAACACTCCAGGACAGAGGCAGAGAACAGGCAGTAGTAAATGGCCAAAAGAAAGGAATTGCATGGACAAGTTGGGCAAGAACTGATTTACTGTCATCAGATCTCACTGCTTGTACACAAAGAGCCAAACACCCAGGAAGAACCTCCCTAGTGAGTCCACAGGCCTTCTGACCCATAGGAGAGACATGAACCATCAGAAACAAAAAGATCACACAAATAAATGTCAAGAGGGCAAAAGGAAAGCTCAGCAGCCCAAGCAATGAAAACCAAGACAACCTGGCAACATCAGAACCCAGTTCTCCCAACACAGCATGTAGTGGATTTCCCAAATCTCCAGAAAAACAAGATTTAGACTTAAAATCATACTTCATGATGATGATGGAGATCTTTGAGAATCACATGAATAATTCTGTGAAACAATTACAGAAGAACCGGGAGAATTCACTCAAAAACTACAAGAAAACACGACCAAACAAGTGAAGGAATTGAAAATGGAAATAGATACAATAAAGAAATCACACAAAAAAAAGACAATCCTAAAGATAGAAAACCTAAAAAAGAAATCAGAAATCATAGTTACAAGCATCAGCAGCAGACTACAGAAGATGGAATAAAGGACATCAGGGGCCAAAGACTACACAGAAAACCAAGTAACCAGTCAGGGAAGATGCAAAAACCAAAAAGCTTCTAACAAAAATATCCATGAGATTCTGCACACAATAAGAAGACCAAACCTAAGAATACTGGGTGTAGAAGAGGGCAAAGAATATCAACTAAAAGGCATAGTAAATATCTTAATCTAAATCGTAGAAGAAAACTTCCCTACCCTTAAAAAGGTAATGACCATAATAGGTTAGACCAGAAAACAAAATTTTTCTTGATACATATTAGTCAAAACACCAAGTGTTCAAAACAAAGAATGAATACTAAAAGCAGTAACGGAAAAAGAACATGTAACATATAAAGGTACACCAATCAGAATTACATCAAAATTCTAAACAGAGACTATGATAGCTAGAAGATCATGGACAGATATCATACAGATTATAAGAGAACACAAATGTCAGCCCCGTTTACTATATCCACCAAAACTCTCAATTACCATAGATGGAGAGACAAAGATATTCAATGGCAAAACCAAATTTAAACAATAACTGACCACAAATCCAGCCCTAAAAAGGATAATAGATGGAAAACCTAACACAAGGAGGGTAACTACATCCTAATAAAAACAAAAAAATTCCTAAGCAAGAAAACCAAAAGAAGAAAGACACACAAACATAATTCTACCTGTAACTAAATAACAAAAATAACAGAAAACAGCAATCACTATTTCTTAATATCTCTTAACATCAATGAACTCAATTTCCAAATAAAGAGACATAGACTATCAAACTAAACAGGATCAGACATTTTGCAGCATACAGGAAACTCATCTCAGAGACAAAGACAGATACTACCTCAGAGTAAAAGGCTGGGAAAAAACTTTTCAAGCAAATGGGGAAAAGCTTATAACACATAGGCACAAAAATTTTTTTTTAAACAGAAGACCAATGGCTTATGCTCTAAGATCAAGAATTGATAAATGGGACTTCATGAGATGTCAAAGTCTCTGTAAAGCTAAGAACACTGTCAAGAAAACAAAACAGAAGCCAAGAGACTGAGAAAGGATTTTTACCAATGCCACATCTGATAGAAGTCTAATATCATATATATTTATAAGTGTGTGTGTGTGTGTGTGTGTGTGTGTGTGTAAATAACTCTAGGTATTGGGTCCCAGAGAATAATAAAAAAAAAAAGACATACAGAGCTAAAAAAGAATTCTCAATTGAGCAATATTGAATGGCTGAGAAGCTCCTAAAACATTACTCAACATCCCTAGTCATCAGGGAAATGCAAATCAAAACAACCCTAAGATTCTACCTCACACCAGTTGGAATGGCTAAGATTAACAACTCAGATGACAGCAGATGCTGTTGAGGATGCAGAGAAAGAGGAACACTCTTCCACTTTTGGTGGGGTTGTAAACTGGTACAACCACTCTGAAAATTAGTCTGGCAGTTTGAAGACCCAGTTATTCCATTTCTGGGCATATATACCCCAAAGATGCACCAACATATAATAAGGACACATGCACCACCATGTTTATATCAGTCTTATTTATAATAGCCAGAATCTGGAAAGAACCCAGATGCCCTTTAGTAGAGGAATGGATTCAAAAATTATGGTACATTTATGCAATGGAGTAATACTCAGCTATTAGAAACAATTAATTTACAAAATTTATAGGCAAATGGATGTTACTATAGAATATCAATCTGAGTGAGGTAACCCAGTCACAAAAAGAATAGACATGATATGCAATCACTGATCATTAGATACCAGCCCCATATATCTCTGAATATTCAAGAAACAATTCTCATACCATATAATGCTCAAAAAGAAGAATGGCCAAAATATGGAAACCTTAGTACTGCTTTGAAAAAAAATAAGTGTATAGCACCCACTCAGAATGGTAAACCTAGATCTTAAATCACTAATAATTTAAAAGGTAAGGATGCAACCTTGTGACAATCCTTGGTATTTAAAAATTATTATGTTTAATCTTTACACACAAAAAAAACTTTGACTATTTCCATGTTACACTTTGCTTTATATGTACTTTATGCATATTGTAACTAGTAAGTTTTCAATGCATACTATCAAACCTTTTAAAGATTAAGTACTGACAAAAATATATTCGTATAGTTTTATGCAAAAATATTTTAAAATCTGTACATATATTTTTGTTTTTTAAAATAAAGTTGTTTAATTTTAAGAAATTCTGAAAATTATTAAAATAATTTGTCTACTTATGGTCAAATATAAATATGCCAATCTTAATAAAGCTATACTCACCTCAAAATTATTATCTATGATGCTTCATACATGTGGTTCTATTCAGCTTCCTGATGTTTGGTAAAGTATTTAATCTATATCTTTTTTCAGAGCAATCCCAATGACATAGCATGTGTGATCGTTTATATAAATGTGTTTTAATGAAACATTTGTATATTAAATGTATGTTCATTGGTTGCCCTGTTACGAATGTGGTTGATATTAATCTGACAAAGAGAACTTACATAATACTCCCCCAAAAAGAAAAAGAGAAAACAGATAGGAATATCTAAGTATTTACAGGACATGAAAAGTTCAGAATGGACACTTAAATAACATTAACTTCAATATCCTGTAGACTTTGGAGGAATTATTAATAAAATTATAGATATATAAATTGTAAAATGTGATACTTTGTATGTATTGTGCCATAATTGTTTTCATTAAATCAGTTGGCAGGTGATATAGAGTACTTCCTTATTAGACAATGTTAAAAAGTTCGGTGTGCCAGTGAGCACATGTAACACAGTGCTGGGCAAAAGACAAGAGATACCTGAGATTCCCTGACCAGGCAAGCTTTCAGAATTAATGAATTAGGTATGCAGTTAGAGATCTAGTCTCAAAAAGTACCATAAAAATGATTAAAGAATACAGAAAATAAATTGACATTGGACAACAGGGGATAACATACCTTCCTACAAACATGCAGTATTTTTCACACATATTCATAAATACACATGTAGGTAAACAAGTCAAAAAATGCATATTCTGCACATAAATAATTTTACCTATTTATATTGTATATATGTTGAGGATATTTTATTATAAAATAGATTTGTTAATTTTATGACTTTATTCATAGTAAAGTTCATTTTCTTTAGCTATCAAAACTCAAGCTATTGTCAAGTATCATTGTGTTCTGTGATTAGCTTTTGTTTCTATCATTATTTTTTAGATTGTGAATATTAATGAAATCATTGATTCCTTTTGTTTATCATGGTTGATTTATTGAATTTGATATAATATGTTTGGGACACATTCTCTTTAAAAGAAGAGATAAATTTTCTTGCAATTGAGTATTGTTCAAGTATATGTCAGCATGTTCATGTACTTGTATGCGTGTGTTTATATGTGTATGAGAAGCACAGTTTATTTATTCACTTATCCATTTACTTTAAGTTGATTCCACATTTTGTCTATTGTAAATAACAGTATAGTGGCCATGGAATTATAAGCATCAATAGCTATAAAAGTACCTGATAACACATTATATTGGAAAATGTAATAATAAAAATTATAGAATACTGCTGTAGAAATATATATATAAGCAATGTGTTAGAAATCCCAGAAATATACCCAGGAATATATGTGCAGATCTTGTTTGGTGAACACTGGAGGAAAGAACTCTTCCTTTATAAGTGCTTTGCAATAAACCAGCTTTAAGCAAATCATGCAACTGAAACATTGTCTTATTCTAGAAAAAAATATTCTTGATATGGAAATCCTTAGTATTTTGTCAGTCGTGAAACAATAAAACTTGCAAACAATACTATAAAATATCTTTGATATTACTCTTGAAATGATATGTTATTGGTAAAGAAAAAATGCAAAAAGTGAAACCAAAAATCAATGTGTGAGTACAATTTGGACTAAGGAGAATGGGTTCTGCACAGCAAATGTATTGACCAGCAAGAGGATAAATAAAATCTGTGTGGTATGAGCAAAATTACAGATTGTAATTATTGATAGTCAAGTTTCAAGATATACTAATAGATTTAACTCAACTCCCCCAAAACAAATAACTTTATGAATAACATAAACATGTCAATTACATGTCAGTAACATAAACATGCCACATAAAAACTGTGGCTAAATGAAAATTGCCAGTGCTCTCTATGATCAGGGATATTAAAACATGTGGCAATCAAATGTTTTCATATCACCCACAGGGTACATGTAAGGCAAAGGGTGGAACTCAGAAAGTCAATTTATGAACTTGTGGGGGGTGCACACACATTTATTATGCATATCATCTATCTATCATTTATCATATTTATATAAAGAAGAAGTGTAAGTTAAATAACAGGCTGTCTGAAGATAATGGCTGAGAACTGTGTATGAAAGCCATGCTTACATATGGGCATTTGCTATCCTTACGAATTAATTAGAATAGCACTATGGGACACTATTCCTTAGAGGATTTGGAGAAACTACTCAGATCATAGATCTGGTTACACCAACAATAGGATACTACTAAATTACAATTTGTTGAACCAGTGTATTTTATTGGGGATATTTGTAGAACTATGGGTGATAGATTAAGAATAGGAGCAGAAATGACTTGAAGACAGATGCACATCTAAAACCTACTGTAGCATCCATATTGATAAAAATCTCTGGAAATCATTACAAAATGTATAGGCAGCTCACCAGGTCAGACAGTCCCTCTCTTCCAGGCAGTCTTGCTAATTGCCACCACTGTTAGACTTCTCTAATGGAAACAAAACATTCCAGGCAACTTTACTGATATGAGAGTATCACTACTCAATCTTTTCTGTCTATATAAGCTTGGGGAATAAAACACCTACATTATCTTTTCAGTTTCTGGGGCTTCATGGACTTGCTGAGTTTTTTGCTTCTTGAGTCTCAAAAAACCAGGCATTAGAACATACTGGATATTTAAAAGCTAATCTTCAAGATGATTGTTTCTACTCCACAAAAAAAAAAAAAAAAAAAATTGATTTGAAGCTTGAAAAAATCCCTGATCCACAAGTCTCTAAATGAGTCAGAAAGTTCACAGAAATTGTTAAATTGTTATTTTGTGTGGATATATGGAATAGAATGGAAGATCCAGAAATGAGTCCTCCCATCTATGATCACTTGATTTTTAACAAAGGAGCTGAAAACATTCAATGGAAAAAGGACAGCCTCTTCAACAAATGGTGCTGGTCCAACTGGCACTCAGTATGCAGAAGAATGAAAATAGACCCTTTCTTATCTCCTTGTACAAAGCTCAAGTGCAAGTGGATCAAAGATCTCCACATTAAACCAGATACACTGAAATTATTAGATGATAAATTAAGGAAAACCCTAGAACACATAGGTACAGGAGATCATTTCTTGAACAGAACACCAATTGCTTGTGATATAAGGTCAAATATTGACAAATGGGACTTAATGAGATTGTAAATTTTCTGTAAGGCTAAGGACACTGTCAAGAAAAGAAAATGGTAGCCAACAGAGTGGGAAATGATCTTTACCAATCCTGCATCAGATAGAGGCCTAATATTCAAGGTATACAAAGAACTCAAGAATGCCAGAGAATCAAACAACCCTATTAAAAAATTGGGTTCAGAGCTAAACAGAAAGTTCTCAATTGAGGAATATCAAATGGCTGAAAAGCATCTAAGGAAGTGCTCGACATCATTAGTCATCATTTTGTTTTGCAAATCAAAACAACCCTGAGATTCCACCTCAAACCAGTCAGATTTGCCAAGATTAAAAATTCAGATGACAGCAGATGCTGGTGAGGATGTGGATAAAGAAGAACACTTCTCCACTGTTGGAGGGGTTGTAACTGGTACAACCACTCTGGAAATCAGTCTGGAGATTCCTCAGAAAACTGGCCATAATACTATCAGAATACAGAGTTATTCCAACATACAATAAAGACACATGTACTTTATGTTCATTGTAACTAGTAAGATCTTAATGCACAGTATCAAACCTTTAAGAAAATCCAAGCACTGAGAAAAATGTATTCATATGCTTTCATACAAAAATGCTTAAAATCTGTACATTTATCTTTGTTTTATAAAATAAAGTTATTCAATAAAAAATAAAAAAATAAAATTAAAAAAATTATTATTTTGTTTCATTTACATTGATAGAACCCTCTTCATTTGTAGACTTATATTATATATAGAAAAAGTAATGACAGGGTCTAGATTCAAACTGTATATTGTACTCAAACTAATTGAGTATTGTTTTATATTTCTGGAGATAACTAACATACTTAGTAATGTGAAATTTTACCCTGGCTTAGTAAACAAGCACTGTCTATTTAAAAATGGTAGTTCCTAATACAT
Organism: Micromys minutus; assembly: GCF_963924665.1. Taxonomy (NCBI): domain Eukaryota; kingdom Metazoa; phylum Chordata; class Mammalia; order Rodentia; family Muridae; genus Micromys; species Micromys minutus. The sequence continues at coordinate 477,206 of NC_137975.1, forward strand.
ATGTGTAGATGTGTTTGTATATATATATATATATATATAATATGAGAATATATATATATATATATATTATATGAGAATATATATATATATATATATATATATATATATACATTTCTGACAGAGAAATGTTACATAGATGAATAAATGGGAAGTCAGATGGTTATGTAGATAAATAGTAGATTGCATGGGATGAATGTATGGAGACATTGATATGTTTATGAATTTAGACTAAGGCATTTGCTATTCCATTGATCCACATGCCTATCACTGTACCAGTACCATGAAGTTTTTAACACAATTGCTTTGTAATATAGCTTGAGATCAGGGATCATGATTCCCAAAGATATTTTCTTATTGTTGAGGATAGATTTTGCTATTCTAGGTCTTTTGTTATTCCAGACGAAATTGCACATTGCTCTTTCCAACTCTATGAAAAATTGTGTTGGAATTTTGATGGGGATTGCATTGAATCTGTAGATTACTTTTGGTAAGATGGCAATTTTTACAATGTTGATTCTTCCAATCCATGAGGATGGGAGATCGTTCCATTTTCTAAGATCTTCCTAAATTTCCTTCTTTGGAGATTTGAAGTTCTTGTCATAGAGGTCCTTCACTTACTTACTTAGAGTCACAGCAAGTTATTTCATATTGTTTGTTACTATTGTAAAGAGTATCTTTTTTCTAATTTTTTTCTCCACATGTTTGTCCTTTGAGTAGAGGAAGGCTAATAATTTCTTTGAGTTATTTTTATATCCAGACACTTTGATGACCTTGTTTATTACCTGTAGAAGTACTCTGGTGGAATTTTTTGTGGTCACTTACATACACTATCAATTCATCTGCAAACAGTAATGTTTTATTTTTTCCTTTCCAATTTTATCTCTTTTATTTCCTTTTTCTGTCTAATTGCTCTGGCCAGGTCTTCTAGTACCATATTGAATAGGTAGGGTGAGAGTGGACAGTCTTGTCTAGTCCCTGATTTTACTGGGATTGTTTCAAGTTTCTCAGCATTAAGTTTGATGTTGGCTATTGGTTTGCTGTATATTGCTTTTATTAGGTTTAGCTATGAGCCTTGGATTATTTTTCTTTCCAAAACTTTTAACATGAAGGGATGTTGAATTTTGTCAAATTCTTTTTCAGTATCTAGTGAGTTGACCATGTGTTTTTCTTTTCTTTGAGTTTGTTTATATGGTGGATTATGTTGATGGATTTCCCTATATTAAACCATCCCTTAATCCCAGGGATGAACCCTAATTGATCATGGTAAATTATTATTTTGATGTGTTTTTGGATTCAGTTTGCGAGGACTTTGTTGAGTATTTTTGCATGAATCTTCAAAAGTGAGATTGGTCTGAAGTTCTTGTTTCTTGTAGGGTCTTTGTGTGGTTTAGGAATGAGGGTTATTGTGGCCTTGAAAAATGAGTCAGGCAGTGTTCCACCTGACTCTATTTTGTGGAATAGGTTAGAGAGTATTGTTATTAGGTCCTCATTAAATGTCTGATAAAATTATGTACTGAAGCCATCTGGACCTGGGCTTTATTTGGTTGGGAGGTTTTGATGACTGCTTCTATTTCTTTAGGTGTTATGGGATTATTTAGATGTTGTACCTGGTCCTGGTTTAACTTTAGTATCTGGTATCTGTCTAGGAATTCGTCCATTTCCTCCAGGTTTTCCAGCTTTGTCTAGTATAGGCTTTTGTAGTAGGATTTGATTATTTTTTTGAATTTCCTCAGTTTCAGTTTTTATGTCCCCACATTTCTTTCTGATTTTATTAATTTGGATACTTTCTCTTTGCCCCCTAGTTTGTCTGGTTAACTATCAATCTTGTTATTTTCTCAAAGAACTAGTTCTTGGTTTTGTTGATTCTTTAAATTGTTCTTTTTGTTTCTGTTTGGTCAATTACTGCTCTGAGTTTTATTATTTCTTGCCATCTACACCTCTTGGGTGTATATGCTTTCTTTTGTTCTAGAGCTTGCTACTGTCCTGTCATGTTGCTTGTTTATGCTCTCTACAGTTTCTTTTTTGGAAGCACTCAGAGCTGAGTTTTCCTCTCAGTACTGCTTTCATTGCATGCAGTTTGGGTATGTTGTGTTTCCATTAAATTCTAGAAAACCATTAATTTCCTTCTTTCTTTCTTCTTTGACCATGCTATCGTTTAATAGAGCACTGTTTAGTTTCCATGTATATATGGGCTTTTTGTTGTCTTTATTGCTATTAAAGAACAGCCTTAGACCATGGTTATCTGATAGGATGTATGAGAGTATTTCCATCTTTTTATATCTATTCAGGTTTGTTCCATCGCCGAATATATGGTCAATTTTGGAGAAGGTTCCATGAGGTGCAGAGAAGGGAGTGTATTCTGATTTAGGGTGAATTGTTTCATAGATGTCTATTAATTCCAATTGGTTCATAACATCTGCTAGTCTCAATATATCTTTTTTCAGTTTCTGTTTCTATGATTTGTCCGTTGATGAGAGTGGGGTGTTGAGGACTTGCACTATTATTGTTTGGGGTGCAATGTATTTTTTGAGCTTTAGTAAGGTTTCTTTTATGAATCTGGGTGCTCTTGTTTTTGGAGCATATATGTTAAGGATTGAGAGCTCCTCCTGACACATGTTCTCTGTAATGAGGCACAAATGTCCTTCCTTATTTTTTTGATAACATTCTGTTGAAAATCTACTTTACTCCATATTAGAATGGCTACTCCAGCTTGTTTCTTTTGGCCGTCTGCTTGGAATGTTTTTTTCCAACCTTTTACTCTGAGGTAGTGTCTGTCTTTTCTCTAGATGAGTTTCCTGTATGCAGCAAAATGCTGGATTCTGTTTATGTATATAGTCTAATAGTCTATGTCTTTTTATTGGGGAATTGGTTCCATTTATGTTAACAGATATTAAGGAATAGTGGTTGCTATTTCCTGCTATATTTGCTTTTAGATGTAAAATTGTGCCAGTATGTCTTTTTCCTTGTGGTTTTCTTGTTTGGTATTTTCTTGTTTTTAGTAGGATGTACTTTTTCTTCTTTTATTGAGTTTTTCTTTTTTTTAACCTATAGTTGTTTGTAAAGCTGGATTTGTGGTCAGATATTGTGTCAATTTAGTTTTGTCCTGGAATATCTTGGTCTCTCCATGTATGATGATTGAGAGTTTTGCTGGGTACAGCAGCTTGGCCTGAGACTTGTTTTATCTTTGGGTCTGCCTGATGTCTGTCCAGGATATTCTAGCTTTCTTATTTTTCTTGAAAAATCAAATATGATTCTAAGTGGTATGCCTCTATATGTTACATGACCTTTTTCCCTTACTGCTTTTAGTATTCTTTCTTTGCTTTGTACACTTGGTGTTTTGACTATTAGGTGTCGGGAGAAATTTCTTTTTTGATCTACTCTTTTTGGTGTTCTGTAGGCTTCTTTTATGCTCATGGTCTTCTCATTCTTAAGGGTAGGTAAGTTTTCTTCTATGATTTTGTTGATGATATTTACTGTGCCTGTTAGTTGATATTCTTCTCCCTCTTCTATTCTTTTATTCTTGGTGTTGGTCTTCTCATTGTGTCCTGTACCTCCTGGACATTTTGGGTTAGGAGCTTTTTGGCTTTTGCATCTTCTCTGACAGTTTTTACTATGTTTTCAATGTTGTCTTTATTCCCTGAGATTCTCTCTTCCATTTCTTATAGTCCGTTTTAGAAGCTTGCATCTGTGACTCCTGATTTTTTTTTAGGTTTTCTTCCTCCAGGGTTGTCCCCTTTAGTGTTTTTTTTATTACTTCCATTTCCATTTTAAATTCCTTCTTCAATTCTTTCATCTGTTTGGTTCTGTTCTTCTCTAGTTCTTTGATTTCCTTGAATTTCTTTGTGTTTCCTCTTTAAAAGCTTCTATTTCTTTATGCTTTTCCTCCAGTTCTTCTTTAAAGATCTCCATCATCATCTTGAGGTATGATTTCAGGTATGAGCCTTCTTTTTCTGGAGTGTTTGGCATTCTGCTATTTCATGTGATGTGAGAGCTGGGTTCTGATGTTGCCAGGTTGTGTTGGTTTCCACTGGGTAAGTTCTTTCACTTTCCTCTTGCCCACTTGCTGTCTGTGATTATATGTGGTCTTGTTGTCAGTGATTAGTTTCCATCTCTCCCATGTAACTGTCCTTTGTCCCTGGATCACTTGTTTTAGGTGGCAAATTGCTTGAGTGTTTGGTGTGCATTGAAGGGCCTTCCAAGTAGAAACCGTGTCTTTATGGTTGAGTTTCTGCTCCCCTGAACAAGTTATGGAGCAGGACTTTTGGCGCGCCAGTCCTAGCCCTCTATGTGCCCCTGCTACTGCAGTGCAGTCTCACAAGGCCTGTGTCCCTGGTCTCTGCTATTCCTGGTGGAAAATGGCCTGAGTGTTTGGTCCACATGCAAGGGCCTTCCAGGTGGCAACCATGTCCCTATAGCAGAGTTCCTGTTTCCCTGAACCAATGGGGGAGGCACTTTCTGTGTGCTTGGCCCAGAACTCTCTGCACCCCAGCTACTGGCAGCACAGTCTCACCAGGCCTGTGTCCCTGGATCTATGCTGTACTGGGTGGCCATTTTCTTCTATTCTTATCTATCATTTTCTCTGCACCCTTCCCTACTTCAGTATTCCCTTTCTCCATTCTTACTTCCTGTCTGGCTCTCTTCAGTTCTTCCATGTGTCTTCCATCCTCCACTGCATAGCAGTTTCAAAAACACCCTTCACTACAGAGCTAGTCTAGCCTATATCAGATGCAGTCTCAAAAGAAAAAATAAACTGGAGATGTGTGTAACTGAGGGGCTAAGTGTTCACACGTGACAGTTGTTTCCCTGGGGTCTGTTTTGAGGTGCTAATTCTTCTAGTGCTATAATTCTCCTTGTCATTAGACTCAGACTCATGCAGTCTGAGTACATTGAGGCAAAGAGGAACATGTGTTTATATAAATAGCAGCTGTCATCCCTAGGAATTCTCCAGCAGAGCAAAGGGCTGAGGTGACGACTCAAAATGCTTGGGTCAGACACCATTCTCATCCAGATCAAAGTTCTCTTACAACTTACTTTTAAGCTACTGCAGTCATAAATTATGGATTGTATGTGAGCAGTGCATTTTATTCGTCTTTCAACATTTAAATTGTGTGTACATGTACGATTCTTGAAACATGTGGAGGTGAGAAGATGAGTATTTGGTAGTCAGGTCTCTCCTTCATCGTTCTTAATAGGCACAGTCTATACATGGTCTAGATATGTGGCCAGCTACACTCTCACTGGCATTATGAATTGGAGCCCCAGAATTCAGATTTTAATTCAGGTTCTGGCATTGATTTAAGGTCATCATTTTTAAATAGCATTTATTTGTAAATCTTTCCAATGCTAATTCATCTCTCACTGAAGAAATCTTGTTACACTTCACAGATGTACATTACATATTATCTCCCTGTGATAGACTTGATGGTGAAGTTTACTTTTTGTGTTTTTCTCTTTCTAGATTCCTTTGGAAACACAGATGAACATGAACCACTGGCAAATGCAGTCCGAAGTGACTCAGCAGTCATTGGAGGTAATCTGTCTGTGACATGGAAAGTGGGAAATATATATATGATCCTGTTCTCTGTAGAAAGTTCCCTGAAATCTTTCTTACATATGATCACCCAGCACCTAGAATCAGGAACTCTCTGTTCAACACTTTGCCTCTTCAGGCATGGTATATGATTAACAGCAGAATTACTCCTGTGCAAAGAGCTTTGTGACTTCTTTCTGCCTCAAATTTAGTAAGCAGCTGTGCTCTGAACCAACAGCTGGAGCATTTACTCACAGCCAGGCAGGCAGCATCTTCTTCAGTGCATCCAGTTGTCACTTCTAAAGAATAAACAAAGCAGGCCCATAAAATTATGTTTGAAAAGAAGTCATATGGGGCAGACAGATGGACAGACCTGCTGTCACTTTGTTTTCCTTTACTATTGACTGGGTTTAGATCTAATGATCAAGGTGAACTCTACATGTCTAAAGCTCCAAATCTATCATTCAATCTGGGTATTGATATAGTGCTGGTCTTCTTTGTTTATAGTGCATCCCCTACCTCCTTCCCTTCCTTTACTGTTTGTGAACTGACTCATTCTTCCCCTCTCTTCATTCTGTCTCTACGTTTCTAATGCCTGCAATAATTTGGTGTTACCATCTATTTCTTGTAACATGGGCTGTCTCTCATGTTTGGTTTGATGTAGGAGCCCTGAGATATGAAAAGCCACTGGTGATTTATAACCCTAGCTGATGTCTCCTCCCTGCATTCTGGCAACTTGGACAAATGAATGAATTCACACAACATGGTTATCTTTACAAGTCAGCAGGAGTCATACATTTTGCTCCCATTTAATTAGTTCCAGCTCTCAATCAGGCCTTTACTAAGTATAGAGTTACAGGATGAGAGACATGTTTACTGCCTTCCTAGAATGAGCACACTGAGAATGACAGAGGAAAACTGGGAGTCATAGCAGAAGAGAAAGGGATTGTGTAAAAGAATGGGAATGGAAAGACTCCATCACAGTAGCATGTCAGAGAAGAAGAATGACTTTCCTTAGCAAAGTCCTTAAGTCATCTATGTGAACTGTGTGCCTTGTACAGGAAGTTGAACCTAATATTTTTTTAAAATTTGTAAATGTCATAGATATTTTATATTTTTTCCTTCCTGCAAGTTTTCATTTGATAAAGAGTGACTTGGCTGAGCTTCCTCACTCACTGAAGAAGCTTTGCTGAGTCCCTTGGAGAGTGGGAAGATTAACAACATCACAGAGATTCTGTGAAGCTTGCCCAGGTGCAAGCACCAGAAAAAAGGCAACATCTGCCACATTAAAGTCATTGTTTATGCTTTGAAGTACTGTGTTGCTACCCATATTAGAATATTAATTTTGCTATTTTGCTTTCACTTATTTCAAAATATTTGGGTAACGTGTGACAAAATGAGTTTAGAATATATAAAAAACTTACTTGGTCTTAGTTATTGTCAGAAAGATTAAAAATGTTGAAAAAATAGGTTTATATAATTAACTGTCGAGTATCTATTTACATAAATAATGACATTTATACCAAGGAATTTTGGTCAACATTGAACCATGGTGAGCAATAAAATATGTACCCTTTTCATTAGTTTGACAACTTGAAAAATATGAAATATGCAAATATGTTACTTTATTAAAAATGAATTTATTTTGATGACCAAATTTTCAGCATTTTGTTGCTATTTATTATCATTTAGTACACAGTATTTCTTGCTGAGTTGGTTGACATTTTGTTTATTTACTTTGAAATAAATTATCTTTATAGAGCCTAGGATGTTGAAATGGCAGAGATAGCAAGAGATACCTTGAATCAAAGAAGTGGAAGATGATAAGACTGCTGGAATGCTGTCTGTTGTCATAAGCATGAGTCCTATGGAAGCCATGCACCTACACATTCATGTGTGAATAAACATAAATACACATACATAGTCATACACACAGACACACACAAAGAGAGAGAGAGACAGACAGACAGTCAGAGACAGAGAGACAAAAAGGAGACAGAGAGACAGAGAAAAAAGGGAGTGGTATTTATACCAAGTATCTCTTAGCAAGACTTAATGAAATTAAAATTTGTGAAGTCTGTGTTTGGTCCCTAGCGACGAAAACAAAGCCTAGCACTAAAACTACTCAAATTCTTTGTTGTTATTACTCCATATTTCTTCTTTGTTTATCAACATAACCTAAAAAATACAGACTTTCCCCTCAGTACAGTGTTTTAGGTGGTTTTTTAGCAACTGAAGATTAAGAGCTTCTGAGCAGGACTTTAATTCTGGATACAGAGTAGATTTGTGGTTGTGTGCGGCCTTTGTGTTACCCCCCCAAAAAAAATATGACCTTGTTGAGACTGAATTTTTTCAGAGATAATTCTTTTTCTTTTCTATTTTCTTTCTTACAGGTGTCATAGCAGTGGTGACATTTGTCACTTTTTGTGTCATCGGAATCATGATCCGTTTCCTCTATCAACATAAGCAGTCACACCGTACCAATCGAATAGAGAAGGAATACCCAGAGAACTTGGACAGTTCCTTTCGAAAGGACATTGACTTGCAAAACACACCCACTGAGTGCAAACGGGAATATTTTATCTGAGTTGCTGCAGGGTCACATTGTCTTCTTCTTTGTGAACTTTCTCTCTCATTTTCTCTTTCCCCTTCTTTCTTTTATTTAGGCATCCTCTTTCTCTCACTTGCTGTTGATTTTCTAGAATACACATGCATCCAGAAAGAGCCCTGCTCTCCTTGCTCAGGAGATCAGACAGCTGTGGCTACTGTAATCCACAGACATCTATGTCATTGTGAAAATGACTACTGGAGACACAGATTCACTATTGTAAACAAGGAAGAGACACATTGAACACATGCACATTCTATGTTTGTCATCCATTTTCAATATGTCACCCCTCTGTTTCTCACTTACTTTGTCTTGGCATCTTCCATTAGACTTGAGCTCTTTGTTGTTTGCCTTTAACAACTGCTCATACCCCATACCATAATTTTAGATATAATGGCTTTAGAGGAAAGAAAGGGTGTGTGTGTGTGTGTGTGTGTGTGTGTGTGTGTGTGTGTGTGTGTGTGTGTGTGTGTTTGTGTCTATGTGTGTGTGTGTGTGTTTGTTTGTTTGTCAGAGAAAGTGTCAGATCATCTTTTAAGTGGTGAGTTTATCTGGGGCTCAATCAAGCAGCATGGTAGGAAAAGATGTGAATCTATCCCTGGAAAGCATCATTTGTTATCACACTGTGATAGAGGAGAAGGGTTGGGAGACTTTAGGCCACAAAGAAATGCTTCAGAAGTTGGTATATAGTGTGTGTGTTTGGGGGGTGGGTGGAGAGTTCTAAATCAGGTACATAAAAAGTAACCAGGACGTTCTCTCCTAAGGCATGGCTAAAAAAACCATAAAACTAGCTAGTCTGTGACCTCTGACAAGGCAGCAATCATTTCTCCTGCCTGTAGCCTTTTTCCATTTAGGACTGGAATATAAGGAGAAATATGAGTCCATAAAAATGTGGGAAAATTGTCTTTCTTGAGAGCTGATTTAACAAAACCTACAGGTCTGCATGGATTATAAGATGGCAGCCCTGAATAGCATCTGTGAGAACAAACTATTGTACTGTACTTGACAGGCCAAGGCTATAAGAACGATCTGCTGGGGGGCGAAAGTCAGAGAAGACCCTTCTGTCCTGCTTGTTTAGAGACATGTGATGTCTAACCAGAGCTGCTTATTTATGTTAGTTTAATGGCCACACCATAAGTAGCCCCCTGCCCACATTCGCCATCCTTTCCATAGAGCCTCAGCACTTTGCAATAGAGAGGGACTGAATAGTGAGCAGCTACTCTGCTCCTCACTTCCCATGATGCTTTCTGGCATGGACATAGTGCCTGATTCTATGAGGCTTCAAAGGGACTGTGAGGAAGTATGTGCTCCTCAGCTTGCCACCTGCCTTCTTCACTTTAATAGAACACACCAGCCATATCATTCCTGAAGTTTCTCTACTGAAGTAAAGACATGTATACACTTGTGTGTGTGTTGCTTGTATTCCGCACAAACAAAGTTCAATTAAAAGGCCAAATTGCTTTCATGAAAAGGCTTAGGCCATCTTAAAAGATCTTGTAGGAAAACTGAAAAAAAGAAAAAAGCTACATGAACCTAAGAACTATCAAATAAGTTTATCTCAGTTTATTCAATCAAGAACAGTCCAGTAGAGGATGGATGTACAGATTAGTAGGATTCATACTGTGGGAGATCATCTAGAACACAGACCAGACGATATGTTTATTCCTCAACTGTGATACTTCCCAAAAGACAAGATACTGGCTGTTGTTTGAGGACACCTCTAGATGAAAGGAATTCATGGGAGAGTATGTGACACACTACATGTTTCAGTCTGTACCTGCCCTGTGTATACAAAAGTGCTGCATGCACTTGACTTATGTGCCTAAATAAATTAGTAAAGCATCTTAAGCTTTGGATTCTTTTGACAACAAACACTATAGTCTCTTTGAAGTGGCATCTAGAATTTGTGGAGGGTGTGCAATCTTGGTCATTTATCATAACAACATTCTTAAATTTTCTCCCCTGCTTGGGCCACCTTCAAGGACTAAGGAAAAACTATGCAAATACCTCAGTCCTTAGGGAATGCTGGAAGAAAGATTTTTGAAAGAGAAAGTACTGGCCAATTCTCATTGCAGGGCAGACCTGATTTGCAAAGCAGGTAGTCAACCATTGATAGACAACCTATCCTCTTAGGAAGTATCCCACCTATGTATATCACTGCCCTGTACAGGGAGGTTCATTGCAGAGTCCTCAGCAGCATCATCCAGTTGCCCATCTATAGCTTTTCTCCCCTTAAAAGCTATAGAGCTAAGGATGGAGTGTGGCACAGACTGCAACTATGAGATATTGCCCTAAATATATGTTTTTCCCTAAATATTTTCTACAGATTCTGCAATAACTTTTTTCTCCTTTAGAATATTTTGTATGTTTCCTAGTGAATTTATTTTAAAGCCATTCTAGAATACATAGCCTTTTAAATTTTTCTATCTTTAACAAGGAGAATGGTAATCTAATAAAAAGAGAGATATTGAGATCTACTTTCTTCTCCTCTTCATCTGTTGTCTACTTTCTACTTTTGAATTTTATGTCTCTATAAAAGGCTGTATTAATAATCCTTTTTCTTGGATTGCATATTTCCAATCACCAGAAAAGAAAGTCATGTTGATGGTAAGCCCTAAGCACATCTGACAATGAAATGACAGGTAAAGAAAGAATATTCACACTGGAATATTTTCTTACCATAATCCTTAGACTCATGCACCATGTTATGTTCACATGAGGTTGATAGATAGAAATGGAGTTACAAACCAACTCATTGTATAGTTTCTTCATCTACTAATGTGTACTTACTGATAATCATATAGGGAAATGCACAAAGCCATTCTTTTATCACACATTCTACTGGTGTCCTCCTTAGATCTACAGGCATTACAGACCAGAATCCTGGGAATAGGCACAAAGTGGCTGATAATTGCCAAGTTGAGGCACTCTTTTAAGTAGTCTCAGGGATGAATCAGAATATCCTTACAACCTTACAACACACACCAGGTGAAAATCTAGTAAGTATCAATCTCCTTACACTGAATACCATCACAGATAGAAGCAAGAGTCAATGATTGTGTAGTGGCAAAATCTATTTGGTATTTGTACTTACTCAATTGTGTTACGGCAACAGAAGTCTACTCACAGCACCAGAGAGCACAGGGCAAGGACTGTGCACACTTATTTTGCAAATCATTTCCAGAGGTTTCTGGAAACCAAACTGTTTCTAGATAATTCTTAGAATTGTGTGGCTCATTAACTCTACTAGAGATGATTGCTTTCTTTCTTTTCCTCAAACTCGGTAACTGCCCATGCAGACAATGTTTTATAAAAGACTGTAAATAGACTCTTTGGAAAGCGTAAGAACAATTGGCACCAGTATCGCATAATTTGTATAGACAGGGTTTACTAGGTAACTTTGGCTAATCTGTGCTTCCATTATATATCAGACTGACTTCAAAACTCATAAAAAAAGTACCTGACTCTGCCAAGTTGTAGACCATCATCTCTGCCTGTATTAGATACATTAGAAAGGATGCTAAAACTTTTGTCATTGTTAAAACCTTTCAAATATTTGCTTCTGAATGTGTCAGACTCCCATAAAGACAGCAGACAGAAAAGAGCAGTCTCTAATGCTGCCACTTCTGCTTTCCCATCTACTGTGGGTATGTACTTGTGTCCCAGCTCTAGCTCTTTTAGCTCTTCCTTAATTTGGTTCATAGTCTAACATGTTTGAACTCTCACCACTTGTCTCTAATACAACACTTTACTATATTTATCTAAGACTGTGAGAACTAGTTGTCTGCTGAATAAATAAATATTGATGATCTGCCCTTCTAAGTGAGGTAATACTTATATGTCCCACATGGCTCTTGTCAGATCTGGATATAATCCATGTTCTCTTTCCATATCATATCATCTCAAATGAAAGGCTCACACTAAGAGGAAACATTCAGAACATCCACAAGCAATGCATGGAAATGGGCACTAATCTGTAAATCTATAATTTAGGTTTTTTGTATACCAACTGCTTCACTTCTTTTGAATTGTCCAGAGGTGCAATTAATCGACCCTATTATAACAGCAGTTGCATAACAGATTCATAACCACCTATAAAGTTCTGCCATTCATTGTTCCTGAATCCATTGCTTGGGTATGCTCAATTCTCAACTGTCTCAAAGGACATGTTTCTGTTAAATAAATAAACATGCAATGTTGTACCCTCAAGTGTAAAAAGAAAAAATGAAGATAATGGAAAGGTGGTACAGGCAAATGCAACCATGCTGCATTTCATAAGGATGACTGAGTGTTCATTTCATGTCTTTCACACAAATTGTAAATTTTTTTAAATATTCCTAGTTAATATGAATTACTTCTCTATACAACATCTTGAGACTTTTTTAACCCATTTCTGTTTTTACCCCCAGCCTTTCTCATATCATTTGTTTTAAAAATATGTGTTGTTTTTTCTCATCTCTTTATTCATAAATTCAAAATAGTTGATCCACCTAAAAGAGTAGAATTTATCACACACACACACACACACACACACACACACACACAAACACACACACACACACACACACACACACACAAATCTGTGCATGAGAGAGAGAGAAAGAGAATTAACAAGATTGTTCCTTAAATAATATGCAAATAAACTATATTCATACCTACATTCTACAGAGAAAAGTATTATGACTTTGTGTTGAAACATCTTTAAACACTTCAGATGGGATGGTAATAATTGTTTTTGCTATTTTTGAGTGAGTCATCCCTCTTATTTTGCTATGAGGTACTCTGTAGAAGAATAAGAAGTACATTTTGTAGTGAAATAGTGAAGTTTGTATGCTAGTCCTCTGTCACTTGTAATGTGATTGCATACAAATGATTAAGTAGACATGAGGAAGGCTTAAGTATCAGTGGGCATTTGTATTAGTGTGAACTTACTATGTTCTTGTCAAGGAGGAAGAGTGTTCATGGAACAAGTAATGGCTGCTGAAGGGGAAAGAAGCCAAAGCTTCCACCATGATGTGAGGATGGCTCCTCACATTTCACTGGCTCACAAATTTTCTTCACACATTTGTCTTACAGCTTAGGGGACAGACAATATGAAAGACCATGAATGAAAAATAGTTTACTTGTTTTCACATGGTACTTTACCCTTACCCCGGTAATGTTCAAGCTTTAGGTTTCGTTTGTATAGTTCAGGAATGCTTTAGAATTATTACCACAATTATTTTATCTGCCCAGTGTAAGCACCCTAATGGCAGATTTGAGTAAAATAAACTATGACCAAGATCCTCAGGTTCATTGCCCTTAATCAAATGGTCCATAGATGGAAGTAAGGAAACATTGGAGTCAGCCTAGTTGTCCTTCTTTCCCCTTCCTTGGTCATGCCATCTTCTCACGAATAATAGTAACGATGGAGGTATATCACTCTCCATTAACTACAGTGTGTAAGTCAGGCAGCGATTACCTGACACTCTGTAGGAAATCTTACTTTGATGCTATTCAGTACTCAGGTAAAGCCCACATAAAATAGCAGACTAAAATTAGGAGGCTAGTTCCAAGTTATTATACAGCTAATGTGGACCAGTAATTATGACCTAGTCGTAATTTCATTAACATTACACGGTGCTATGATTCAGATTTCAGCAGTAAATCTCAGAGGACATGGAAAACCTCACTGGGTAAGCAGAGCAGGACTCTGTCACCCTGAAGCCTCCTTGAGTGACTGCCCCAGATGGAATCATTTTCATTGCAATGTTATAGGAGGAAGTGAATGGGCCTCTGACTAGTTATACTTTTACATTATAGTCAGCCATATCCCAAAGACATATCTGAAGTACTAGCCTAATCTCTTCTCTTGGATGTCAGTAACAACAGGTATAACCTTGCCTTGGCGTACGTACTCTTACAAAAGCAAAAAGTAAATAAGCATACCTTGCTTAAAGTAGTAGAGTAGTATTATAAGAAGGAGTTTGCATTTGGTGAAGGTCAATCGTACTAATTTTCTTACAAATCTGGCAATGGAAAGGTTTCCCAAAAGCCTATATTCATTATCTTTAACAGATACTTTTTACTGCCAGAAAGCCTATGGTGGGAAAGTAGAACACAAGGAAATGAAGACACATAACACATTCTAAGTAGGCAACAGTTTATATTTGATTCAGTAAATTACTAAATCCATAAAACAATGAATTACCATGTTGATTTCATTTGAGAAATTAGTCACTTTCTGGTATGGTCAGTATTTTCTTTAGAAAAATGAGGACCCAGGAAGATTACTTTCAGAAAGTATATAACAAAGTATAGAAGAAAATTGTCCAAATAAATGTCAGACTCTCTTTTGATAAAAGCACAACAGAGGCAAAACAGACCATTTCCTTTGGGATTAGCTGGACACACTACATTTCTTTGGATATTATGGTTTTTGTTTCTGTAACATAATTGTTAGTCCCATCTTATATTGCCATATATCAAGTCTGTTTTGTAGACTATGTCACATGTCATAATACAGTGTATGGAAAAAGTAAAAGTTAGCCTTGGATTTGTTTATTTTCTATGTTTTTTGTGCTGTACAGAAGAAAGACTTACCTGTAAATGTTGTATATTTAATAAAGAGAGAATTTTGTATCTTTTGTGTTGAATACAAATATTCCCTGCTGTGTTATTCTTTGTTTAATGAGGATTCAAGTAATTAATCCCTGAGTACCCACTTCGATTTCATAGATCATTATCTTCTAGTTAAGACAACCCATAAAAAAAAAAAAAAAACCATAAAATGTCTACTCTCGGAGTTTATTGATTTCAGGGTAGCTCAAAGTACTGTCTGGGGCTCTCTGATGTTTAACTGACTTATTTCAAAGTTCATGTAAAGAACAAAAGTGCACATGAGTAAGCTGACTAATTTGGTTAAAGGGTTCTTGAATCATCCTGATTTCAGCATCTCACAAAGAATGTTAGCCTTGTTGACCCTCAGTACTTACCACTCATAGCACCCATACTTTCTGTCTCACTCCCATCTTCTGGAAGCCTATTACTTCACAATAGCTCTAAGTTTGAAAGGGCAGAAGTACATGGTTACAAAGTACATTTGTCATCCTATAGTGTTTATTTAGATTTGGGTTTATGAGGCATCTGGTAAACACAGACTTACTAATAAAATCTCAATATGATTACTGGGCTGGGGGTGTTCTTAAAGAGCTTTGTAGTATGAACAACAACCCTGGGTTTGATCCTTAGCCTCAAGTAAACAGAGTATGGTGGTACCCCACACACATTTCCAATAGTCCTTAGGAAAGAAAAGCAAGAGAAAGAAAGGTCCAAGATGTTGTGTTTATAAAGAAGAAATGAGCCAGGATATGTTTGATACAGCGAGGAATGATGAGGTGAAAGGGCCCATGCTCCATATGGTAATATCTATCACCCATGAGGCACCAGCCATATGAAGAATAAATATGGAATGAAAAAATAGGTTATTTTGAGCATGGAAAAATGTTGAGGAAGAAGAAGAGATAGAGAAAGGGGGAGGAGGGAGGACAGACAAGGGGAAGGACAGGTAGAGGGAGAATAGAGAAGAGACCAGGCTGCAACACATGAGGAGGGGTGAGCTAAATGTAGAGAGAATCAACAGAAAGAGTAAGAGAGT
This sequence comes from Micromys minutus, assembly GCF_963924665.1. Taxonomy (NCBI): domain Eukaryota; kingdom Metazoa; phylum Chordata; class Mammalia; order Rodentia; family Muridae; genus Micromys; species Micromys minutus. The sequence goes on from NC_137975.1 coordinate 492,980, forward strand.
AAGATGATAAGAGAATAAGTGGGTAAAAGAGTAAGATGGTGAGAAGGATCCCCTTTGATAGTGAGATGTTTCCCAATAACTGTGGGGTGGAGCCTAGAAGGAAGTCTAACACTTGGTCATATTGACAATAAGTCCATCCTGAATTACACAAGACTGTCTCATTCAAACAAAACAAACAAACAGAAACAAAAAACAAAACAAACAAACAAACAAAAAAAAAACTCCCTGTAGTAGAGTCTGGCAGACAAGACATTTAGGAAATCCTTAATCTGCTTAGTCCATGATGAATTACAGAGTACAGGAGGGCAGGAGGAAGGAGGAGGAGCTAAACCTTGAAAAGAATACAACACTGGAACAACAGAAACTGGGGAGATTCCAAGTGTATATGAGTCCAGAAGAAGTCAGAGAGATTTGCTGATGGACTGCAGGAGAATATGGGAGAAAACAGGATCTGAAGACTAAAGTTTTTTTTAATGCAACAAATGAGTAGAAAAATAATTTGTGTTGTATTTGTAGTAGGGAGAAGAACATAGGCTATTAATATTGGGAAGTGTGGTATATGGAACTCACATCATCTTTTAATTCTGAGTATCTTTATTAGAGTCATAAAGAAAATGGCAAGGATAAAGTTAGTTGTGGTGAAAGGAATGAGGACTACAGAGCTTCATGGATTAAAGCTTAAGAATACAAATTTTCAGAGTTGCATGGGTACGAGAGCCATAGAACATCCTTTATTTGCAATCTTTTAATATCCTGATACCTAGTTTTGTGACTCTGAATCGATTAAGCACAGACATCTCTAGTTCTGCTAATAACATTTGGAAAGCAAAACCTCATCTTCACAAATCCTGTAGACCAGATTAAATAAGTCCTGTAGATCACTGTGGCAGATCTATACTCACTGAAGGCCTCCACAAAGTTAGTTGACTGTGTGTGTGTGTGTGTGTGTGTGTGTGTGTGTGTGTGTGTGTGTGTGTGCACGTGCATATGTGACATGCATGTGGAGGACAATCTCTCACACCACCTATAATTCACATTATATTTTGAGACAAATTTTGTTACTTGACCTCACTGCATCGAGAAGGATGACTTCAAATTTTCAAACTTCTAGGTGGCTGAGACACATTAACAAAGTGCATGACTTCTCATATTGAGATTTATTTCATGATCACACAAAGAATTTTAATATAATCTTTATGTATTCATAAAAATCTGTGTTTTGGTCCTGATCTGCACTTGGGGTCCACAGTCCTCTACCATTTTGTGGCATTCAACTGTGGGCCCCAGCGTGCTTGGAATAAAAGTCCTCTTGCTGTTTGCATCAACACCATTTCTGGGTTGTGCCTACATGACCTGTGTTTACCATGCACATGCTTTGAAGAGGACATCAAGTCCCCTGAAGCTGGAGTTGGAAATGTTGGTGAGCCGCAAGGATCATGGCTTATTTGAGACAACACAAGTGTTATCATAGATGAGCAAAGATACTCAGGAAAGTGTTGCATGGTGCACAGTCCCATTTACTAACAATGGGGACAGAATGCTGGATCCTGCCTGAGCATTGCACCTGTAGCCCCTCCATCCTTGCTGTGCTTCAGCCCAGAGTTTACAAAGGAGGTGCCATGTGGATGCTGTAAGCCCCTATCAGCCTTGATAGGGGAGGAAGCCTGAAGAAGAATGGCATATAGTCTCAGCACATGGTCTGTGGGTCAGTGACATTTAGGAATCTAGCTGTTGACTTCTCTCAGGAAGAATCGACCTACCTGAATGCTACTCAGAAGGTTTTATACAGGAACATGATGTTGGAGACTTACCGCTACCTTGTTGCAGTGGTGGGAAGTTGAATTTCCAAGCCAGCTCTGATCACCTTACTAAAGCAAGAGAAAGAGCCCTGAGTGGCTGTGAAGTAAGAAACAGACAAGCTGAGCCCAGATGTGGAGACATGTTTTAAAGCTGAAAGTTTATCTCCAGAGAGCCATATTTCTGATATAAATGAATACAAACAGGACATAAAGCAATTAAGTAAAACTTTTGACCGCAAAGTCTACTTTTAGTGATGGCCCCAACTGTTGTACATTCAGTGGACTACAGGGTCATCAAGAAGGCGATGCTGATTAGCAGATTATTAACAAGGAAGAGATGCCTCCTTATACTTGACAGACTCTAACTCACAACATGGAAAAAACATCTGAATGTAAAGAGTGTGAGAAGTACTTAGGTTGTAGATCAACTCTAACTCAGCATCAGAGTATTCACACTGGAGAGAAACCCTATGAGTGTGAGGAATGTGGGAAGGTCTTCAGACTCCACCAGCTGGTTACAAGACATCAGAAATCTCACAGTAGTGACAAACCTTGCAAGTGTAATGAATGTGGAAAGGCTTTTCATCTTCCCTGCCTGCTCAAGTACCATAAAACCATTCATACAGGTGAGAAAACTTTTGACTGTGAAGAATATGGGAAGGCCTTCAAAGATGTCTCCCATCTTGTAGAACACAGGACTATTCATGCTGGTGTGAAACCATATGAATGTAATGAGTGTGGGAAAGCATTTAAGCATCACCCTTTCAGAGTAAGGAATGTGAGAAAGCCTTCACTATTCTGGTTCTGCTCACTCAACACCAGAACTTTCATACTTCTGAGAAGTTTGAATTTTAGCAACATAAGAAGATATTTAGTACTGGTTCTTACCATGAATGACACCAGAGTATTCATACAGGTGATAAAACCCTTTGAATATAATGCATGTGGCAAATCTTTTAGATTTCAGGTGTACCTTAATGAGCATCAGAAAACTCATACTGATGAGAAACCTTAGAAGTGTAAGCTCTGTGAGTCAGCCTTCAGATATAAGTACCAGCTTAGTGAACATCTGAAAATTTATACCAATGTGAAACCCTATCAGTGCAAAGAATGTGATAAATTCATTCACCAATGATCAAATTTTACTGAGAATCAGAGTATTCACACTGGAAAGAAACCCTTTGACTATAAGAAATGTGGGAAGGTCTTCAGACTTAATAAACTTCTCATTTGGCATCAGAATTTTCACAGTGGTAAGAGACCTTTTGAATGTAATGAATGTGGAAAGGGTTTTCATTTTTCCACCCAGCTTAATTACCATAAAACCATTTATACAGGTCAGAAACCTTTTGAATGTAAAGTATGTGTGAATTCATTCAAACATGTTTGCAGTCTTTTCCAAAACATGGTGATTAATAGTGCTGTGAAACCATATGAATATAGTAAGTGTGGGAAAACTTTTAATCGTTGCTCAAACCCCATGCAACCTCAGAAAATTCATTCTGGTGAAAGACCCTTTGAGTGTAAGAAATGTGGGAAGGTCTTCACTGTCTGGCTCAGCTTTCACAGCACCAGACTATTCACACTGGAGAGAAATAATTTGAATGTGAGCAGTGTGGGTCAACCTTCAGACTCCAGTACCAACTTACTCAACATCAGAGAATTCATAATGTTGTGAAACCATTTCAGTGCAAGGAATGTGGAACGAGCTTTGTTCGTGGCACAGCTGTGAGAATCCATGAAAGAATTCATACTGTCAAGAGGCCCTTTCTGTATAAGGAATGTGGAGAAGGGTTTCAATATCATTATCAGTATATTGAACATCTTAGAATTCATACTGGCAAGAAACCTTATGAATGTAAAGAATGTGGAAAGTACTTTGCTTGTGGTGGAGACCTTAAAGCACATCAAAGAATCTACACTGGTGAGAAACCATAGCAGTTAAGAATGTGGAAAGGGCTTTAGTTGAAAATCAAGCTTGGTTTGACATGCTAGAATTCATATTAATAAAAAGCCTAATTATGTAAGGTATCTGGAAGTCAGAGAATTCATACTGGTAAGACAATGTTAATCACATTGGTGGAGAATAAGACCATACCACAGTTTAAAGTCAAATTTGAAGTAAGCTTTAAGTATGTACTGGCCAAGTGATAAACTCTCTGGCCTGGTCCAACTTTGGGTTTCTAGAAATAACCTCAAGAAGGAGCCTAGAAAGGCAACCCCACAAAGCCACCATGTTTTTTTTAACCAGGTATAAGCAAAGGAAAGCATATAATCTGATTTGTTTCTTACCTTTGTATCTCCTGCCCGCACATCAAGTCAGGGGTCAGAGTTCATACTAATATCATTCCTTCTCACGTACTTCCTATTCAACTGTGATCAAGCACATCTCGATTAGTTGGGGCAAACAGATTCATTAAGGGGAATAAAAACATGTGGCTTGTTATTGCCTATAAACAATTGCCTCCACCATGTTAGGAAGTGTTTGACTTGGGCAAGGGGCTTACATGTTAGCAGAAATTTTTGTTTCTTGGGTCTTTTAGGCATGGTAACTAAAACTTGAAAGGTAACTTTGGTTCTCACAAAACCCTGTGAAGGTAAGAAAGAGGGTAGGAAAATGTTTAGAAGTAGTTTAGCCTTTACTGGATATTGAAGAATTCATACTTATATGAAACCCTTATCACTGCAAGTAATATGGAAAGACCTTTAATTAGACCTCAGGCCTTCTTCATAAAGTAATCCATGCTGGTATCAAACACTATGACTGCAAAGGAAATTGGGAGCATTTATATAATAAGTTCAGTTTTTAAAGCTCATCAGAGAGTCCATATAGATCTGAAACCCCATGTGTCTAAAGACAGTGAGAAAGCCTTTATTGTAAATGGTGAGATTATACAATATCAGAAAACTTAAGTTCATTAGAAGTCCTATACATGTAAGGAAGGAAGACAAGCTGAAAATTTTACTGATCATCAGAGAACTCATATTGGAATGATTGTTACTTAAAAGAATATAAGAAGGACTTTAATTTGCCCTAGGATTTTGGTCAACATCTGAATCTTTATATATTCTTGAATCCAATAAACTGTTTGAGAATGAGAGTGCAGGTAGTCTTTTGTTCAGAGAAGATACTCTCTGAAAGTGTTCATGGTTTGCTCTTATCTTGTTAGTTGTACAAATTTAATGAAACACTACTCAGTCAATCAAGTAAGAACTGTTATTGGAACTAGGACTATCTGCAGTATTTTCTTTGTCACCATTAACATCCTGGTGTTCCTATGATGTTAGACTGAATGTTTATTTCTACATAGTTTGTCAATGGTCAGCATAGTTCCAGCTAAACAGGGTTATAATAGATATAAAATTCTTGAGAGTACTTGGTTCACGTTCTGTACAGTAGCTTTTACAGTATTCTTGCTTTCATTGGCATTAGTGTAACAGATATGAAAGACAAGTAGTATTGGAGATAGTTTAGAAAAGCCTCATAAAGGAACTGCCTGCTTGTGCAAAAGCTCCCCCTGTAGCTGTTGTAATAGCAGAGTGGTATGTGAGCATGTGTGTTTGTGTGTGTGTGTGTGTGTGTGTGTGTGCATGCACACACACATGCATGTGTGTATGTGCATGCACTCACACATACATATGCTCACTTATGTGACCACATATATACAGGTATACATGTGTAGATGTGAATGAAGAATAGTACAAAATGTCAGGTATTGTGCTTACAGAATCAAGGTAATTCACCTTAAGAACAAACTCAAAGAAATAAAAACTCATGATCATCTCACTAGAGGCTGATCCTAGCTCTTTCATTAGGGTCCCTGTGATCAGTCAGATGGTTAGTTAGCCGCAATCATCCTTAATTGTATCTATGACTCTAGTAGAGCCTCTGAAGAGGAATCTATATCTGCTTGCTGCCAGTTCAGACCTATTTCCCTTATGAACATCAATGCAAAAGTACTCAATAGAATTCTTGCAAACTGAATCCAAAAATACATCAAAGTAATAATTCACCATGATCAAGTAGGCTTCATCCCAGAGATAAAAGAGTTGTTCAGTATACGAAAATTCATCAATTTTATCCATGATGTAAACAAACTCAAAATGGAAAAAAGATGCATAATATTCTCTTTACATGCTGAGAAAGCATTTGACAAAAATTCAACACCCCTTCATGTTAAAAGTCTTGAAAACATCAGGAATTGAAGGATCATACCTAAACATAGTAAAAGCAATATACTGAAAACCAGTAGCCAACATCACACCAAATGGTGAGAAACATGAAGCAATCCCACAAAAATCAAGGACTAAACAAGGCTGACCACTCTTCCCCTACATACTGAATACAGTACTGGAAGTACTAGCCAGAGAAATTAGACACAAAAAGGAGGTCAAAGGAATAAAAATATGTAAAGAAGTGAAAATATCACTATTTGCAGATGATATGGTAGGATACTCAAGAGACCCCAAAATTCCACCAGAGAACTTTTACAGCTGATAAACAACTTCAGCAAAGTGTCTGGATATAAAATTAACTCAAACAAATCAGTAGCCTTCCTCTACTCAAAGAACAAACAGGCTGAGAAAGAAATTAGGGAAATTACACCCTTCAAAATAGTCACATGTTGAGGGTCGAAGGCTGCGCCCTTACAAGATGGTGCTGGTTTCAGGTGCCATGAGTCAGCTAAAGTGTGGTAAAATAACCACTGGGCACATGTGCAAAGAGTGGTGCGAGCCAAGTCACCGCCCATCCCAGGGTGTCACGATCAGACTGCTAGTGGGCATCCAATCACACAGTGACACGCCACCCTTGCGGGTATAAATTAGGGTGCCTTTTCCTGCCCGGTGTCTTCCTCTTCAAAATGCAATAAAGGTTTTGCAGCAGAAGGATTCTGGTGTCCGCGTGCATTCTTGCTGGTGAGACGGTAGCGCGGGACACTCACAAACAATATGAAATACCTTGAGGTTACCCTAACCAAGAAAATGAAAGAATTTTATGGCAAAAACTTCAAATCTCTGAAGAATGAAATTGAAGATCTCGGATGATAGAAAGATCCCGCATGCTCATAGATTAGAAGATCAACATAGTAAAAATGGACATCTTGCCAAAAGCAATCTATAGATTTAATGAAATCCCCATCAAAATTTAAAAATTCAATTCTTCATAGAGTTACAAAGAGTTACAAAAAATTAGAAATCAAAATCTATTCTCAACAATAAAATATCTTCCAGGTAAATTACCATCCCTAACTTCAAGCTGTATTACAGATCAAGTGTGATTAAAACAAAAACAAAAATAAAAACAAACAAAACAAAACAAAACAAAAAAATTCTGCATGGTATTGGTACAGAGATCAGCAGGTAGATAAATGGAACAGAATGAAGACCCAGAAATGAACCCACACACCTGTGGTCACTTGATCTTTGACAAAGAAACTAAAATCATTCAATGGGAAAAGGACAGATCTTCAACAAATGGTGCTCTTTCAACTGGAAGTCAGCATACAGAAGAATGCAAGTTGATCCATTCTAATCTTCTTGTACAAAGCTCAAGTCCAAGTGGATCAAAGACATCCACATAAAAGGTGTACTTAAACTAAAGGAAGAGACAGTGGGGAAGACCTTAAAACACATAGGCATGGGAGAAAGATTCCAGAGCATAACATCCATGGCTATGTTCTACGATCAAGAATGAGCAAATGGGACCTCATAAAAATTGCAGAAATCATTTACCAATGGAATATCCTTGGTTAGCATTTCAGTTTAAAGATTTGTAGAGGAGACAAACTTTTAGTTCCTCACTAACCAGGTATTCTGATAGTGGGTCATGAAGAAGATATTTCCTAGGTCACATCTAGATCAGGTACCTGCTACCACAGGGACAGCTCTTCTGTGCCAATGATGAGGTGTAAAGCTCCTAGAGCAGCAGCTGGGTCTCAAGTCTCTGACATCTCAATGTCATGCTTCAAAGAGCCAGATCTCTCCTTGAATGCAGAATCTATGTCACAGAAGGAAACATGAGCACTCATGACAGTGCTGATGAGTCAGAAAAGAAAATCTCTCTCGCTTGTGGTTTTCCAGGAACTTTGACTGCTCCAAAAATCCTTTGAGAGGACAAGCCTGCCTGAGAGTCTATCTGTCTTTCACTAGAGGACAGTAGAAAGACTTTTGACTGAGACTAGGTAAGTACAGCTCTTCAAAGGGAAGCACAGCAGCCTTCTTTGCTCACTGTTTGGTTTAGAGACTCTCACACCTTGTGCCTTTCTTCCAGAGTTCATGTTTGTTTTTGGCTTTTGTTAAGCAGACTTGTTCTACTTTTCTAATGTAGAATAGTCAAAGTCATGGAAATAGACTACAGGGACATTTGCTTGAGGCTTCATGGGAAAGAGGATGAAGAGTTATTAGCTGTTTGATAGGCCCAGATGTTCAGTTTGTAAAGAGGAACAAACATTCCAGAGTCAGGAGGTAGCCGTAAAACAATGCTATATATCACTGAACTGAACTCTTAAAATAATGAACTTTGTTTTCTACACTTTTGCATGAGGGTAAAGATTTCCAATAGGAGTCAAATATTGTCACTGTTGGGCTATAATAGCTTATTAGAAGTCTGGGGAGATGGCTGAGCCCCATAAATACTTTATACAAAAGCATGAACACCTGAGTTCAATCCCTATTTAGAAAAAAAAAGCTCAGCAGAGTGGCATGCTCTTAAGATCCCAGTGCCATGTAGTCAGAGCCTAGTAGCATCTTATGGTCAGATGGCCTGTCTCGGCCAGTGCGAGACCAGACTTCAAAAAACAAGCTCTATGTAGCGTCTGAGAAACAACACTAAGGTTAAAATTTGACTTCTAGAATTCACACACACACACACACACACAGAGAGAGAGAGAGAGAGCGAGAGAGAGAGAGAGAGAGAGAGAGACTGAACCACAGTTATTGATCTGTGCCTTACAGCTGCACATGTCCATATATATACATACGTGTGTGTGTGTGTGTGTGTGTGTGTGTGTGTGTGTGTGTGTGTGTGTGTGTGTATTAAGACCTATGTAAAATGTTATGACCTACATGGAATTCTAAGGTATAGGGAAAATGTTGAGGTTTAGGTTTAGGTACAATGGTAAGGTCTAGGTAATTGTTACCTAGCTAGCCTGCTATTATAAAGAAACTTTCTCATATGTTTAGGGCTTGCCAGAAACTTTCTAATGCCAAATTGATTACATATTAGCTTATGTTCTGTACACTTGGAAACCAATCACAATAAAATCCAGTAGAACTGTTTTGTATAATTACCAACTTTAAAGTGAATCCAAAATAAGCACTCAGCAGCACATCCTGGACTTGTGTATAAGTTTTATATTATTTGCTTTTATAAGCTGACACTGGAATGGACCCTGACATGAAGAGATATAAGAAACTACTTAAAATGACACTTCAATTTTGGGTAGAGTTCCAGTAAAGTTTAAGTTCCCAAGAGCTCCTTGGGAGCAGGCCTTCTACTTGTCAAAAAGACACATATATGTGGGTGACTAATATCCTGGTTGGCAAGACATAAACGTAAGACAAGTTCCAAACTGATACATAAGTTAGACATGAGTATTAGATAAGGCAAGTCCTCTGCCACAGTTAAGTACCTCATCTAATGGGGGTAGGATAAATGCATAACAAAGACATGATCCTAAGTAAACTCCCCTAGTCATAAATCTTGATTGGCAGAATCATTTGTCTCAGATGTTTATAGATCTCAAGTTTCAAAAGCCCTGTAGGATCTTAACTCATGTTCACAGTTCAGTTCCTAAATCTGGACAGTGGTCCTGGTTGATCAGTCCTGAGGCATATACTCAATAAACTATTTCAGTCTGACAGAGACCATTGGTTTTGTGGATTGTAAGGTGATTCGTGAATCCCAACAATAGGCTCTCCCAAATCTATGACTCAGTTCATCATTTGGAATAAGTGAATATGTATGCCCTTTAGCAAGTCATATGGGGGAGGAGTCAAGACCAACACTTAGCTCTTCAAATTGCTACCGCTAATTCAAATGGACCATGTCTTCTCTGGGCCAATATTTTCCCACTGAGTCCCCTCACTAGTGCTATTTGGGTCATATCACCTCCATAGAAGATAAACAGGAACAAAATAAATTGTCAAAGCATTTTAATGCTCATGTAACACCTCCTAAGGCCAAGTGTATGAAGACAGTATTAAAGCTGGGACCTTGGAATATTCATCTGCCAGAGGTACTTTGTATCTTTCCCTCAGAAACCTCCTGTGTTAAGCTCATATAACATATTGGCAAAATAATATGTGGATTTTTGCTTGTTTAAAGTGCACTCTAGGAATGATGAAACCACCCATTGTCTTAAACACAAGCATTTTTATATGACAGATGCTCAACTTCTGCTTTGACTTCTCTTTTGAAATTGTGAGCAGCATGCAGTAATATCAATCCCACTGCCCAAAGATAAGTAGACAGAGTAGTGCAAGTACCATGCACGTGTGTGCGCAGATTCTTCAGCACTTTATTTCACATGAAAAGCCATCTTTTTGTTTTTTTCATTTTTCAGGATTTAAAAAAATACTTTATAAGATGACTATAAGTTAAATATTCCTAGCTCAAAAACATAAAACACAAAATATTAGGGTTTTACTGCTGTGAACAAACACTATGGCCATGGCAAATCTTATAAAGAATAACACTTAATTGGGGTTGGCTCATATCTTTAGTCCATTTTCGTATAGATGGGAGCATGGCAAACTCCAGAAGGATCTGAGAGTTCTACATTTTCATCCCAAAGAAGCCAGGAGGAGACTGTTCTCAAGAAGCTAGAAGGAGCCTCTCTAGGTCCAACCCCAGTGACATACTTTCTATACCAAGACCACACATGCTCCAGCAAGGTCACACCTCGTAATTGTGCCACTCTCTGGACCCAGCATATTCAAATTACCACCAGCGTCAAAATTCAATATTTTTATGGTTTTAAAATATAGTTTTTAATTAAACTGTTTACAGAAGTCCAGTATTGGACACACATAAAAATATATCCCCAGCTCCTCTGAGCTATCCTTTTGTATGCTTAACGCTCCACGAATCTCTCTTCTCCTCAGACAGTCTCACTTGTACCTCATCATGCGTGCACTCATGATTCTATGTAATCCAGCATCCAAAGTGTGAGAAAATGTGCAGGATTTCTTTTTTCTCAGATGATGTGATTCATTTAGCATGATTGTTTACACATGCATCCATTTCTTTGAAAATGGTAAAACTTCATTTTTATTGATGAATGAAGAAACTTCTATTGTTCCCCATATATGTGGTGAATGTGTGGTGCGAACACGTCCATGTAAAAAGCTCTCTGTTATGCTAACTTGGATACCTTGGTGTAAACTCCCAGGAGTGGTATAATTGGGCCATATTTCTAGGCTTTTGAGAAAGCCCTATAGTATATAATTCAAACTTTTGGGCAGCAATATGATGTTAAAAATGGAAAGTTAATTCTATCCAAGGTCATTTATATGCAAGTATACCAGAGTAAGTTTTAGACCTGAGAAAGTTGGACCTGGCTTCCAGGTTCTCCAAGCACCCCCAGTCTCTTCCTGTTACAGCTTATGTCTGGCATATGTAGACCTCTACCCTGAACTCTCCAACACAGGGACTGAGCAGGGCCTCTTCCCTATAAAATCAAATCAGTTTACTGTTGTTGTTATTGTTGATGTTACTTATGTTCTCTGCTACTCTGCTATTTCTCTTGGCCTCCTGGCTGCTCCTTGGCCCTCCTTTCTTTGTTCTGGTCTCCCCACCTAGTTTGGGGACATGCCCACTCCGGCCTCTTTCAGATGTATCTGCCTCTGACTATGCTCTCTACATCTCTAAAATAAACTTTCTCCTCCACCATACATAGGAACAGTAGTGTCCTCTCCTTTTCCTTTTATTTCTTTTTTTTTTTATTCCAACATCACTGATGCATAAAATCACCTCCAGGTTCTGTGTGTTAGTTAGGCTCCTACTTTCTGGACAATAACTAAAATTTTCATGCTAAATATATAAATATTCTGAAATAAAGAAAATACTACTCAATGCCTTTGATCCCTGATTTTTCCATTAAAGGATGTTACTCCTGCATTATCTATATAGATTTACATTATCTGTAAGAACTATGAATTTCCTCTCCTATTCATGTACACTTTGAATAGCAGCCAGACCTTTCACATAGACTTTAAGCAATTGGTATGATCAGTTAAGATATATCACCTGCATTTAAGAAAACATTGTTTAGTTGAACATTGGGGGTTGAAAGGTGCTGTAGATAGTGACCATGAGATATGCTCACCGTGTTTACGGTGGTAGCTGGCTGATGGTGCTATTTCACTGTGTCTACAAGTTATGTGGTTGAGAATAACAAAAAGCTTTATAGAAAAATTGTACTTGAGAGCCAGGAAACAACTTCTGAAAAGAAGCATAGGGCAAGAGTGTGTACGAGGATTCTCTGAATTGAGCAGACTCTAATGCAGCTTAGAATAGAATTGCAGAGTTTCTATTATAAAATGACAGATATCACTGCTGGGATGTGGGAGTAACTTTGTACATCAGTTACTGCCCTGGAATAGTAAAGCAAAGGCAACAGAAAATATAGAAAAGTGTTAATCATTAGATCACATACTTACCAGGGAATAAAGAGAATCCATTATATGGTTCTTAGTTTTATTATTGAAAATAAATTAAAAACGGATTCAATATGGAGATTTTATTAGAGATTGAGAGGAAAAACAGTGTGCAGACAAGTTTTAAATCTTGGTAATAGCCAGAATCAGAAGGTTAAGTACAGAGAAAACAATGTTCTTTTATGTCAGCATTCTAGAGAACCAGCAGATTCAGCAACGGAGGGGGGGGCTTAACATGTGTTTCAGAAAAAGAACCCAGGAAAGAATATCTATGTTTTCTCCAGCACACAAATGAAAACAGATATCAAAAGAAAACATAATTTTCTCAGCCAATCAGAAAGTTTGGCCAGTTTGCAGTAAGCCCAGATACAGCTAAGGTAACTTTTGCAAAGGTGTGCTTGTCTGCAGGGAGGAGGGGGTTCTCAGAAGAAAGTCACTTTATTTCATTAGGTGAATAATTATTGTTTTGCCTCCAGAGAATATTGTCAGGAGAATTAGAATTTTTGGGGGGTGGGGGTTGGAACATACTGTGTGTCATGTGATTGACAGGTAGTGTTAGGTTAGCTATTTAATTATTTTTCCAGTAATGTTAAATTTATAATATGAATCATATAATTTTTTTCTCTTACCACTTTATATTGTTAAAAAGGAGGGCTACATATGCAGATTTTTAAAGGCATTTTGGCATAACACTATATGAATATTTTTGTCAGTACATAATTGTTTTAGAGGTTTGATAACATTCATTGAAATTCCAATAGTTATCATAAGCATGAAGTACATGTAGGACAGAACCTAACATGGAAAAAGATTTCTTATTGAGTATAGATTAAGCATAAGGATCTGTGAATACCAAAAATTGCCACAAGGCTATTAAATTAGCTCTGAGATAATTAATGACTTCAGAAAGACTGAGGAGTTCTTTTATTTTTTTTATTATTATTATTATTTTTGGACTTGGTTTTTCTTGAGTTTCATATAGCCTGTGAGTTGTTTCTGGGGTGTTTAGAGCTTTCTGGATTTAGTATCCAATTATCAGTGACTGCATATTATGTCTTTTCTTTTGTGATGGGTTACCTCACTCAGGATGATATTCATTTTCATCTATTTTCTTAGGAATTTCATAAAGTCATTATTTCTGATAGTTGAGTAGTACTCCATTGTGTAAATATACCACAATTTTTGTATTCATTCATCTAGTGAAGGACATCTGGGATCTTTCAAGCTTTTGGCTATCATAAATAGGGCTGCTATGACCATTGTAGTGCATGTGTCTTTATTGTATGTTGTAGTGTCTCTGAGGTATATGTCCAGAAGTGGAATAACTGGGTGTTCAGGTAGTACTATGTCCAACTTTCTAAGTTACCAGTTTACAACCCCACCAACAGTGGAGGAGTGTTTCTCTTTCTCTGCATCCTGGCCAGCAACTGATGTCATATAAATTTTGGATGTTAGCCATTCTGACTGGTGTGAGGTGGAATCTCAGAGTTGTTTTGATTTGCATTTCCCTGATGACTAAGGATATCAAGCACTTCCTTCGATGCTTCTCAGGCATTTGATATTCCTCAATTGATAACTTTTGCTTAGCTCTGTACTCCATTTTTAATAGTATTGTTTTATTCTCTGGTGTCTAACTTTTTGAGTTCTTTGTATACCTTGAATATTAGGCCTCTATCAGATGTGGGGTTGATAAAGATTTTTGCCAATCTGTTGGCTGTCATTTTGTTTTCTTGACAGTGTCCTTAGCCTTACAAACACTTTGTAATATCATTATGTCCCATTTGTTGATCTTTGACCTTAGAGCACAATCCATTTGTGTTCTGTTCAGGAAATTTTCTCCTGTTTCTATGTGTTCTAAGATTTTTCCTACTTTCTCTTCTAATAGTTTCAGTGTACCTATTTTAATGAGGAGATCTTTGATCCACTTGCAGTTGAGCTTTGTTCAAGGAGATAAGAAAATGGTATATTTTCATTCTTCTGGATGCTGAGTACCAGTTGAAACAACACCATTTGTTGAAGAGGCTCGTCTTTTTGTATTGAATGTTTACAGCTCCTTTGTCAAAATCAAGACACTAAATCAAGGGACTTGGTATCCACCCAGAAATCCATGTGCATGGACCAAACACTCAGACAATTTGCCACTGGGAGCAGCAGAGATCCAGGAACACAGGCCTGGCAAGACTGCACTCTGAATAGCCAAAGCACAAGAGAGGACTAAGCTGAGCATGTGGAAAACATGGCCCTCAGGTTGGTTCAGGGGTTCAAGAACTCTGCCATAGGGACTAGGTATCTGACTGGAAAGTCCTTGCATGTGAACCAAATACTCAAGCCACTTGCAACCTGGAGCATTGGAGATCCATGGACACAGGCCTGGTGAGACTGTGCTTTGAGTAGCCAAAGCACAGAGAGGTCTAGGCCAAGCATAGGAAAACGCGGCCCTTCATTTCAGTGGAGCCAGAACTCTGACATAGGTACTTGGAATCTGCCCTAAAAGCCCTGGCTCAAAGTCTAGACACAGAGGCCCACAGTGAGGCACAAGCCCTTGTCAGTGGGAGCCGGGGTTTGCTCAGGAAAGGCAGTGCTTGAAGTTCAACTCTACAGACCCTCTTACACCTAGACTAGACAGGAGTCCGACACATAGGCCCAGGGAGAGCAAATCAGGAGCCTGCAGAAAGCAGAAATTACTGTGCTATTGGGAAAAGGGTCCATGTTGGTCTAGAGAAATGTCCAGGTCCCTGCCAGTAGTAATCAGGACCAGTGGGCACAGGGCTGAGATAGCAGAACAGCCTCATAAAAGCTCCCACATCTGAGCCCACAAAGACAGAGCTGAGTCACTGCTAACAGAAATCACTGCATGCCCTCAAAAAGCACTCAGAATCATTTTTCTTCTTGAAACCTCAGGCCCTCAGGCACATGGGAGAGTCAGGTACCAGTCACTGACAACAAGGCCACTTATAATCACAGACAACAAGATGGCAAGAGGATAGAAAAGAACTTAAGCAATAGAAACCAAGACAACCTGGCAACATCAGAACACAGCTCTCCCATCACAGCAAGCAGTGGAATGCCAAACACTCCAGAAAAAAAAGACTTGGACCTGAAATCATACTTCAAGATGATGATGGACATCTCAGAGAAGAGCAAGAATAACTCACTTAAATAAGAATGAGAGGACAACCATACACAAGTAGAAGCTTTTAAAGAGGAAACAGGAAAAACACTCAAAGAAATCAAAGAACTAGAGGAGAATAGAAACCAAGAGATGGAGGAACTAAAAAGAGAAATAAAAGCAATAAAGAAAACACTAAAAAAGATAACTCTGGATGTAGAAAACCAAAAAAATAAATCAGGAGTCACAGATGCAAGTATCCCCAACAGACTACAAGAGATGGAAGAGTGAATCTCAGGGACTCAAGACAGCATTTATAATATAGAAAAAACAATCATAGAAGATGCAAAAACCAAAAAAGCTCTTAACCAAAAATGTTCAGGAGATTTGAGACACACTGATAAGACCAAATCTAAAGATAATAGGAATATGAGAGGAAGAAGAATATCTACTAAGTGGCACAGTACCAATCTTCAACAAAATCATAGAAGAAAACTTCCCTACCCTTAAGAATGAGATGACCATGAGCATAAAACAAGCCTACATAACTCCAAATAAGTGGATCAGAAAAGAAATTCTTACCTACACATAATAGTCAAATGCCAAGTGTTCAAAACAAAGAAAGGATACTTGTAGAGAGCCGTTTGTGCCACATCCAAACATGACGCCGGCTTCCCGCCAAGGACTCAGCAAACAGAGCTGTTGCCCAGCCAAGAGACTTATACCGCATGTGCCAGGTATGTCATAGCCCGCTCTCGGAGCGTACTTAATGAGCTACTGGAGAGTGCACCAATCAGGGAGTGACACGAGTCTCCTGGGCATATATAAGCAATGCATTTCTCTCCCACGTGGAGATTCCCTGCTCAGAGTGTTGTACATTAAAGGTTGTTTGCAGAAGAATCCTGTTGTTGCATGCCTTTTCCTGCCGGCGGGAAATGGGGCGTGTGACAGATACTTAAAGCAGTAAAGGAAAATGGTCATGTAATATATAAAGACAGACCAATCAGAATAACACCTGACTTCTCAACAGAGACTATGAAAGCTAGAAGATCCTGGAAAGATATCATACAAACTCTAAGAAAGCACAAGTGTCAGGCCAAGCTGCTATATCCAGCAAAACTCTCAGTCACCATAGATGGAGAGACTAAGATATTCCAAGACAAAACTAGATTTACACAATATCTGACCACAAATCCAGCACTACAAAGAATAATATGTGGAAAACCCAATACAAGGAGGGAAACTACATCCTAGTAAAAACAAGAAAATAATTAAGCAAGAAAACCAAAAGAAGAAAGACACACAGACAAAATTCTACCTCTAAAAGAAAAAAATAGCAAGAAACAGCAATGACTATTTCTTAATACCTGTTAACATAAATGGACTTAATTCCCCAATGAAGAGACATAGACTATTAGTCTGGATATATAAACAAGATCCAGCATTTTGCGGCATACAGGAAACTCATCTCAGAGACAATGACAGGCACTATCTCAGAGTAAAAGCCTGGGAAAAACCCTTCCAAGCAAACAGCCTCAAGAAGCAAGCTGGAGTGGCCATTCTAATATCGAATAAAGTAGATTTTTAACCAAAAGTTATCAAAAAAGATGAGGAAGGACACTTTTTATTCATTACAGAGAAAATTTTTCAGGAGGAACTGTCAGTCCTTAACATCATATAATTTCTTCTTTAATTTTTTATTTATTGCATATTCTCAGTATATACATTTTAAAGGTTATCCCTTTCCCCCAATCCTACCCCCCATTGCCTCTGTAAAATTGCTCCTTATCCCAAACACCCTCTCCCACCTCAGCACCTTCACATTCCCCTATACTGTGAAAACTAGGTTTTTCTGGACCAAAAACCTCTCCTCCCATTGATGTCAGGAAATGCTGTCTTCTGCTGCATATGAACCTGGGGCCATGGGTTTCTGTATGCAAATTTATTGGTTGGTGTTTTAGTCCCTGGGAGGTGTGGTAGGTTTGGTAAGTTGATAATTTTGTTCTTCCCATGGGGTTGCAGACCCTTTTACCTTCTTCAGTACTTTGTCTAGCTCCTTCATTGAGGTCTGAATGGTCAGTCTCACGGTTAGTTGAAAGCATCTTCATTTGTTATCAGTATATTGCAGAGCCTCCAAGGAGGCATCCCTATCAGTTTCCTGCCAGTAAGTACTACTAGTCATCAGAAATAATGCTTGGGATTAGTGGTTGCAGATAGGATAGATCCTCAGGTGAAGCAGTCTGTGGATAACCTTTTCTCCAATCCCTGCTCCTCTATTATTCCCTTTATTTCCTCCCATGAGTATTTTGTTCTCCCTTATAAGAAGGACTGAGGCTTCCACATTCTAGTATTCCTTCTTTTTGAGCTTCATAAGTTCTGTGAATTGCTTCATGGGTATGCCAAGACTTGTGGACTAGTATCCACTTATCAGGAAGTACATACCATGAGTATCCTTTTGTGACTGTGTTACCCCACTCAGAAAGATAGCTTCAAGATTCATCCATTTGCCTAAGTGTTTCATAAAGTCTGTGTTTCTAATGGCTGAGTAGTACCCCATGATGTAAATGTACCCCAATTTCTGTATCCATTACTCTGTTGTGAGAAATCTAGGGTTCTTTCCAGCTTCTGACTATTATAAATAAAGCTTTTATAAACATAGTAGAACATGTGCTCTGAGAATTTGGAGCGTCTTTTGAGTATATGCCCAGGAGTGGTATAGCTGTGTTCTCAGGTGGTACTATGCCCAATTTTTTGAGTAACTTCCAGACTGATTTCCATACTGATTGTACCAGTTTAAAATTTTACCAACAGTGGAGGAGTGTTCCTCTTTCTCCACAAACAATATCTGTTGTCATCTGAGTTTTTGATCTTAAACATTTTGATTGGTATGAGGTGGAATCTTAGGGTTGTTTTGACTTGCATTTGCCTGATGACTAGGGATATTGAGCATTTCTTTACATGCTTCTCAGCTATTTGATATTAATCTATTGAGACTTCTTTGTTTAACTCTGTACCCCATTTTTAATATAATTATTTAATTCTCTAGATTCTAACTTTTCAAGTTCTTTGTATATATGGGATAATAGCCTTCTATCAGACATTGGATTGGTAACAATATTTTCTCAATTGCTAATTTGTCCTTTTGACAGTGTTCTTTGTCTTAGAGAAACTTTGTAACATCATGAGGTCCCAATTATCAGTACTTGATCTTAGAGCATGAGCTATTGGTGCTTTGTTCAGGAAAATTTCCACTGTGCCTATGTGTTCTCAGCTCTTCCCCACTTTCGCTTTTGTTAGTTTCAGTGTATCTGATTTTATGTGGACTTGAACTGTGTACAAGTAGATAATAAGGGATCAAATTGCAAATTGCACTCTTCTGCATGCTGACTGACTGCCTGTTGGCCCAGCACCATTTGTCCAAGATCTGTCTTTTTTCCATTGAATATTTTTAGCTTCTTTGTCAAAGATCAAATGACCATAAGTGTAAGGGTTCTTTTCTGGGACTTCAATTCTACTCTACTGATCAACCTGTCTGTCTCTGTACCAGTACCATGAAGTTTTTTTTTTTTTTTCTTATAACTTATTTTAAAAAGAGGGATAAATGTACAGATTTTAAAAAGCATTTTGGCATAAAACTATATGAACATAATTTTGTCAGTGCTTGATTATTTTTAAAGATCTGATAATATACATTGAAATCTTACTAGTTATCATAAGCATAAAGTACCTGTAAAATGAAACATAACATAGAAATAGTCAAAGTTTTCTTGGTGTGTATAGATTAGACATAATGATCTTTGAATACCAAAAATTGCCACAAGACTATATTCCTAGCTCTTGAGTTATTAATGATTTTAAGTCTTGAAGTACCTACTCTGAGTGGGTGCTCTATACTTGTTTTTGTTGTTCCACCCCCCATACGGACTGAGGTTTCCACTTTTTGGCCTTTCTTTTTTTGAATTTCATATGATCTGTGACTTGTTTCTTTGGTATTCAGAGCTTTCTGGGGCTAATATCTAATTATCAGTGACTGCATATTATGTCTGTTCTTTTGTGACAGGGTTATCTCACTCAGAATGATATTCTCTAAATAGATCCATTTTACCAGGAATTCTATAAAGTCATTGTTTCTAATAACTGAGTAGTACTCCATCATGTAAATATACCATAATTTTTGTATCTATTCATCTATTGAAGGATATCTGGGTTCTTTCCAGCTTCTGACTATTATATATAAGGCTGCTGTAAACATAGTGGAGCATATGTCCTTATTGTATGTTGGAGCATCTCTGAGGTATATGCCCAGAAGTAGAATGACTGGTTCTTCAGGTAGGAATATGTCTGATTTTCTGAGGAACTGCCAAACTGATTCCCAGAGTGGTGTACCAGCTAACAACCCCACCAAGAGTGGTGGAGTGTTCCTCTTTCTCTGCATCCTTGCCAACATCTGCTGGCATCTGAGATTTTGAGTTAGGCATTCTGACTGTTGTGAGGTGGAATCTCAGGGTTGTTTTGATTTGCATTTCCCTGATTTCTAGGGATGTTAAGCACTTTCTTAGATGCTTCGCAGCCCTTCGATATTCCTCAATTGAGAATTTTTGTTCAGCTCTTTGCCCCATTTTTTAATAGGATTGTTTGATTCTCTGGAGTCTAACTTCTTAATTTCTTTGTCTATATTGGATATTAGACCTCTATCAGATGTGGGATTAGTAATCATCTTTTCCCAATCTGTTGACTGCTGTTAATGTTTTGACATTGTCCTTAGCCTTATAGAAAATTTACAATCTCATTAAGTCCCATTTCTCAATCCTTGGTTATAGAGCACAAGCCACTGTTGTTCTGTTCAGGAAACTTTTCCCTGTGCCTATGTGTTCTCAGCTCTTCCCCACTTTCTTTTCTAATAGTTTCACTGTACGTGGTTTATTGTGGAGATCTTTTATCCTCTTGCACTTTTCTACAAAAAAATAAAGAAAGGTCTATTCTCATTCTTCTGCATGCTGACTGCCAGTTGGCCCAACATTATTTGTTGAAGAGGCTCTCCATTTTCCATTGAATGTTTTTAGATTCTTTGTCAAAATCAAGTGACCATATGTGTGAGAGTTCATTTTTGGATATTCTATTCCATTCCATTGATCTACCTACTTACCTACCATGCAGTTTTATCAAAATTGATCTGTAATACAGTTTGAGGTAAGGAATGGTGATTCCCTAGAAGTTTTTGTCTTACTGTTGAGAATAGTTTTTGCTATCCTTTGTGTTTTATTATTCCAAATAAATTTGCAAATTGCTCTTTCCAACTTTATGAAGAATTGAGTTGGAATTTTGATGGGGAATTGCATTGAATCTTTAGATTGCCTTAGGCAAGATAATCATTTGTACTATGCTGATCCTTTCAGTCCATGAGCATGGAAGATTGTTCTACCTTCTGACATCTTCTTTCATTTCCTTCTTCACTGACTTGAAGTTCATTTTATACAGATCATTCATTTTTGTGGTTGTGATTACACCAAGATATTTTATATTTTTTGTGACTATTGTGAATAATGTTGGTTCTCTAATTTCTTTATCAGACTGTTTATCCTATGTTTAGAGGAAGGCTACTGATTTCTTTGAGTTAATTTTATATCCAGCTACTTTGCTGAAGTTATTTATCAAGTGTAGAGTTCTCTGATGGCATTTTTGCAGTCACTTAAGAATCCTATCATATCATCTGCAAATAGTGATATTTTGACCTTTTTCTTTCTAATTTGCATCTCTTTGACCTCTTTTTCTGTCTGATTACCTATTGATAGGTAGGGAGAGAGTGAGCAGCCTTGTCAAGTCCCTAATTTTAGTGTGGTTGCTTCAATTTTATTACTATTTAGTTTGAATTCTGTCTACTGGTTTGCTTTTCCTAAGTTTAAGTATGAGTCTTGAATTTCTGATATTTCCAAGTCTTTTATTATGAAGGGTTGTTCAATTGTATCACATGGTTTCTCAGTATCTAAGAAGATAATCATGTGATTTTATTTTTTAGTTTGTTTAGCTAGTGGATTGAGTTTATAGATTTCTGTACATTGAACCATTCTTGCATCCCTGGGATGAAGCATACTTGATCATGGTGAATTATCATTTTGATGTGTTCATGTTATCTCTTTAAAGCAAGGGACACTGCATTTTTAAATTAGATCATTTAGTTTGTTGATATCTTGCTTCTTGATTTTTTTATATATTTTATTAACTCTTTTTTGGAATTGGTGAAAAGTCTTACTCTTCTGGGACCTTCTATTTTGTACTATTAATGGTGTCCTTTGACTTACAGAAGCTTAACAGTTTCATGAAATCACTTTTATAAATTGTTGTTTTTACTAACTATGTTAATGGTTGTCTTAGTAAGAGTTTGTATCCTCATAGATAACTTCATCACCCAGAAGCAAGTTGGGGAAGAAAGACTTTATTTACCTTATACTTCCACATTGTTGTTCATCCCCAAAGGAAATAAAAACAGGAACTCACACAGGGCAAGAATCTGGAGGTGGGAGCTGATGAAGAGGCCATGGAGAAATGTTGCTTTCTGGCTTTCTTCCCCCAGGATTGCTAAGCTTGCTTTCTTATAGAACTCAGAAATAGCAGCCCATGGATTGTACCTCTTTCAGTGAACACTCCCATCCTTGATTACAAATTGAGAAAATTAGTACCTTACAGCTGGATCTCATGGAAGCATTTCCTAAATGGAGGATTCTTTCTTGGTGATAACTACACCTGTGTCATGTTGTTGTAGAAAACCAGCCATTATATTGCTTTTCTGTTCAGGGAGTTCTCTTTTGTGCCAATGTGTTAAAGGCTATTGCTGATTATTTCTCTTCTATCAGGTTCAATATATCTGGTTTTATGTTGAGGTACTTGATTCATTTAGACTTGAGTTATGTGGAAGGTGAAAGGTATGGATCTATTTGCATTCTTTTATATACTTACATTCACTTAAACTGACAGCATTTGTTCAAGCTGTTTACTTTTTTGATTGCATAGTTTTAAATTGATATACACATATATACATTTCTGTGTCTTCTACTGAATTTCATTAATTAGATTGATTGGCCTGTCTGATTTTATGTCTATAGCTCTGAATTACATCTAGAAATCAGGGATGGTGATACCTCTGAATGTACTTTTATTATACGGAATTTTCTTAGATATCTTATATTTTTTGTTTTTCCCTATGAAGTTGAGGATTGTTCTTTAAAGGTCTGTAATGAATTGTATTGAAATTTTAATGGGGTTGCATTGAATCTGTAGATTGAATCTGGTCATTGTTACTGTTAATCTTATCAATCCATGAGCATGGGAGATGTTTCAATTTCCTCATATCACCTTTTGTTTCCTTCTCCAAAAACTTGACATTTTTATCATGTAGGTCTTTTGCTTGCTTGGTTAAATTGACCTCAAGATATATTATATTATTTATTGCTATTGTGAAGGTTGTTGCTTTCTTGGTTTCTTAGTCCATTTGATATTTGTCTATTTGAGCGCTACTGATTTTTTTGTTGTTGTTTTGTATTGTATTTTATCTATGTATATAACCATTTAGCTGAAAGTGTTTATCAGTTGTGAGCTCTGTAATAGAATATTTAGGGTTTTTTTATGTTTCATTTTATCATATGCAAACAGCATACTTTGACTTCTTCCTTTTAAATTTTATCCTTGCCTGCAACTCAGCAGCTGTTTTTCTGATTGGCATTCCCTTCTCCTGGGCAGCAGAAGTCTACCTGAATTCGGGATTAGGCTCTTAGTAGCAGGAGAGGATGCTGGTGTATAATGTGACTTTCATCAACCAGTCAGTAATTTAAATAAAGACAGAGAGACTCCCATGTATTTTAAAGGTTAGGACTTTAGCTCAGGCTCTTTCTTGACTACTCTAAACCAACTAATTCTTCCTTATGTCCTGCCCTGTGGCCAGGTCTACCTCTGTACTCTCTCTGAATTGTCCATCCACCTCTATGACCACTGTCTCTCCTGCTTTTTAATTCTTCTCCCCAAATCTTTATCCCTTCCTGGGTGTTCCACCCTACTTTCTGTTTCAGGTCTTGTCCATCAGATCTCTATTAAAGCCTATTTCCACATATTGTGCTGGCAACTAATTGTGGAGCACAGCAACAACTGAGAACACAAGGACATGTTTTTATTCCACTCGGCACAATATTTGTGAGGTTAGGTCTCCTAGTCAATGAGGGGGTAGGATTTGATCTGGAATGAAATGGTTTTTTTCATAACTAATCCTAGGGAGTGTGGTCATACAGAGGAGTTGGAAGCAGGGACATGATAGTGAAAGACCCCCTTCTGCTTTAGCCGCAGTAACGCCATTTTGTGCTAGGCCCAGAACAGGCAGGGATGGAAAAATACTGAAACAGAAGTGAGCCAGAGGACAGCCCAGTCCCTGTCAAAACAAGATATCTACGGTTGACCACCTGGACCAGAGTGAGACAAAATATTTTGCCACATATGTTAAGGCAAGGATGAAAAACAACACCCTGTCCCAGAAGAGGAGCCAAGGCCGCTCTTTCTGAGAACTTGAGGCTTGTCCCCAGTTCACCCTGGCTTCACTTAAGTCAACCAATCACCTCCCTGTAACTATGCTTCTGCTTCTGTACCTTGCTTCTGCCCCTCAAGCCCTATAAAAAGGAGACTGCCCCTTTGTCCGGCGCGCAAGTCCTCCAAGAGACTGTGTGCCCACAGGTACCTGTGTAAATAAACCTCTTGCTACTTGCATCCAAAGTGAGTGGTCTCACTGTTCTTTGGGATGGGTGTCTTCAGACGGAAGATACCCTCTGGGGGGTCTTTCAATAGTATGGTTAGCAGTGGTGGAGCGGCATTTTTTTTTTTTTTTTTTTTTTGAGTCCTTGGGAAGTAAATATAGGGATTTTGTTAGTTCATGTAGGTGTGTCACTCACTTGTTCTTCTGACTGGTATGTCCTTTGAAATTGCACATTAATTCAGGGTAAATGATTAACAGAAGGAGAGAAGAACAGTAGGTCAGGATGTGGAGAGGCAATGCGTTAGGTCTTTGGGGACCAAATCTTTAGAGTAGAGCTGTTTCACAGTCTGGAAAACCAGCCAGATGATTTTATGATATGCATGACCTGTACCTGAGCAGGGAATATCTGCTCCTCTTGGGGTCAGTGACCTAGCTACAGGGTAGGCAGTGGCCCATGATCACAGAGCTGGGTAGTGGAATGAATCTTTGGAAAAAGAATCTAAAATCTAGGGTGTGGGAGAAGTATGGGTCACTCCCCTGTTGTTCTTATGATTGCATGTCCTACTTTGCGGCAATAGAAATTCACTAGAGTTAGATTTGAGAAACAGCAATGGAAGGAAATGGTGACCCAAGATGTGTAGGGTTGCAGAAAATTCTAGGTTAGGAGAGAGATATTCTAAGAGTAGGCAAACACTTATCCTGATGGAAGCTTCTTAAGCTTCAAACCTAGAGGCTGTGCTGTGTGTTCTAGGATTCCAGCTTTTGTCAGCTGTCACTTACAAACAAATGCTTTTCTTAATGCAACTACTTTTGAGAAATTTCTGTTCCTGTAAGTGACTCCTTATCCATATTCCTCCTCAACAATATCATTGATCCATCAAGTTAGACTTTGGTGGTACCAGTACTATATGGTCTGACTTTGGTTTTATATGTGGAGTATGCATTTTTTCCATAATTTATCAGGTACAGTATCATAATCACCCATAGCTTCCAAGACCAGTAATATCCAAACAATATGTGCCAGCATGCATGACACCCCATTCAGAATTTTCCAGAGAGCCAGAAACGATAAAATACACATATGCATTAAAGAATCACATTTCCATCTGGTATGACCTTGGTAGTGGAGGAATAACATAGTTCTGGTCCCTGGGACAGCATCAGCAGTGATGGTGTGCCACAAGTGTTGATAGCTGCTATGGGAGTAAGGCTTGTTTTTATTAAAAGGTAATTATTTTTGGCTTCATGATAATCAGAGACAATAATAGTCGGGGAGGTAAACTTTTAAATAATGTCTCAGCAAAATAGTAAATGCTGGGACATTCAGGACAGTTATTAAAGCTATGGTAAACAACTCTAAAAATATGAGTTTAAAATACATAATATCTGTGTCTGGACATATACCCAAAAGATGCTCCAACATATAACAAGGACACATGCTCCACTATGTTCATAGAAGCCTTATTCATAATAGCCAGAAGCTGGAAAAAAAAAAAAAAAAAAACAAATATGTTCTTTAACAGAGAAAAGTATACAGAAATAGTGGTACATTTACACAGTGGGGTACTACTCAGCTATTAAAAACAATGACTTCATGAAATTCTTAAATAAATGGGTGGGACTAGAAAATATCATCCTGAATGAGGTAACCTAATCACACACCCAAAAAAAAAAAAAAAAAAACTACAGATGGCATGCATTCACTGATTAGTGGTTGTTAGCCCCCAAATGATTGGAATACTCAAGATACACTTCATAGACCATATGAATCTCAAAAAGAAAAGAAGAGTAAAGTATGAATATTTGGTCCTTTATAAAAGGGGAAACAAAGTACTCACAGGCTTTAGAGGGTAGAAGGTACTTAGGAGAACGAAATGAGAGAGAGTGGCAAAGTGTGTGGGTGGGGGTCAGTATCAGGTTTGGGAGGAGACAGGGATAATATACTGAAGCTCCCCAAAGGCTCTTGTCAGCTTTACTCCCACCAGCCTCAGTTCAAGGCTAGCCCAAAGTCCATTCTCCACCAACTGAGACTTAACTATTTAAGGTTCACTTGAATGTGATGAAAGATCGAGGATCAATGCAAAAGCAAGAAGTTTATTAGTCCAGTGCAGTGGGTGGCCTAGATCTAGAGGAGAGGCGATGCCAAAAGGCTGTTACAAGCACTTTTATACTTTTTAGGGGTACAGGTTATATCAGCCAGGTTATAATTTAAATTCATTGGCTAAGTATGTTGACCTTTGAATCTATTGGCCAACAAGCATGTGACAGACACTTGAATTATCTGTGACCAGAGGGTCAGGTGACTATCAGTTAGTACATTCTTCAGTTTTTCAAGAATATTCCTCCTCTTCCTAAGAACTGTAGATGGAGAATGGAATTTGGCCTAGCCTTGACCTGAGGCAGTAGGTATAAGTCTGACAAAAGCTCCTATGGTCCTTGACACCAACGGGAACATTATTAGGTAGAAAATTGTCAGAATATGCTGACTGATGTTTGCTAGTCAATAGATCTAAAGGTCAATATGCTTAGTCAATAAGTTTGTACTATAACCTTGCTGATGTAATCTGTGCTTTTAAAAAATATAGTAACTGCTGTAATAGCCATTTGGGATTGGAATGTAAATAAAATAAAATAACCAAATAAAAAAATATACATAATTTCTCTACTATACAAAAAATAAGAATACAATATGAATTATATGAAGGACTTGAAAATCCTAAAGGAACAAAGTCAGCTGTATAAATGATACAGCTTGTCAGATAGTTAAAAAAGGAGTTCATTCTCAAGTTCAAATCTGGCCTGTTACACCCCAGGCTTTGTGGAAATGTAAATTTTAGGGTCAAGTGCCACATAACCTGTTTATTTTCTGTTCTTAACAAAGGCAGAAAGATCTCTGAAATATTTTGCAATGTTAAAAAAAAAGATATGTGTGATTGTTCTTTTCTAAGAATTAAATTGCTGGGGTCAAGGGAACCTGAGTCATAGGATAATCAAAAGTAAACCTGGAGTAGATGGCTGGATTTATATGTAAAATAGAATGTTACGCTTATGATCACTAACAGATGAGCTTGTAGAAGTGTGTTTTAGAATAGCAAGAGAGAACTATTTAGAAAATTGTCTCCAGCAGAAATTAAAGAAAGAACTGTCTGGAGATCTCCAGAGAAAGCCTAACATAAAGAAAATAGTCACAAAAACTGTGTTGAGCAGAGCATAGGCTGCCATCTTGGATCTTTGATTTGACTTAGAGTCATTTGTTTCTGCTGATTTTCTCAGAACCACTCTCCAAGCTGATGCTGGTCCTTGGCAAAAGAGCACTTATTAGCAACATAAGCTTAAACACTGGTGGCTGAAACATTCCTAGGTTGATTCAAGTGCAAATAATGACATTCTACTAACTTGTGTTAGTTCAAGTACTGAAATGTGGGATTATGGGGAGTAGGTGTGGTAAGTTTAAGAGCTGAGAAGCCAGGAGCTTGTGTGTGCTGTAACCTGGACCTCTGGAGTTTGAATGTCCAGTCTATATGTAGCAGTCACACAAGAGACTGACTCTTGTTTTGTTTCTTTTAGTTTAAGCCATTTGGAGATAGCTACAGACTAGTGTACAGACCCTGCACATTCAGTCTACTAGAACTCACATGCTGATGTCATCTGTATAACAGTCTCAAAGACAGAAACTGCTTGCATGCAGAGTCACCAGTCTCAAGTGACTTTTTGTCCAATCAGCAGACACCTCCAATCAACTCTACACACACACACACACACACACACACACACACACACACACACAAACACTGGATATTTGGTGTTAGAAACTTCAATTTGACTCAGCCCACTTCTGCACTAACGGCATCTCAACTAGAATTTGTGTGGGTGTATAACTTGACTAAGTTGTTATGAATAATTAATAGGGCGAGAAATCTTGAGAAAATTTTGTAAACTATAAAGCAATACAAACATTATTTAACAATGTTTATCTCGATAGAAGGTACTAAAAATGTCAATCAACTATAGCATGTATTGGAAAAAGATAACTACTAAATATTCCCACTTAAAATGTTTAGTTTCTGCTTGAACTACATAATTCACCTAATATGTTAATAGCTAGTGAGTTGCATAAACATGCCTAGATTTGACAGAAGTAAATTTGTGTTTGTTTGTTTTTTCAACAGTGCTTTATGCATAAAAGTCAATATAAATTTTTTATAAGATGTACATGGCAGACTGGGGAGATGGCTCAGTCATCATGTACTTGCAAATGAAGAATGAGGATGAAGCTCAACTCTCCAGAGCCCACAGGAAAGCCAAACATATTTGGTAGGCAACTATTTATTTGTTTATTTTTCTACTTACTCTCTTATTATTTAATCTGAGTATGCTGTCTGCCATGTGCCATAAGAGAGCATCCAACTCCAATGTAGATTGTGGTGAGCCACCATGTGTTGCTGGAAATTGAACTCATTACCTCTGAAAGAGAAGCCAGTGCTCATAACCACTGAGCCATCTGTCGAGCCCCCTTGGTGGCCAGCTATAATTCCAAGCACTTGCAGTCCAGAGAAGGATCCCTGAACGAAGCTTGCTAGCTGGGATAGGTAGAATTTGTGAGCTCTGGATTCAAAGAGAGTACCTGCCTTGTTGGGAGACAGATTCCACACAATGTCACACAATGATCTCCTCCCCCCTCAGTACGATGAGAGCCACAAGCACAGAGCAGTGATAGAAGAAACCTGGAGGAGGGAGAGCTTCTGAGTCTCAACCACAAGTTAAGCACATTCTATAGCACTACTCTGTCCCCTTTACCTCCACAAATAATGCCTATAACCAAGAAACCAAGGCTGCCAGGGGGCATTTCTCATTCAAATTAGTACAAATGGCATTCATGTGTATAAGTAGGGAACTTCTACTCCTGAAGAATTTACATGAATATTAGGTCTGAAGGAAGAAACTGATTCTTCCAAAACCTTACAAGGAGCAGGCACACATTAGGGTAGCTGAGCAAACCTGTCTTCAGTTTCAGAAAGGACAGTATTCATAAATGCGAATTTTGCTGATGACGACCAAAGTCCCTGTGTCTAGCCCTGCATTTTGCAAACAAAATTAAGATTAAAAATTTGACAGATAACTGGAGAGCACAAAAAATGTAAGACATTTAAGGACAAATTGAGGGAGAGGATAGCTGCCTAGAAAACAATTAGCAATGGAAAGAAGAAGATGAAGTTTGCAGACTTAAATCAGGTCAAAAGTCAAAAGCTCTGCTAAAAAGGAAAGCTCAAAGAAAATGTCTCACAATTCTAGAGAATTTGTATGATATTTTACTTATAATTTTAAGAAAGTGAATATGTATGCTTGAGTTGAAAAACTATACTTTAGTCACAGGCCAGGTAAAAATGCTGAAAAATGAGGCAGAACCAGGACCAGAACCTTGTGCAAAGCACAAGAAATAAGTTATACATTTTTTTTTGTTACAGCTGAATTGGCCATGATCCAGCATTGCTCCAAGAAGCCCATCCTTGATCCTGGACACCCCAATTTGTCTCCCTACCTACTCCCTTCCTGATCCCTCCATCCACCTTTCTCTTGTGACTATTTATTCTCCATTCTAAGTTGGATTCAAGCATCCTCTCTTGTGCCTTCATTCTTCTTTCGCTACTTTAGGTATGTAGCACAGAATGTGAATATTATGGCTAACATCTACTTATAAATGAATCCATACCATGACCGTCCTTATGGAACAGGGCTACCTCACTCAGGATAATATTTACAAGTTCAATCCTTTTGCCTGAAATATTCATAATGTTTTTTAGGAGATGAATAATATTCCATTGTGTCGATGTACCATATTTCTTTATTTGTTTTTCAGAGAAGGGATATCCAAGTTGTGTACTTTTCCTGTTATAATGAATAAACAAGCTATGAACATAATTGAGCAACTGTCTTTGTGGAATGTTGGAGCACCTTTTGGGTATATGTCCAGGTGTGAGAAATGACAGGCTGTATGGCTATAAAATGAATGTAAATATGCAACTGAAAAGAGTGAAGGGGGCATCTCTAGGAGGAGACAGAGACTTGGGATGAAAATCATTTGGGGTGACCTTAACTGTGACTCACTACATTAGGACTATGGAGCCTGGAAAGGCCACATCCTGTATCTAGGCAGGAACCCTACTGGAGTGATAGAGACATAAAACCACCCACAATACTTTTAATCTGAAAATTATCCTGTCTATAAAAAATGCAGACACAGGAGATAGAGTAGACACTGCTATCAGAACCAGATGAAAATTTGTACAGCCATTTGTGTGTGTGTGTGTGTGTGTGTGTGTGTGTGTATGACACATGTGTGCATGTGCGTGTATATCTAAGTGTGTGTACCTGTGTAACACATGAGTGTGGTATATACATATCCTTTATTCACAGAAACTAGAGGAAAATACCTGGTATCCTGGTCTATTACTCTCCATATCACTCTCCTGAGTCAGGGTCTATCATTAATCCCAGAGCTAGACTGAGAACCAGAAATTCCCAGAGATCCTATTTACTCAGATTCTCATGATGCTAGTGTTATGGTGTCATACTCATGCAATGGGATCATACTCATGCATGCTTGGCTTTTGCCTTTTTACATACATACAGTGTATTTGAACTCAGGTCACAGCCAATACTCTTATCCACTAGGCCATCTCTTCATTCCTTTTCTCACACATCAACTTTATACACTTTGATCAATTCTGTTTTCAAATGCATTCTTCTAAATTAGTTCAGAGCAGGCAGACATGGGTTTAAGGCTATTAGAATAACTGACCTTAAGAATAATCATCAATAACTCAGTCTTCACTAGAGCCACCATAATATTTCTGAATAATCCATCATAAAACCATGTTCTACTTTACAACTGAAAATTCTAAATAAAAGATTAACTGTTCACTTGACATGAACATAAATCAACTTAAGGAGATAAATATATTTATTTCAAGATGATATGATATGCTGACCAAAGGTATTACTAAATAATCTAAAATGTAATCATTCTTTATGAACATGAGGAAAAATGACAAACATGATTAAGTTCAGAAAAAAATGATGCTTTACAGATGTGCATTAAGGCAGTGGTAAAGAGACAGTAGTATGAAACAGGGTTGGCCCATGTCCAAGACCAGCTCTGTCAAACAACAGGTTCCTCAGGGCAGGAGTGAGGATTGAAAGAAAAAGGCAACAGTCAAAATTGTAGCATGAGTTCAGAAAGTCCTGAGGCTTAAAAGAAGCCTTCTTTATTCAGTTCACTTTTAAACCATTTTAATTATATACAGAAAGATAACATCAATTCTGAGTCAGGGAACAAGCAATTTAATAATAAGAAAATCTTGTAAACATCTTTCTGGAGGCTAGGTGTGAAGATCAGGGACAAGAGAGGGTCCTAAGAGACAAAGAGACTGCCACACTTACATCTGGCTGAGCCTGCCCAGAGCTATAAATGTATAAGTTCTACCCGGAGATTCAAAATGTTCTTAATGTGGGCCAGTTTCCTGAATTTAGGGCCAGAGTCAGATTTCTGCCTTTACTAGCTTCTGAACGTCCATGGTGATGTAAAAAAATTTCCACTGCCAACTCTCCTGTGGGGCCAAAATGCTCTGGGCATCCCTGACCTGTGGCAGAGTTTTGGTTATTAACAGCAAGGGACTTTCTGTCCTCCACCCATGTGAATGAGCAAAAGGAAATGGGATGTTGTCTTTTATAGATGCAGAAATGACACAACTCTCCCTCCAGTACTCCCTCCATTCAAGAGATGCCACATTTCACTGAAAAAGAAGTTGAGGGGTATGATTGCTTAGTAGGACACTATCAATAATAGTAAATGAAGTCACTGAAGCAAATACATACATTTTAAGTGTTGTAAAGAATGAAGGTCTCCTTCTGCACTGAGTAGTAGTCACACATCTCCTGCCCCTTTCCTATTAGCTTTCTCCACACTATAAAATACTAGAATTTTGGCTTATTAATTTTTCTATGTCTATTTCCTGTGTTGGTATGTAAGCGTCAGAATTTGACTAAGGACCTCATTCATGCTAATCGGGCGTTCCAACCATTACCTATGCTCTCCTTACCTGAAGTTTTGAGATTATTGAGACATATGGCCAAGATTCAGTTATTTCTGTGTACATATGCAAGCCCATTCTGTTTTGGCCTCTCCATAAGTGTTGAAATATCAGACTGAATAACAAGATGGCTTTTGTGCAAGTATGAGACAAGAGAGAAATGAATAAAAGGTTATAAATAAAATGTACCACCCTAAGATATGCTCCCAAAAGATGTGGAATCTGATAAAAAAAAATGCAGTGTAGGTCAATTCTATGAATATGTAAATTATGTATGCAAAACAAAAACTTAGCTATTATCTCAAGTTTCAAGTCATTCAATATTTTTTTTTGTTTTGTATTGTATACTAAGACATTATGGCAAGGCAAGCATTTAAGAATGCTTAGCTATGTTTTTGTGGTGCTTTCCTCTTAAATCATTGAACATTAATGCAAAGACCCACAGCTGGATGAATGAGAATTTTGAGTGAGAGACTTTAAAACACTCAGTACTAAATGAAACATCTTTATTAAAGTCCACTTCCTAAGATACATGGATGTGTGAAAGAGGAAGCAGAAAGATTTTCAGAACTGGAGGTAGCCGATGACTCCACTGAAACCACTTATATCAGACAGAAGATGACAGATGGACATATGAACTCACATGGGCTATGACAGCTCACATGACACTGTGGGGCCCTAAGGAACAAGAAGAATCTGGTGAGTCAAGCATGTGATTACTGTGAGAAAAAGAACATTGGAGCAAGATATGGACATGCCTGTGGACCCCATTTTCTACCATATCCCAAAATGGCCAGATAACTATATCATTCTTAAAGCATCTCCAATTGTAGACTCCATGATGTTAGGAATTTTCTGCTATGCCCCCAAATGGGTGTCACAACTGTAGCCAGATAACTGTATCACTCCTCCAGGGGTCTCCAATTGTGTGAAAGGTCAACACTGACCACAAATGGGAAGTAACAGACTCATGCTGTGTTAATCCTACCTCAGTAACAGACTCATGCTGTGCATAACTGACTCATGCTGTGTTAATCCTACTTCAGAAAACTGTATAAAGGGTGTGCATTTTTTGGGAACTCCTGATTGTCACTGTCTCAATTACAGGATGTCCCCAGTATACTGGAATTACACCACCTCTTACTATTACATCACTCTCTATCTCTGTGTCTCTGCGGGTGTGGACATCTCAGATGCTGAACCTCCCTGGGGCACAAAAACACCTCTATAGGTTTAAACCAAGCAAAATCCCACCACTGATAACATAAAGAAGCCACAAATCACCATGCCTAATGAAGCCTATCTGAGACTGGCATCTGCTGGCAAGGGGAAAAGTCAGTCTTCTTCAGTGGAGTGTCATTAGGGAACGATAAGGATATTATAAAATATATTTTCCTTAGTCAATATTCTATTGATCTAAAGAGACACTATGAACACAGAAACTCTCATAAAAAGAAGGCATTTAATTGGGGCTATCTTATAATTTTATAGGTTTACTCCATTGTCATCATGGAGACATGTCAGAGATTCAGCTGGGTCTGCCCATTTGTTTATCATTGAAAGGTACAACAACTGTTTTTGTTATTTGTTTGTTTGTTTTCTATCTCTTTCCTTTTGGATGCTGGCCAGAGGTAAAGCATGCTTTTTCTGGCACATTGAGTTTCCTTACCTCTTCTTTAAACTTTTTTATTCTATCTGGCTTAAGCAATGCTGTGATGCTTTCCCTGTTGTCTTTTCTCTTTCTTCTCTCCCAGATAGTTTCTACCTACTCACCTACTCAC
This sequence comes from Micromys minutus, assembly GCF_963924665.1. Lineage (NCBI taxonomy): Eukaryota > Metazoa > Chordata > Mammalia > Rodentia > Muridae > Micromys > Micromys minutus. The sequence continues at coordinate 527,149 of NC_137975.1, forward strand.
AGCTTGGCTTCCTTGGAACATTTTTCTATTAAAAGTTAATAAACTTATCCTCCAACTTCTGTCTAAATTTTTTAATTAACTTATTAATAAGAACAAGAATGCCATGAAGGAATGCCAATTTCTCTTCTATCATACATCATACTCTAGAGGAAACACAGGCCTCCTGGTATCAGTTCTGTCAACATCGTTACACAGCGTCTATCTCTGGTTTGTTGTTGCATGTCTGACCCTGGGGAATTGTGAACATTGTCTAAACAAAAGAGTTTTTGTCAGGCAAAAGAGTTGATTCCATCAAACTCTAGTTGATGGATTTATTGAAGTTACTTATAGAAATGTGGGCAACTCAGAGACAGCTGCATCACTGATAAGTGTCCAGCATGGAAGACAGCTTATGACACTACAGCTTTTGAGCTCGCTGCCTAACTTCCGAGGGTAGTTTCTCTGGAACTGCTTCCTCCATATCATTTCCTACTGCTCCCATGACCTTGTCATGAGTTTCATAACTTATGCAAAGTTTTGGACCTACTTAACTGTCTTAAGTTTCCTAAGCTTTGTGTGTCTTATGAACTTTTGTTTTCTCTCTGGGAGGAAATATTTATTTTGCAGGAAACAGCTATCCAGAAATGCTGTTCAGACGCTTGAGTAATATGGGAACACTGTGTTGTGACTGGAAGCTGTGAATAGTTGGAATTATCTACATGAGTATTAACATAATGCCATGTAAATACTGGTCTGGACAGAGGCTTCCACGTGGCACTTAGTCTGCCTTCTTTTCTGAGTTTTAACTTGAGACTTATAGCTTTTCCTTTTTATTTTTCCAATTTTGTGTAATACTATTTGCTAATACTTGTCTAAATAGTTTATTTTAGGTCTATAACTATCTTGTAGGAATGAGGATATTTTAAATAGACACTTAGGCCCCTCCATTTAGCTATCAGCCTCTTGAAACAATGGCTACTAAAAAGTTGAATTCACCCAGGAACATCAGACTAGAGGAAGGAAAAGGAAACTTAGTGTTAGAGAGGAAACTTCTCCCCAAGGAAAAGATTTCACATATTCTGGAAACTTGCCAAGTTGCAACTGGAAGAACAGACAATGACAGTGGGCAGGAGCACGTCTCAATCAGGAATACAGGCTCTTTCCCCTCTATGTAAACCCAAGTCTCATGTCAAGTAACATAATGGGGCAATGGGGTCATCAATGTGCCACTGTGTTTCTCTCCCCAGTGTGACAACATTTAATAAAACTATTTTTCTCTATTCACAGGGTAACTGACTTATTAGAACTAGCAGGTAAGGCTTGTTAGGGCTTCAGACCTTCAGAAAATCTATATTTGTATCTTATGGGAAAATTGTTTCTATTGTTTGTATCAAAATTGTTACCCTTACTATTTAAGCCATGACTCTCTATAGCATTTTGAGATGGAAACCAACTATTTTCCTTGGTTTCATATCAACAATATCAGCAGCATCTTCCTTGACATCATCTTGGTGATAGCACAAGACCCTTCCTTAAGCTTGACTGCGTCATATTTTACAGAACACAAGCAAAAGATTTGCGCATGGGTTTAAACACAGGGAAGCTGAAGATAAGTAAGAAGATGTGGAATGTGTACAGGGGTGAGCAGAAAAACACAGGGGTACCTCAGGATGTGGCTAAGACTTCATTTCCATCTCTCCAACTTTTTCAAGCACTTTACTTTTCTTTTCAAGACTCCAGGAAAGGAAGGATCTTAGTTCAGCACATCAAGAAGAGCATAAACATAAAGCTCAGTGTCTTCTGTCTTCTCACCCTTAGAATTTGAGTCATTCCATAACCTAAGACAGTGATTTGTCCTGGTTTATCGATATACCCTATCCGTGGCATGCATGGAATTTAAATACACAACAAATTCAATACTCAGGGCCCTCAATCAGGGCAGAAAACAAGAAGATTGAGGAAATGGTTGTCCTGTGAGCCAGACCTAAGAGAGAAAATGAGAACAACTGATATGTTAGATGAAAATTAAATTGAACCCAATAAACATAGTGACATTTGCAATTTTGAGATATTTGACTCTGAAATCTGTCACCCCAGGAGGTAGGCTGACAGGTTATATTTCCTATAAAGATGAATTAATTTCTTTCTCTCTGTCTCTGTTTCCCTGTATGTGTGTTTGTACATGAGCATGTGTGTGTGTTTGTGTGCATGCACATGCACTTGCACACTCGAATGTATGCAAATGTGTTATTGACCATATCTATAGAAATTAAAAGAAAACTTACAAGAGTTTGTTTTCTCCATCTCCTGTAAAGTTCTCAGAGATCAAATCCATACCATTAGGCTTGGCAGCCATCTTGCCAGTTGTAGACTGTTGCTTTCTGAATAGCAGTGCAGAAACTAGGACAGAACCCAAGATAAAAACTGCTATTTTAGTTATAGCATATTGAAGCTGTGAACAGAAAAAATCACTCTTCTATGCAAAAAGCTTAGCATAGATGCTATGTTAGGTCTGGGAGTAAAACAGGTATCTTGGCAAAATTGTCACTGTTCATTTTGAACAGTTTTGAGTGACAGAAAGACTGCCAGGGGATATGACTTAACCCTCAAAAGAGAACAAAAGTTGATACTCAGTGCATTTGTGATTTTTTTTTAGAGGCACAATTTATTCTTGAAGGGTCTATGTGTGTCTAACTAAGTGCACTTCCACTCTGGGCCTCAGTGTCTTAACTTTACAATACTGGAGTTGGTACACTGTATCCTGGGGTCCCTTTCCATTCAAGCATGAAACTATGACTCTAATTTGAGGAAAAAATAAAGCCCACCTAGAAATGTAGGTATATCTCCTCAATGTGTGCACAAGAGAATGAATATCTTCTCAATGTGTGTACAAGAGAATGAGTCTGGTGTGCGTCCCTGAATTCCTGTCAGGAGAGCGGGAGAGTCCGGCGCACTCATCATGTTAGCTGGCTAAGAGCAGGCATGTATTGTTGAGCTCCAGGTTAAAGAAACTACATCCCAACAAAACAAGGTCCATAATTTCCTAAAATTGATCCTTGGCTGGGAGAAACACAGAGACACACAAAGAGACACAGAGAGAATAACAGGGAAACACAAGGTTTATAAAGATTGTTTGTTCATTTATACTTTCATATATTACATTCCAACTAAAATTTGCTCTCCTTACTATTCCCAACAACTCCCCTTTCTTTCTTCTCCAGATAAACCCCCCCCCCCCATTTTTTCCCTTCATATAAAACAGCCTTTCCTGGGCTATCAACCAAATGCAGTATATTAAGTTACAATTAGGCGAGTGTGTAACTTCAATTAATACATTGTGTACAAGTTTGTACGTGTGAGTGCAGAGAAGGGCATTGCATTGCCGGGAGCTGGAATTGCAGGCAGTTGTAGGTAAGACAATTTGATTGCTGGGATGTGAGCCATGTTCCTCTTCAAGGACAGCAAGCACTCTCCAGTGCATAGCCATCTCTGCAGCCCCTTGCAGACATTTCGAAGCAGCCACAAAGGACACATGTAAGCACCTTCCAACTATAGCAGCAACAAAGGAAAATTACTGTTATCATGATCAAATTGTGTTTTCAATAGAAGTGAGATCGGCTTTTCCTCTAGCTAATGCAGCAGCAGTCAGAATGTCTTGTGAGCTTATACTGTGAGCTTATACATTTCCATTTATTCTTTATCTCTTAGTATCTGATGCCTGATGCAGAATAAGACCAGAATTCCCATGTTGCTGTTGAGGGGATTCAGGCTCCCAAAGGTTGTATAATGTCTTCAGTTACTGTTCTTAGTCATAAATGGAAGAAAGAAGACTCAGAAACCAGTTATTTGATTCCAATGCCTTTTTCTTGATTGTAACCTGTATCAGGAGAGAGAGTGTAGTATCTCCCCAATGCATGACAGGGATTGTGACTGCCACTTCCAAGAGATGGAGTGTCTTGATATAAACATAGAACATGTATTTTACCAAACATTTATGTGACAGAGGAGCCTTTAAAAATGGGGAAGGAAAGGAATCAAAATCTTTGTATTCTTATGCTTAGCCTGAGAGGAGACGTGGATAGTTATGAAGGCAAGCAACAGTCATCAATAATCAGAATGGGATGAGGAATCAAGAAAGTCCTTCTTGCTCTTGCTCTCTCTTATTCCTGCTCTTGCATCCTACCCTTTCTTCCCCCCCATGTGCTAATGGTCGGCCCCTCTTCCTGTACTCCTCTATTTTCTTCTTCTCTCTTTTTCTCTCTGCCTCTACTACCCTCTTAACTCCCACATGACCTGAATAAACACTATTCTGTACAAAAATAGTCCTTCTTTCCTGATGGTTTTTCTATGTCCCAATAGGGAACACTTTTCCTGTTGCTGGGAAGTAGACATGTGTCTCTAGTTGTCTTCCACAGGCAGACAGGAAACTGGCATTTTTAAGTCCAGTAACATAGGAAGGGAAAGATGTGGTCATAGTGCTCTTGATTAAATGTGTGACCCAGAGCAGGGAGGAAAAGTGGGAGAAGGCATGGTCAGATAAACCAGGACTCTAATACTTGTGTCCTTCAATTATGTTTTCCCACATTTTTAAGAGATCAGGCTTTGATTACTGTTATTTCTACACAACAATTGCAACATTGCTTTCTTTCATACCTCAGCCTTTAGCAAATGAAACTGTGTCTCTCCCATCAGAAAGCACCTTGTGTTAGGTAGAGGGAACAGGCAGGTCATTTAGTGAGGGCTCTGGAAAGACCTTGAATCTTAACACTGTGACCTCAGCAGTATGTTTTGATTGTGTCCTATGGCATTGTGTAAACAAACAAACAAACAAACTGCAGTGGGACAATCTCGGATGGGGTCTGTTGTTATGCTTGGCTCTCATTCACGATGAATTCTGCAGGATATTTCAGCTCCATAGAGCATGAGAAGCACACAGGCCTTCTTGAGAATTCATGAAGTCATTATATGCACTGCTTTGGGCCAAGAACCCACACAAACCATCAACTCAAGCAGAACATAAGTTAAGGATACTTGCACTTATAGCTGGGCTATTTTCTGAAGCTTGTTTTCAACAGTTCAGCTGTTAAAGCATAGCAATCTTTTGGGGTAATGCAGACAGGGAGAGTGTAGTCCCAGGAGCCCACCAGCTGGAGTGCGGTTGGATGTCCGTGTGTTGGGATTAACTACCATCCACTTTTCTCTTCCCTTTGCTTCCACTGTTACTTCTCAACCTGAAAGAAATGAGAACCACTGTTCATATTATAGGACGAGACACAGGCATACAGTGTTGAAATCAACCCCTATACCATCTCCAACCATGCCCTGGGAAAATAAAACTCTGGGAATTATGGGAACAAAGGCTAGGCTATGAAAAAAAAAATTAGGACTCAATTTGCCTAATAAATTTGTGTGTTTATCATTGTTTGACTAAAGTACCAGAGTTTTGTACTAGAACCTGTTATAAAGTTCGAATTTAAATATTATCTTTCTAAAAGCCTACAAATGTCCAACCTCTTTTATACACAAAATCAAACTTAGGCTTGTAATACAGCCTACCTTAGTAATCAGTTATTATATTCTGATTTAGAAAAAAATAATTCCCGTGATGTACACAGTCTTGAACTTTGGGACTAGACAGCTTGGTTTCATGGCACTTGCGCAGCCTGGAGTAACATCTGGGCTCACTTCCTAACACTGCTCCAAACAAGGCAAGAACTAGGAGGCTGACTGCAAGATATGGTGGGGTGGCTCAAAAATTGTTCTTGCCTACCAAACCCAAAGGCCTAAATGTTGTTTCTAGAATCTGTGTAAATTTAGAAGGAGGACTCATCAAAATAAACATTTCCTCTGACCTGCACATTCATACTATGGCATATATATGCACATATATCATACTGCACACAATAATAATAATAATAATAATAATAAATAATAATAATAATAATAATAATAATAATAATAATAATAATATAAAAATTTGAGTTGAATTAAATTCTAGGTATTCGGTAGAATATGTGCAGAAGTGCCCATTTTACTGTAGTATTTGTGTGTGTTTGTGTGTGTGTGTGTGTGTGTGTGTGTGTGTCTGTTTATGTGTGTTATATGTGTGCCTGTTTTCCCATGTGTGAGCATCTGGAGGTTAGACGTCAATATTAATGCCTTCTTCTGTGTCCTTCCTCCTATTAACTAACAGTAATTTTAAACCTGTCATGCAGGCAAACAGGATGGTGGAAAGTTCCACAACTATCCTCCTGCTTCCACCATGCTAAGGGTTGGGATACTGGCTCTCTCTCCCTCACTAGCCTTTTACCTGGACACAGGGTCCTTATGCTAGTGACGTGGGCACACCTCACTGAACTGTTTCATTAGCTCTCTTCCTTTTTTGAGTCACAGTAGTTTCTCAGAGTATTTTCTTGGGAACTTTATTTAGAAAACTTATTTCATTGACATAAATACAATTTCTTTAAAAATTGAAAGCTAAAAAAAAAAAAAAAAAAAAAAAAAAAAAAAAAAAAAAAAAAAAAAACTCAATACAATATATAGGGAACAGAACAAATCTCAGATCCACAAAATCACTCCATAACTTTACTTTAACTGCTTAAAGAAAAGTTGTTAAACTACTCTAATAGGTTCTTTTTTTCTCATGCCTTCCTCTAGTTATTTAAATAATATATGTGGGCTAGTGACTTTGAATTTTTAATTCTAGTTAGATAAAGGGAAATAATAATAATAAGGCCTTTGTAGCCCTCAGGGCCATCCAGAGGAATGAATTTCCAGATATGTTTATTACCAGTAGGCAGTATTTCAGTCCCTGATGCAAAGTATCCACTGATGCAGCCTTTTATTAAACCATGGTTGAATGTACTTTGCAATGAAAATCTGTATGGTATTTTCATGAGTTTGATGGTCTCTGAATCGACTGAAAGTTTCCTATTAAACTGCCTTGTACCCTGAGACGCATCAGCTATGCTGTTTCAGTTCACCCTTGCCTCTGGAAGCCTTTGATCTTCCTGCAGCAGTCAAGGCTGGTGCTCTCAGGCCTGGGGCTGAACCCTTCTCCTGGGGCTTCCCACAGTCAAGTAGGTTGTGAGCTGTGCTTTCCACTGCACTCTTCACCTTTATCTTGAGTGATGACATCCTGCCTGCTGCTTCCTGGTGTCATTTTTTTGGGAAAGTGTTACAAAATTATAAAGACAGACAGATACACACACACAGAAAGAGGGAGAGAGATAGAGAGAAAGAGAGAGACAGAGAGACAGTGACAGAGATAGACACAGAGACACAAAGACACAGAGACTGAAAAAGAGGGAGTCCAATTTCCTTTTCTGGCCTCCATGACCTATTATACCAACATGGTGCATATAATCTCACATAGAAAAACACAAAAACACATAAATAAAGCAAACGAAGGCTTATTACATAAAGCAAATAGTGAGATGGGCCGGGAAGAGCCTTGGACCACAGGGGAATTTAACTTCAACCCTCATAAACTGAGCTTGTCCCAGAACCTACATTCAGGAATGAGAGAACCAAGCCCAAAATTTTCTAACTTTAGGATCTTTGTTGTGACATGTGAGTGTTCACAAACACACAACTGAAAATAAATAAATGTCACATGGTAGTTATGAGACACACACACAGTTCCATAAGGTATATTCATTGGTCGATACACATGGGCTTTCTAAAAATATCACCTCTCTGGCTGTTTTGTTTATTTTTAATTCTTTAACCATCACTTTATTTTATTTTCTATTTAGTATTATAAAATTAATAGGCATTATTAAGTAGACAGCCTATTAAAAGAACATTTTTTACTGACTATATTTTTATTCTTTGCCATTGGTTTATGATTTTTATAGAATTATTAAAACTGCACATCATTTTGTCCTACTTAATAGAAAAGTGCTAAAATGAACTACACAGTATAGATATGAAATATATTGACAGCGTCTTTGCAAAGAGGGTAGGCAGCTCAGCAAGCTATCCTGGCCTCCATTTCTGGTACCCGTACCATCTGCAGCATCTTCTGGGCATTGGATTCCATGCCTGAAAACTGAGGGGCCTGTGTTTCTCCCTATAAAAATTTTCTTGCAGCTTAGCACTTTCGTGCATGCTAACAAAAATATGAAAGGTCGTTCTATATCCTTCACGACAGTTCCTATCACATTTCTGGGGAAAGAGTACAGTCTCTTCTCTGAACCCTCTACTATGCCAAAAAATACATCTCTGCAGACATTTATATAAACAACTTTTATTTGAGTTATATAGATTGAATCTAGGACTTCATGTGAGCTCAGAAAACAGGATTGTATGTCTCCAGCCATAAATATATATAAACTAGCAGATCAGGATGATATTGTAACATATTTCAAATATAGGTAAAGTACAGAAAACATAAAAATATGCCTGCCAGGGAAATTTTAGAATTGGTGAGATTTTGCTATTTTTGATAAAGATCTTAATTGGTATATAAACCAAGCTTGCTGTATTACGGCTCTTTGCAGGAACAGAACACAGGAAATGATCATTCCTTAAAGAGAATTTATGAGGTAGGTGAAAAGAAGTTTGGTTACACTTGTCTTTCTTTGTCTTCAGTGGTTTTTGCTGGCCTTCTCTAGACTTTGCTGGTCTTCTCTGCTCTTATTTGGTCTTTGCTAGTATTTGCTGGTCTTCACTGTTCTCACCACTTTGCTGGCCTTTGCTGGTCTTCACTTCCTAGAAAAAAGTGTGTCAAAAACTTTTTTTGTAATATTCCGTATAATACTGATTGCTTTGTCTGATTCTTGCAGGTTAGTTGGAGTCTTGCTGTTTGTGTTGGATGGAGCTGCAGCCACTACTGTTTCATGTTTGCTGTTTGCTATTGAACTGAACTGCTGGCATCCTGAGAATAAAAAGTAGAATTTCCCCCAAGGAATGACATCTAAATAAGTCCAAAATCGCCTTTTCATATTAACCTATTAACCTTTTTTCCCCTTACTACTCTCTGGTTGGTTACATTAGAGGTTGAAGCATGTAAGATCCCTAATTGGAGTAGGTGTTGGAGAAAAAAATCTAAGCCTACTGGTGGGCTTACACAGTACCAACCTGGTAGTCCAACTGTGCCTTTCCCAAAATAAAGAGGCAAAATATGGAAGTTGCTTAGTCCATGAGGTTGGATATATCTATACTCATAGCAGCTACAAGATCCCTGGAGAACTGTTGGTCTTCAATCTATGCTACAAGTTTTTTAAAGATGCTAATTCTAATATTGCGAACCAAAACCTCAGAAAATACACTCATCTGTAGTGCATGGGTGAGCAAAGAAGCATGTAAGGCTTGGATTACACTGATTTAGTTCACAGAATAAGATACATTCTAATAAAAATAGGGAAAATGTGAAATTTTGTCACATAATTATTTGAACCTAGAACATATTGAGAAATATGTTTCCTTCTACTGGTTCCACATTAGATAAGGTGTGTGTGTGTGTGTGGTGTGTGTGTGTGTGTGTGTGTGTGTGTGTGTGTGTGTGTGTGCTAAGCATTTGATAGCATAACCTGTGTTAACTGTGAGAAAGCTTTTTTTTGGTAGTAGTTGTAGAACCAACCATAGATGTTCCTGTGTAATAGCTCTCTCAACTACAGCATCTTAAAGTTCTCACCAAGGTGAAGATTAATCCTGCCTACCAGTCAGTTCTGACAGTTCACCTTTTACAGTCAGTCAGGAAGGATGGGAAAGTATGATCTTGGGGCCTTTTCTCTTTGCATCTATCCCAGTCTGAGATTCAAACAGGTGAAGGTAGAAAGAACAGGAAATTTCACTCTCTGTCTGGCTCTATGAGCATTTTGAAACATATTTTAAATATATAGCAACAAATTGCTGTCTCATGTCAAAATAAACCACATTGTTACTTAATGTTCTCATTGTGAAAATACCCAAGAAATATCAAACTCTGAACTTCCAACAGATAATGTCTAATGAAAACAAATAGTTTCACTGAAAGTCCGAAATATTCTTAGCTAAGAAAACTTATCCAACCTAAAATAATTTCTATGATGAACTTTATTTCTCTCTTTAGTCATTACTCTGCTAGAATTTTTTCTAAAGATATAGGAGGGAGGTAACAGCACTGAATGTCCCAGATTGAATGGGTAGCACAACTTAATGCTAGGCTCCTAGAAACCTGTTTATCACAAAGCCAGTGAGTCTTCATCGACAGTTTTATCTAATCAGGGTCAGGAGTTTGGTTATCAGAGTGGCCTAATTCAGTTGACAACTTATACCTTTAAAAATAATTCCCAGGGCCCTCTATATGAACAGAGATCCACATAGACACATTAGTATCCCAGCTTCACTGTTTCATCACCCCAAAAACTATCAGGACCATAGTCTGGACCTGACGAAAACTATAAATGGTTTCAGCTCTGTGCAGGCCACTTAGTTACAAACTATGCAATTTGTTGAGGGTGCTACAGACCCTGCAGTGAAGTCAGAATCACCTTCCACGTCTAGTATACCCTCTCTCAATGAAAGAGTACCTGCAGCTTCCATACTGATGACAGCCAATCAGCGTTCATCCTCCCTAAGTGGTTTGAGCCATAGTGCAGAGATTCCAATTATTACTACCACACAATATAGCAGTGCATTATCTACACAGCACATTACCCTTTCCTCATCAACATCTCCTACATCTCTTTTGTAAACAAGTGTAGAGAGTGAAGCAAATCTACATTATTCTTTCAGCACTTTCTCTACTAGGTCCAGCATTTTCTCTGCACATCCCCCAGTGGTCAGTGTGTCCTCCAATCTGAATACTGGCAGTAGTGTGGGCCTTGATCTGGGCAGCAACTCTATTATCACAACCTCAACTCAAAGCTCAGTTACTACAACTTCAGGAAAAGTTCCTCCCACCCTTCCTCCTGGAGTGCCATCACTGTTGCTTAATCCATATATTTTGGCTCCGTAGCTGTTACATGTCTACCTGCCACAAGTATATGGTAATAATGATTTATAGGTGCTCCAGACAATATCTCTAATGGATTACTACAGTATCCTATTTTCCACATTCACCATGTCACTTGCTGGGAGGGATGGTAGTCTGGCCGACAATCCTTACTCTGGAAACCTCACCAAGTTGGGCCAGGAGGATGCCTCCTCCCCAGTGCCAGCCAGACCATTGGCCTAACCCCAAGAGAACCAGATACATACTCATAACATCACACAGCAGCAGACATACCTAAACATAACAATGCCTCCTGGCTATAGTTACATCAGCCTGCAATACTACACAGGAACCCTAGGTCTTCCCAGCACCTTCCTGTGTGGGCCTGATGTGTCCCTTGTGGCTCCTACCTTTTCCGAGCAGCATGGTTTGAATATCAGTGTAAATGCCCCGACCGCCTCTTTCTAACAGCCAGTGGATATGGGTTCCATAGATACATAACTAGCATGTCAGTCACCTCCACTAATGCAAGCATGCCAGATATCATGGGATCTGTGTACTCCAAAACCACAAAACAATGGTTTCATTCCAGAAATCCTGCTTCTCCTTCAACTTACCTTCAACAGTAGGAAGTGAAGGACCCATCAATCCAGCCACAGCTGCTGCCTTTCCACTTCCCCCTTTATGGACATTCTGATACCATATTAGCAGCCATACTCTTAGATTCTTCACTATCACCTGCAGCAGGATGGCCAGCCAGATTCTCCATCTGTAGAAGCCCTAGATCAACAAGTGTGCCTAGAACAGCTACAGTTGGGGGCCAACTGAGGACCTGACCCTACTCTCCCATCCTATCTTCTGAGGGGGCTTCTCAGCTTGGAAACTATAGAGAGCACAACAAAGAGAGGAAAATATGGGGATGATTTTATTGCTCCACACCCCCAGTGGACCATTCTTCACATCAGCTTCAGGTCTGCCCCATCCCTGTACCAGCCCACTCTGTTGTATATATTGTAGGATAGAATTTTCTTCCCTTCTCCTCCTCTTTTTCCTTTTTCTTTGCATTCAAGATTATGAAACTTGGCTGTGGGCCCTGCCTTTCCTTCATTTCTTTCTGTTCACTCTGGTGGTATATGGGTGAGGTGAAAAGAAAATACCCCTCTCACACCCAAATATACATCATTCTAATAGCACTAAGTCTTTTCCTTTTCTTATTAGGACACACACACTATGAAAATTGCATCATTAATATGAACAGCATTGTCAGAAGGAAAAAATATAAAAGAAAATAAACATACGAGGAATCAACAAAACTGGAAAATAGGGTTTTTTTTTTTTTTTTTGAGAAAATCAACAAAAAAGATAAGCCATTAGCCAGATTAACCAAAGGACACTGAGACAGTATTCAATTTAGTAAAATCATAAATGAAAAAGGAGACATAACAACAAAAATATACAAAAACACCAAGAAAATTAACAAAAACAAATCCACCAGTTCCTACTACTAAAAGCTATACACAACAGAAAAAACTAGATGAAGATGGACAATGTTATATTAAGATATGTGGTACCATTGTGAAATCAGGAATAGATAAACTATCTAAACAATGTCATAACTCCTAAAGAAATAGAAGTAGTCATAAAAAAACCCTACCAATCAAAAAGCACAGGACCTGATGAATTTAGTGCAAATTTCTATCAGATTCAAAGATCTAATACCAATACTCTTCAAATTATTCCACAAAATTAGAAACACAAGGAACATTACACAGTTCGTTCAAGAAAGCCACAATTATACTTATACCTAAACCAAAAACAAAGAAAGGAAGGAAAGAAGAAAGAGAGAAATAGAAGGGGAGAGAAAGGAATAAAGAAAGAAAGAAAGAAAGAAAGAAAGAAAGAAAGAAAGAAAGGAAGGAAGGAAGGAAGGAAGGAAGGAAGGAAGGAAGGAAGGAAGGAAGGAAGGAACCAACAAAGAGATCTTCAGTTCAATTTCCTTTAGGATTGCAGAAATATTCAATAAAATGTTCTCAATCTGAATCCAAAAATACACCAAAACAATCGTTTACCATGATCAATTATGTGTCATCCAGAGATTAAGCAACTGTTCAATATATGGAAATTCATCAACATAATACATGAAAAACAAATAAAGAAAAAAGCCCATAACATTATTTTGTAAGATGCCAAAAAAGCATTAGAAAAAAAAATCAACCCTTTCTGACCCAGCGAGAGGGCCGGGTGATCACCATAAGGACTCAGGACCTGCCCACAGATGGCTGTGACCTCCCAGAACAGCTTTGCAAGCGCTCTTCCACCTAACCCGACAGGGAGCTCCTCACACCCTACAAGCTGTCCTGGAAAGGATTGCATGGAGCTTTCAGAAGACAGAAAGCATGGTGGACTCTTGGATCAGGTGTTTCCCAGCCTAGCAAGAGGGCAGGGTGCCCTTCATGGAGACTCAGGACCTGCCTGCAGACAGCTGAGCCCCCAGAGAAGTCTTGCAAGCGCTCTCCCACCTGAGCGCACAGAAAGCCCTAAGCCAGCCATATATCCTCACTGGCTGTCCCTGGTAGGAACACCTCTTGATCTCTTGGGCATATAGGGTGGTGAACTCTGTGATCGAGTACTTTTCAGACCAGCAAAAGAGACAGGTGACCGCCATCACAGTCAGGACCTGCCTACAAACACCTGAGTTTCCAAAACAGCCTCACAAGGGCACCCCATCTTATCCCATGAAGACAGAACTGAGACACTGCAATCAGAACGCACTGCCTGCCCACAAAGAGCCAAACACCCAGAATCAAAGTCCTTCCTGAGCCCACAGGACCTTAGATCCCCAGAAGAGAAAGGTTTCGGTCAGAGACAAAAAGACCAACTATAATCACAGAAAGCAAGATGGCAAGAGGAAAGCAAAATAACCTAAGCAATGGAAACCATACAACCTGGCAACATCAGAACCCAGCTCTTACACCACGACAAGTAGTGGATTGACAAACACACCAGAAAAACAAGACCTAGTCTTAAAATCATACTTCACGATGATAATAGAGATCTTTGAGAAGCGCATGGATAACTCCCTTAAACAATTATAGGAGAACACACATAAACAAATAGAAGCCTTAAAGAGGAAACACAAAAATTATTCAAAGAACTACAGGAAAATACAAGCAAATAAGTAAGGAAGTTGAAAACGGAAATAGAAATAATAATAATAATAATAATAATAATAATAATAATAATAATAATAATAACAATAATAATAATAACAAACTATAAAAAGTGACAACCATGGAGATAGAAAACCAAAAAAAAAAAAAAAAAAAAAAGGATTCACAAATGCAATCATCACCAACAGACTACAAGAGATAAAAGAGAGGATTTATGGGGCCAAAGACAACACAGAAAACATATATAAAGTAGTCAGAACATACAGAAACCAAAAAGCTTCTAAACCAAAACATCCAGGAGATGCAGGACACAATGAGAAGATGAAACCTAAGGATAATAGGTTTGGAAGGGGTAAAGAATATCAATTAAAGGCACAGTAAATATCATCAACAAAATCATAGAAGAAAACTTCCCTACCCTTAAGAACAAAATGATTATGAACACACAATAAGCCTACAGAACTCCAAATAGATGGTACCAGAAAAGAAACTCCTGAAACATATTAATCAAAACTCCAAATATTCAAAACAAAGAAAGAATCCTAAAAGCTGTAAGGGAAAAAAGACAAGTAATATATAAATGCAGAACAATCAGAATTATACCAGACTTTTGAAAAGAAATTATGAAAGCTAGAAGAACCTGGACAGACATCATACAGATCTTTTTTTTTTTACAACTTTATTTTAAAAACAAGATGAATGTACAAATTTTAAGCATTTTTGCATAAAAGTATACGGTTTGATAGTGTACATTAAGGTCTTAATAGTTACAATGAGCATAAAGTACATGTAAAACATAATATAACCCGTAATTAGTCAAAGTTTTCTTGGTGTGTAAAAATTGAACATAATGGTTTTTTTCTTTTTTTTTCTTGAACTTCTCACAGTCTGTGAGTTGTTTCTGGGGTGTTCGGGGCTTTCTGGAGTTAGTTTCCCATTACCAGTGACTGCATATTATGTCTGTTCTTTTGTGACAGGGTTATATCACTCAGGATAATGTTCTCTCGATACATCCATTTTCTTAAGAATTTGGTTAAGTCATTGTTTCTGATAGCTAAGTAGTACTCCATTGTGTAAATGTACCACAATTTTTGTATCAGTTCATCTACTGAAGGACATCTGGGTTTTTTCCAGCTTCTGGCTATTATAAATAGAGCTTTTAAGAACATTGTGGTACATGTGTCTTTGTTGTATGTTGGAGCTTCTCTGGATATATGCCCAGAAGTGGAATAACTGGATCTTCAGGTAGTACTATGTCCAATTTTCTGAGGAATTGCCAAACTGATTTCAAGATTGATTGTATCAGTTTACAACCCCACCAACAGTAGAGGAGTGTTCCTCTTTCTCCACAACTTTGCCAGCATCTGCTGTCATCTGACTTTTGGATCTTGGCCAATCTGACTGGTGTGAGGTGGAATCCCAGGGTTGTTTTGATTTGCATTTCCCTGATGGCTAAGGATATTGAGCACTTCCTTAGATGCTTCTTAACCATTTGATATTCCTCAATTGAGAACTTTTGTTTAATTCTGTACCCCATTTTTTAATAGAGTTGTTTGATTCTCTGGTGTCTAATTTTTTGAGTTCTTTGTATACCTTGGATATTAGGCCTCTATCTGATGTGGGGTTGGTAAAAATCTTTTTCCACTCTGTTTATCATATAGAGCTTTTTTTTTTCATCATACAGATCTTAATAGAACACAAATGCCAGCCCAGGTTACTACACCCAGTAAAACTCTCAATCATTATAGATGAAGAACCCATGATATTCTTAAACAAAAGCAAATGTATACAATATCTGTTCATAAATCCATCTCTAAAAACATAATACAGGGAACAATCCAACACATGGAAGGAAACTAAACCCAAAGAAAAGCAAAAAAAAAAAAAAAAAGTCCCAAATTAAAAACAAAATAAGAAACACATATAAACATAAGCTTACCTCTAACAACAAAAATAACAGGAAAAAATAATCATGTCCGTAATTTCTCTTAACATCAATGGAATCAATTCTGCAATAAAAACAGATAGACTATCAGACTGAATATGTAAATATGATCCAGCATTTTGCTGCATTAAGGAAACTCAGAGTAAAAGGCTATGGAAAAAAATCTTACAAACAAATAAGCCCAGGAAACAAACTGGAATAGCTATTCTAATATTAAATAAAATGGATTTTCAACCAAAAGTTATCAAAAATAATAAGAAAGGAAAAATTATACTTATCAAAGGAATACTCTATCAATTTGAACTCTCACACTTCAACACCTATGCTCCAAATACCAGGACACCCACATTTATAAAAGAAGTTTATTAAAGTTCAAAGCATATATTACACCACACACAATAACAGTAGAAGACTTCAGCACCCCACTCTAATCAATGGACAAACAGATTGTGGAGGCATAAACTGAAAAGAGAGAGAGCAAAACTAGCAGAAGTTATAAACCAACTGGAATTAACAGATATC
The DNA here is from genome assembly GCF_963924665.1 of Micromys minutus. Lineage (NCBI taxonomy): Eukaryota > Metazoa > Chordata > Mammalia > Rodentia > Muridae > Micromys > Micromys minutus. The sequence continues at coordinate 543,686 of NC_137975.1, forward strand.
TACAGAACCTTTTATCCAAAAACAAAAGAATATATTTTCATCTCAGCATATCATGTTACCTTCTGCAAAATTGACCATATAGTTGGTCACAAAACATGCCTCAGCAGATACAAGAATATCAAATACTCCAATGTATCCTATCAGATCACCATGGATTAATGCTTTTTTTTAATAACAACAAAAATAACACAATAATAATGCTCTGCTCAATGATAGCATGGTTAAGGAAGAAATTTTTTAAAAATTAAGATTTTTTTTAATTTAATGAAAATGACAGCACTGCATACCCAAACTTATGGGATGTAATGAAAGCAGTAGTAACAGAAAAACTCGTAGCACTAAGTGTCTCCAAAAAGAAACTTGAGAGAGCTAACACTAGCAGCTTGACAGTATAGCTAAAAGCTCTAGGGGGGAAAAAACAGAAGCAGATAGATGAAGGAAAATAATCAAACTCAGAGCTGAAATCAACTAAATAGAGAAAAAGAGAACTATACAAGGAATCAACAAACCAAGACATCGTTCTTTGAGAAAATAAACAAGATCAATAAACCCATAGCCAGACTAGCTAGAGGGCACAGAGAGAGTATCCCAATTAACAAAATCAAAAATGAAAGAGGAAACATAACAATAGAAAATGAGGAAATTTCAGAAATCATCATATCCTCCTACAAAAGCCTATATACAACAAAACTAGAAAATATGTAAGAAATAGTTAAGTTTCTAGACAGATACAAAATACTAAAGTTAAATGAGGATCAGATTAACCATCTATACAGTCCCATAACACCTAAAGAAATAGAAGCAGTCAAAAAAGCCTCACAACTGGGAAAAAAAAATCCAGGACCAGATGGGTTTAGTGGAGAATTCTATCAGACTTTTATAAAAGATCTAATACCTATACTTTTCAAACTATTCCACAAAATAGAAACAGAAGGAAAAGTACCCACAATTACACTCATATGTAAACCACACAAAGATATTACAAAGAAAGAGAACTCCAGAACAATATTTCTCACAAAAATCAATGCAAAAGTACTCAATAAAAATCTTGCAAACCAACTCTAAGAACACATCAAAACAATCATCCAACATGATCAAGTAAACTTTAACCTAGGGATGCAGGTATGGTTCAATATACACAAATCCATCAATCTAATCCACATTATAAACAAACTCAAAATAAATAAACCACATGATTCTCTCACTAGATGCTTAGAAACATTCCACAAAATTCAGTACCCCTTAATGATAAAAGTCTTGGAAAGATCAGGAATCTAAGGCCCATAGATAATCATTGTAAAAGCAATATGTAGCATATGAGTATCCAACATCAAACTGATTTGAGAGAAACTTGAAGCAATCCCTTACAATCAGGAACTAGACAAGGCTGCCCACTGCCTTTCTAATTATTTAATATCTTACTCTCTGTCCTGGCCAAAGCAATGAGACATAAAAATAAGCCAAAGGGTTTCACATTGGAACGGAAGAAGTCAAAATAACCCTTTTGCAGATGATATAATAGTATACTTAATTAACCCAAAAAATCCCAACAGAGAACATTTACAACTAATAAAAAACTCCAGCAAAGTAGCTGTATATAAAATTAACTCAAACTAATCAGTAGCCTTCCTTTACTCAAAGGACAAACAGGTTGAGAAAGAAATTAGAGAATCAACACCCTTCACAATAGTCACAAAGACTATAAAAAACCTTGGGATATTCCTAACCAAGCAAGTGAAGGATCTGTATGACAAGAAATTAAAGACACTGAAAAGGGAATTTGTAGAAAACCTCAGAAGATCAAAATATCTTCCATGCTCATGGATTGGAAGGATCAACATTGTAAAAATGGTCATCTTGCCAATAGAAATCTACAGATTCAAAGAAATTCACATCAAAATTCCATCTCAATTCTTCATAGAATTTGCAAAATTTTGTTATTCATCTGGAATAACAAAAACCTAGAGTAGTGAAATCTATTCTCAAGAATAAAAACACTTCTGGTAGAACCACCATCTCTGAACTCAAGCTATATTGCAAAGCAATTTTGATGAAAACTTCATGGTAGTGGTACAGAGACAGGCAGGTAGATCAATGCAATAGGACTGAAGAATCATAAATGAACCCACACCACTATGGTCACTTAATCATTCACAAGAAGCTGAAAAACTTCACTGGAAAAAGAGAACCTTTTCAACAAATGTTGGTTCAACTGGCAGTCAGCATGCAGAAGAAAGCAAATCAATCCTTTCCTATCTCCTTGTACAAAGATCAAGACCAAGTGGATCAAAGACCTCCACATAAAACCAGGTATACTGAAACTATTAGAAAAGAATGTGAGGAAGAACTTAGAACACATAGGTATGGGGAATATTTTTTGAAACTGTAGATTATGCTCTAGGACTAGGAATTGACAAATGAGACCTCATGAAACTTCAAAGCTTCTGTAAGGATAAGAACACTGTTAAGGAGACAAAACAGCAGCCAACAGATTGGGAAAAGATTTGTATAATCCTATATCTGAGAGAGGGCTAGTATCCAATATATACAAATAAATCAGGAAGCTAGACTGTAGAGAATCAAATAATCCTATTTAAAATGGAGTACAGAGCTAAACAAAGAATTCTCAGATAAGGAATACTGAATGACTGAGAAGCACCTAAGAAAATGTTCAATATCCCTAGTCATCGGGGAAATGCAAATCAAAACAAAGAGTGACACTCCTCCACTTTTGGTGGGGTTGTAAGCTGGTACAACCACTCTGGAAATCAGTCTAGCAGTTTTTCAGAAAATTTGACATAGTACTACCTGAAAACCCAGATATTCCACTTTTGGGCATATACCCCAAAGATGCTTCAACATATAACAAAAACATATGTTCCACCATGTTTATAGCAGCCTTATTTATAATACCCAGAAGCTAGAAAAAAATCCAGATTTCCTTCAACAGAGGAATGGATATAGAAATTGTGGTACATTTACACAATGAAGTAATACTCAGCTATTAGAAACAATGACTTCATAAAATTTGTAGGCAAATGTTTGGAACTAGAAACTATCATACTGAGTGAGGCAACCCAGTCATAAAATAACACAAGTGGTATGCACTCACTGATGAATGGATACTATCCCCAGAAAGCTCTGAGTACACAAGAAAAAATTCACAGACATTATGAACTCAAAAACAAAGAAGGCCAAAATGAGGATGCCTCAGTCCTTCTTAGAAGGGAATACAAAACACACACTGGAAGAAATGCAAGGTCAAATAGAGAAATAGGGATTAAAGAAAAGATCACTCCGATGTTGTCTCACCTTGGGATCCACCATATATGGAGCCACCAAATCCAAGCACTCTACTTCATCCCAAGAAGTACTTACTGGCAGAAACCAGATAGAGATGCCATCTCAGGGTCTATGTTAGATTCATATAGATATAGCTGAGCTTTCTTGCAGCTAACCATTGGAGTGAACTTGGGGACCCCATTGAGAATGCTAAAGAAGAGACTGAAGGAGCTGAAATGGGTTGCCATCTCATGGGAAGAGCATTACCAAATGAACCAAACTTTCCAAAACTCACATGGACTAAAGCACCAAACTTTGTGCACACATTGAGAGACCTATTGATCCAGTTGTATATGTAGTTGAAGATAACAGTGTCTGGCATCAATTTGAGAAGAGGCTTTTGGCTCAAGGATGGAATGTTTTTCCAATGTAAGAGAATGCAAAGGCAATGGAGTGGAGAGGGTGATTAGGAGGAAGTGCACTTTGTGAAGGCAAATAGAGGTGGAGGGGTTACAGGATTGGGTTGGGGGAAAGGGATAACATTTTATATGTAAATACAGAGTATCTAATAAAAATATGAAGAACAAAAAGGAAAAAAATCAACAGCTTTTCAAGTAAAAAGTCTTGGAGTTTTCAGGAATTCAAGGCACATACCGAAACATAGTAAAAACAATATACAGCAAAACAATAGAAAACATCAAACTAAATAAAGAAAAAAAAAAAACACTATAATCTAGGACGAGACAAGTCTGACCACTCTCTCTCTATCTATTTTATATAGTACTTGAAGTCAAAGCCAAAGAAATTAGACTCCAAAATTAGGTTAAATTGTTACAAATTGAAAAGAAGAAGTAAAAATATCACTATTTGCAAATGATATAATCGAATACTTAAGTGACCCCAAAAATTCCAAGAGAAAACTCTTTTAGCTATTTAACAACTTCAGCATAGTGGCTGTAAATAAAATTAACTCAAACAAATCAGTAGCCTTTCTCTACCAAAAGTCAAAACAGGCTGAGATAGAAAGATCAGTATGAAATGAATTTCAAGTCTCTGATAAAGAAATTGAAGTTCTCAGAAGATGGAAAGATCTCCCATGCGCATGTATTGGCAGGTTTTATATGCTAAATAGAGCAACCTCCAGATTCATCACAATACCCATGAAAATTCAAAATCAATTCTTTATAGATCTAGAAAGAGCAACTTGTAAATTCATTTGGAATAACAAAAATCCCAGGACAGACAAAACTACTCTCAACAATAATGGATCTCCTGGAGGAAATACCCAAAACTGATGTCAAACTGTACTATAGAGCAATAGTGATTTTAAAAAATGGATTTTATTGGCACAGAAACAGGCAGGTAGATAATGGAACAACATTGGAGACCCAAAAATGAACCCACATGCCTATCGTTACTTGTTCTTTGAAAAGGGAGCTAAAATCATCCAATACAAAGACAGCATTTTCAACAGATGGTGCTGATTCAACAAGTGGATAGCATGTAAAGAATCAAATCTATCCATCTTTATATTCTTATACAAAGCTTAAGTCTAAGTGGATCTAGGACCTCCACATAAAACCAGACACACTAAAAATAATAGAAGAGAAAATGGGGAAGAGCATCAAACACATGCATACAGGGGAATGTTTCCTGAAAAGAACACCAATGGCTTGGGCTCTAAGAAAAAAAATTGACAAATGGGACATCAAACAATTGTAAAGCTCTTGTAAGGCAAAGGACACTGTCAATAAGACAAAATAGCAACCAATACATTGGAAAAAGATCTTAACCAATCCTACATCTGTGAGAGGGCTAAAATCTAACATATACAATGAAATCCAGCACTCAGATTCCAGAGAACCAAATAACCCTAGTAAAAATGGGGAGCAGAGCTAAACAAAGAATTCTCAACTGAGAAATACTGAATGGCTGAGAAGCACCTTAAAAAATGTTCAACATTCTTAGTCATCAGGCAAATGAAAATAAAACCAACCCTGAGATTGTACCTCACAAAAATCACAATGGCTAAAATCAAAAACCTAGGTAAAAACAAATGCTGGTGAGGATATGTAGAAAGAGGAACACACCTTCTTGGTAGGTGGTATTGAAAGCTGGAAACCACTCTGAAAATCAATCTGTTGGTTCCTCAGGAAATAGAAGATAGTACTGCCAGAGAACCCAGCTATACCACTCCTGGGCATATATCCAAAAGATGCTCCAACATATAACAAGGGCACACACTCTTCTATGTTGATGTCAGCCTTATTTGTACTAGCCAGAAGCTGTAAAGAATCCACTGTCATTCAACAGAGGAATAAATATAGAAAATATGGTACATTTACACAATGGAGTATTACTCAGCTCTTAAGAAAAAAGACTTTATAAAATTCTTAGGCAAATGGATAGAACTAGAAAATATCCTGAGTAACTTAACCCAATCTCTCTCTCTCTCTCTCCCTCTCTCTCTCTCTCTCTCTCTCTCTCTCTCTCTCTCTCTCTCTCTCTCACACACACACACACACACACATAAACCAACCAAAACCAAACAAACAAACAAACAAAACATGCTATTGAGTCACTTATAAGTAGATATTAACCTAAACACTTAAATGACCTAATATACAATTCAGAGACCACATGATGTTCAAGAAGAAAGACCAAAGTGTGTATGCTTCCATCCTTTTTAGATAGAGAATGATAATAGTCAAAGTAGGAAATACAGAGACAAAGTTTGAAGCAGAGACTGAAGCAAAGATTATCTGGAGACTGCCTCACCTGGAGATCCAGCCCATACACGTCCAGGAAACCCAGACAATGTTGCTGATTTCAAGAAGTACATGCTCACAGGAGCCTGATATAGCTGTCTTCTGAGAGGCTCTGACAGATTATAACTAAATCAGAGATGGATGCTCACAGTCAACCATTGAACTGATAAAGGGTTCCCCTATGGAGGAGATTGAAAAATGATTGAAAGAGCTGAAGGGGTTTGCAATTTCATAACTACAATCATATCAACAAACAAGAGCTCCCAGAGACTAAACCACTATTTAAAAAGTACACACGGACAGATCCATGACTCCAGGTACATATGTAGCATCAATGGGAAGAGAAGCTCTTGGTTCTGCCAAGATTGATGATACCCTAGTATAGGGAAATGACATGGCAGAGAGGTGGGAGGTGGTGGGGTACCCTCATAGAAGCAGGTGGATTGGATATGGAGTTTATGAATGGTAAATCAGGAAATGGGATAACATTTGAGATGTAAATAAAATATAAAATTATTAAAAGAAAGAAAGCAGAACAAAATACTTACAAGAGGTAGAAGGTGGGAGTGATCGGGTAAGGTAGGAGAAGGGGTGATATACAGTGTGTCAGGATTTTGAGGTATGAGGTATTGGGGAGCTGGTGATAGCAACCAGCTAGACAAAGATGCCAAAAACTCAAGAGGTTCCCAGGACCCAATCAGGATGTGATTAGTTGAAATACCCAACAAAGGGGATGAAGAACCTTTAGAGACCATATTCAGAGGTGAGGCAAGATCCCTGGTTGGGGGGATGAGGCCACCTACTCATCTCCAAATTTTAACCCAAAATTGATGATGTCTAAAAAAAAAATGGGGACAATGTGTGAACCAAAGCATGAAGAAAATACCATTCACAGACTACTTCAGCTGGGAATCCATCATATATACAGACACCAAAACCAGACACTGTTGTGGATGCCAAAAAGTGCTTGATGACCAGAGTCTGATATACCTGTGTCCTGAGAGGTTCTGACAAATCCTGATGAACACAAATATCAAAGCTCACAGCCAACCACTGGACTGAGAATTGGGTCCCCAATGGAAGAGTCCGAGAAAGATCGGAAGGAGCTGAAAGTGTTTGCAACCTCATAGAAAGAAAAACAATATCAACCAAACAGACCCCTCCAAGAGTTCCCAGGGACTAAATCACCAACCAATGACTACACATGAAGCTACCCATGGTTCCAGTTGCATATGTAGCAGAAGATGGCACTGAAAGAGAAGACCTTGGTCCTTTGAATGACACATGTTCTAGTGTTGGGGAATTTCAGGGTGAGAAGGAGGCAGGAGGTGATGGATGGAGCACCCTCATAGAATCAGAGAAATGGAAGATGGAATGGGGTTTTTCATAGGGGAAACCAGGAAAGGGGATTACATTTGAAATGTAAATCGATAAAATAACCAATTAAAAGATAAAAATAAATGAAAAAAATAAGGAAACACAGTGACATCTAGGTCTTGTAGTAACAAATGTAGCCATTAACACATTTGAAAAGGAGAGTGAGGGTCACCACACTCTAACCCAGTACTATTCCGCTACAAAGTACTGTATTCATGCTGCATGTAATCATGGGAGATGCTAACTTGTGTACTCTGTAGCTGTCACCTGCATGTAGGATGTTACACTGAGGACTCTGTGTTATAACCTTGCTGAGGTTACAATCTTAGTAATAAAGCTGTTTCTTAGCGACCTGTGTACCCATGCTTATTCAAGAACCCCTCAGTATTGCTCTTTTAATTGACTTCTTATACATGCCCTGTATGGGAACACTCTCCTATGATCTGTAAGAAACTCTTGTCCATGCTCTGTAATCACAACCCATTCTGTGGGGAATCCCTCACCCATGTTATATAAGGAACTCCTCTAACATGCTCTGCAGGAATCCCTTCCTATACTTTGTAAGGAATCATTCCCTCATGCTCTGTAGGAATGATCCCCCCCATGCTCTGTAAACTTCCCTCAATCATGCTCTATAAGGAACAGCTTACCCCTGACTTGAAAAGAACTCATCCATGCTTTGGAAGAAACTTCTCAACCATGCCCCATAAGGAGACACTCATAATTGCCTTTGTTAGGAACCTATTTTATATGTTTTTTAAAGTAATTCTTTATCCATATATTTTGAGTGACCTGTCTCCTATGCTCTGTAACTAACACCCATGGAAGCCTTCATTGTATGGAATTATACTTGTTCCTTTATGGAAACCCTCATTCTTCCTCTGTAAGTAACCTTTCATCATTACTGTATAAGTAAACACTTACTCATGTGCTGAAACTAACCCCTCATTTTTGTCTAAATAATCGTAATTTATCTTATGTAGGTAACCAGTCACATACACTTCCATGAGTAAGCACAAAAAAAAACCTCATTTCTTTATGAATTTGTACATGGGTTAAATAATTTATGTTTCTCTTCTTGGTTTCTTACCTAGCGGAAATAACCACCTGGTCTTTTCACCCCAGTAAGAGAAATAATATAGGCCAAAGGTTCTGAGTACACTACTTATAATCTCTTTTATTCTTTGTTAGGCTTACAGATTGTAACATTTTCTACTTACTTTGCAGAAAGAAAAATTGAAAGTTAGGCACATTAACACAAACTACATTTCCATAAAAGGTTTTGAGTCTCTGTACCAACCTAAGTTCTACACACAGTGCCAACATGTATTCTATTGGTTTTGTGAGATGGTTAGCAAAGATGCTGAATATTATCATGCTATTCTGTTACTGGAGTCTGTAGCTTTACTTTGGTTCTGTGATCTTGAGATCACTCTGAGAAAAAGTCAAATGAGAAATACAGACAGCAGTGTAGAAGAGAGCTGGAGTTTATTAAAGTAGAAAGGAGGCCAGTGTCTACTATATGAGGAGACAATGGCCAGAGAGACTACTGACCACACTTGTGTGTTTTCTTTCTTGCTTGCTCATATTTAAATTTGGGAGCACAGTACCCTTCTTGAGTGTTATTTATCTTCAGATGATTGGCAAGCTATCCATTATTCTTTACAGGAGAGCCAAATTTCGTTTTTTTCTCTGTCTAGGTAGCTGTGGAACTTGGTTTTGACTCATAATCTGGAAGCATCTGGAAAGTAAATCTTAGAGAGTGGTGGTCAAGAGTACATTAGTCTGTGACCATTTCTGCATACAGTACTGTCTTGACTATACTAATTGTTGAAGGAAGATTTATCCTGCTGTGAACAGCACCTTCTCTTGGCTTCAGGTCACAGACTACAAAAAAATCAGGGTGGTGGGATGTGTAGGAAAAATACATGCATTCATTTATTTTTGCTCTTGAATATGGATGTTATGTGGATAGTTGTATAAGTTGTCATTGACTTACCTGCTATGATTCACTGTGACATAGAATATTGAGCTAAAATAAATGTATCTTAATTAAGTTTATGCCAGTTTGGGTGTTTTTTATCATAGCAATAAAAATGCAAAAAGAATCATCTAGAATGCAAGCCACTGACAACTCCAGTATGGGGCTGTCTGGATTGATTATTTAAAACTAGAAGACTTACTCTGCCAGGAGTTTTCCTGGGTTGGGTACTCTCTAGAAGGTAGCCCATTGGGTAAAGCATCGACAAGGTGCAAACATTGTTTTTTGGAGACCCAGCCCAGTTTCATCAGGACCGGCAGCCTGCCTATCCATAGGTCACAGGAAGCTCAGAAGAGCTGCAGGAGTGCTCTTCATCCTAAATGAAAGTGTGAGTCAACATCTTTTGCCCACTGTTCATCCTGGGAAAAGCCGCACAGAACTCTCGATATACAAGCTATACAAGCAGCAGTACTACCTGGGAGTACACACTTGAGGCCCAAGTCCAGAACCAGCCCAGAAATGTGAGGATGAGGCTCTGACATGGAGGCTCACAGCCTACTCTGAGAGAGGAACACCCCCAAACAATCTCCTTCTGTAGACCATGGGCCCACAGACCAACAAGGGAGACAAGTTCTATTAAGAAACAACAAGATCAACTAGTATCACCTATATCAAGATGTCAAGAGGCAAGTACAAGACTCTAAGAAACAAAAACCAAGACAACCTGGCAATATCAGAACACAGTTCTCCCACCTAAACAAATAGTACATATCCCAACACTCCAGAAAAAAAAAATATTTAGACTTAAAATCATACTTCACAATGATGATGGAGATCTTTGAGAAGTACATAAATAGCACATTTAAAGAAGTACTGGAAAACCAGGAGAATACATGCAAACAAGTTGAAGCCCTGAAAGAGGAAACAAAAAATTACATAAAGAGCAAAAGGAAAGAACAAACAATCAGGCAAAGGAACCAAGAGCATAAATAGAAACAATGAAGAAAAAGCAAAAGGAGACATGAAGTTGTAAAACCAAGGAAAGACATCTAAATTCATAGATGCTAGAATCACCAACAAAATACAAGGGAGGGAGGAGAGAATCTCAGGGGCAGAACATAATATTGAAATAATTAACACAACAGTCATAAAACATGCAAAAAAAGATTCTAAGCCAAAACATCCAGGAAATCCAGGACACAAGTAAAAAACCAAACCTAAGGATAACATAACAGAATATTCTGGACTGACATCATACAGACAAGGGAACACAAGTTTTCACCCAGGTTACTAAATCCAGCAAAACTCGCAATCAACAAAGATGGAGAAAACAAGATATTCCAGGACAAAGGAAAATTTACAAAATAACTGTCCAGAAAGCCAGCCCTACAAAGGATAAAAATGGAAAACTCAGCCAAAAAATGAGGGAAATTATACCCTAGGAAAATCAAGAACCTAAACCTCTTGAAACAAACACCAAAGAAGAAAATATCACAAACATAACTCTACCTGTAACAACAAAAATAGCAAGAAACAAGAATCACTATTCCTTAATATCCCTTAACATCAATGGATATAATTATCCAATAAAAATATGTAGACTATTAGACTTGGATAAGTAAACAGGATCCAGCATTTTGCTGCATACAGGAAACTCATCTCAGCGAAAGAGACAGGCACTACCTCTGAGTAAAAGGCTGGAAAATTTTTTTTCCAAGAAAATTGTCCCAAGAAACAAGCTGGAGTAGTGCTGCCAATATTGAATAAAATTGATTTTCAAGCAAAAGCTATCAAAAAATAAAAGGAAGGACACTTGGACTCATCAAAGGAAAAAAATCTATCAATCCTGAACATCTATGCTCCAAATACAAGAGCAGCCACATTCATAAAAGAAACTCTACTAAAGCTCAGAGCATATATTACACCACACACAATAATAGTTGGACACTTCAACACCCCACTCTCATCAATGGACAGATCATGAATGCATAAAAAGAACAGAGACACAGTGAAAGTAACAGAAGTTATGAGCCAAATGGATTTAACAGGCGTCTATGGAATATTTTATCCTAAAACAAAAGAATATACCTTTCACTCAGTACCTCCTGGCACTTTCTTAAAAGTTCACTATATAGTCGGTCACAAAACAGGCTACAAAAGATACAAAATGATCAAAATAATCTCATGTATTCTATAAGATAACCATGGACTAAGGCTGGTTTTCAATAATTACAACAACAATAACAAAAAGCGCACATACACATGGAAGCTAAACAATGCTCTGCTCAATGATAGCTTGGTCAAGGAAGAAATAAAGAAACAAATCAAAGACTTTTTAGAATTTAACAAAAATGAAGGGACAATATACCAAAACTTTTGGAATACAATGAAAGCAGTGCTAAGTGAAAACTCATAGCACTCAGTGTCTCCAAAAGGAAACTGGAGAGAGCACACACTAACATTTTGACAGCACACCTGAAAGCTGTAGAATAAAATGAAGCACCCAAGAGGAGTAGTCAGCAGAAAATAATCAAACTCAGATGTGAAATCAACCAAATAGAAACAAAAAAACTATATTATACAAAGAATTTTAAAAAAAGAGCTGGTTCTTTGAGAAAATCAACAACATTCATAAACACTTAGGCAGACTAAAGAGAGGGTGCCAAAATAGTATCCAAATTGACAAAATCAGAAATGAAAATGGATACATAACAACAGAACTGAAAAAAATTAAAGGAATTATCAGATCCTATTACAAAAGCCTATGCTCAAGAAAACCAGAAAATCTAGAGGAAATGGACAATTTCAATACAGATACCAGGTAACAAAGTTAAATCAAGATTAGATAAACCATCTAAACAGCCCCATAACTCCTAAAGAAATAGAAGCAATCATCAAAAAAACTTCCAACCAAAAACCTGATGGTAGCGTAGAATTTTATCAGACCTTCATAGAATACCTAATACTCTCCAAACTATTCCACAAAATAGAAACAGGAAGAATATGGCCCAACTCATTCTTCAAAGCCACAATAACTCTCATTCCTAAACTACACAAAGACCCTACAAAGAAAGAGAACTTTAGACCAATTTCTTTCATAAACTCTAATGGAAAAATACCCAATAAAATTCCTACAAACTAAATCCAAGAACACATCAAAATGATTATTCACCATAATCAAGTAGGCTCTATCACAGGGGTGCAAGGATGTTTCAATATATGGCAATCCATCAATGTCATCCACTACATAAACAACCTCAAGGAAAAAAATCACATGATTATCTCCCTACATGCTGAGAAATTATTTGAAAAAAATTAACACCTCTTTGTGTTAAAAGACTTGGAAATGTTAGGTATTCAAGGCACATACTTAAACATAGTTAAAGCAATATACAGCAAACCAGTATCCATCATCAAAGTAAATGGTGAGAAACTTTAAGCAATCACTGTAAAATCAGAGACTAGACAAGGCTTCCCACTCTCTCCCTACCTATTCAATATAGTACTTGAACTACCAGCCAGAGGAATAAGACAACAAAACGAGGTCAAAAGGATACAAACTGGAAAGGAAGGCTTCCAAATATCACTATGTGCAGATAACTTGATAGTAGACTTAAGTGACCACAAAAATTCCACCAGGGAACCTTTACAGCTGAAAAATAACTTCAGCAAAGTGGCTTGATATAAAATTAACTCAAGCAAATCAGTAGCCTTCCTCTACTCAAAGGACAAACAGACTGAGCAAGAAATTAGAAAATCAACACCCTTCAAAATTGCCATAAAAAATATAAAATAACTTGGTATGACCCTATTCAAGCAACTGAAGAATCCGAAGGACAAGAATTTCAAATCTGTGAAGAAGAAAGTTAATGAAGACCTCAGAAGATGAAAAGAATTCCCATGCACATGGATTGGAAGGAACAACATCATAAAAAATGTCCATCTTGATTAAGGTAATCTATAAATTCAACACAATCCCCATCAAAATTCTAACTCAATTCTTAATAGAGTTAGAAAGAGCAATTTACAAATTCATTGAAAATAATAAAACACCCAGCATAGCACAAAACATTCTCAACAATTAAAAAATAAATAAACTTCTGGAAAATCACAATCCCTTAACTCAAGCTGTATTACACATCAAATGTGTAAAACCTGACTGGTATTGGTTCAGAGACAGGAATGTAGACCAATGGAAAAGAGTTGAATACCCAGAAATGAACCCATCCATCTATAGTCACTTGTTTTTTGATAAAGGAGCTAAAATTATTCAATGGAAAAAGGACAGCATCTTCAACAATTGGTGCTGGTTCAACTGGCTGTCATCATAAAAAAGAATGCAAATCAATCACTTCTTATCTCCTTGTAGATAAAAGCCTCCACCTAAAATCAGGTACACTGAAACTATTAGAAAAGAATGTGCAGAAGAGCTTAGAACACATAGGCACAGGATAAAACAATTCCTGTACAGAACACTAATGGCTTACACCCTCAGATCAAGATTTGACAAATGGGACCTCGTGAAATTACAAGACTTGTGTAACTCCAATGACACTATAAATAGGACAAAACAACAACCAAAATATTGGGCAAAGATCTTTACCAATCTTTTTATAATATAGTGCTAGTATCCAATATATACAAATAACTCAAGAAGTTAGACTCTAGAGAATCAAACAATCGTATTTAAAAATGTAGTACATAGTGAAACAGAGACTTCTGAACTGAGCAATGTCAAATGGCTAAGAAGCACTTAAAGAAATGCTCAACATCCCTAGTCATCGGAGAAATGCAAATAAAAAACAAAAATAAAAACAAAACCTGAGATTTCACTTCACACCAGTTAGAATGGCTAAGATCAAAAACTCTGGTGACAGCAGATGATGGCATGTATGTGGAGAAAGAGGAACATGCCATCTTTGGTGGGATTGTAAACTGGTACAACCACTCTGAAAATCAGTCTGGTGGTTCATCAGAAAATTGAACATAGTGCTACCTGAGGACCCAGATATACCACTCCTGGGCATATACCCAAAAGTAGTTACAACATCTAACAAAGACAAATGCTCAACAATGTTTATAGCAGCCTTATTTATAATAGCCAGAAGCTGGAAAGAACCCAGATTTCCCACAATAGAGGAATGGATACAGAAAGTATTGTACATTGACATCATGGAGTACTACTCAGCTATTACAAAAAGCAATGAGTTAATGAAATTCCTAGGTAAATGGTTGGTACTTGAACCTGTCTCGCGCCCCACGTTCCGCCGGCAGGAAAAGGCGTGCGACCACAGGATCCTTCTGCGAACAACCTTTATTGTACAGCACTCTGAGCAGGGGACTCCCTGAGAAGGGGACTTCTCCACGTGGGACTTCTCTACGTGGAACTTCTCCTTGGGCAGGAGATCTCTCCACGTGGGACTTCTCTACGTGGGACTTCTCCTGGTGCTTGCCTGGTGGGATCTACTACGTGGGAGAGAAATGCACTGCTTATATATGCGTAAGAGACTTGTGTTGCTACCTGATTGGTGCATCCTCCAGTACCCCATTAGTGTGCCCCGAGAGTGGGCTATGACGTATGTGGTTTTTTGCTCTAAGTCTCTTGGCTGGGCAACAGGTCTGTTTGCTGAGTCCTCGGTGGGAAGCTGGCGCCATCTATTGGCACCAACGGCTTCCTACATGAACCTATCATCCTAAGTGAGGTAACCCAGTCACAAAAAATGCATGGTATGCACTCACTTATAAGGGAATACTAGCTTCCCCCCCACAAAATAAATACCCAAGAAACCATCCACAGAACTTATGAAGATAAAAAAGAAGGAAGATCAAAATGTTGATGCCTCAGTCCATCTTAGAAGGGAGAACACAAACAGAAGAAGAAATACAAGGTCAAATAGAGGAGCATGTATTGAAGAAAAGATCCAAAGAGACTGCGTCACCTCGAGAATCACCCCATATACAGCCACCAAACCCAAGCACTATTGCTGATGCCAAGAAGTGTTTACTGGCAGGAACCAAATATGAATGCCTACACAGAGGCTCTTCTAGAGTCATATAGATACAGATGAGGATGCTTGCAGCTAAAGAACAGACTGAACATGGGGGCCCCAATGAAAGAGCTAGAGAAAAGACTGAAAGAGTTGAAGAGTTTGCCACCTCATGGGAAGAACAACACCACCAACTGCCAAGGCGCTGAGGTGGAGGAGGTGATTGATGTATGGAGCACCTTCATGGAAGCAAGTTGAAGGGGAAAGAAGAAGGGAGTCGGGGGGGGGGGGTGAGGAAGGGTATAACATTTGAAATGTAAATACAGAGAATATCCAATAAAAATAGACTTTTCTAGAGAAAAAGTTGTTTAGTCTTAATAATATTTTTTTTTGTTTTGATTTTTAGTTATTCTGGGGAAAGTAGCTGGTGGCTTCAGATGAACCTTTACCATAACAGTAGAGGATTCGGTACAGGATTTATTAGAGCCAGCTTTCCTGGCCAGGTACACAGAAGCCTTTCACTGTCCTGGTTTTTTAACCCTTTATGAACCAGAAAAGAAGAAATGAAAAAGAATTAAGATATTTTATGCAGACATATATGCACAATAATATACATTCATATACACAAGTACATTTTCTTTCACAGTTTTTCTTTGCACATTAATACATTTACAATTTTTTGACCCAACCACATTTTTCATCCACTCCATAAGCATTCATCTATGTTTACATATACACATACACTTACACATGAATATATTGACAGACAGATATTTTAGATGTTTGGGTGAATGAGGGTTGTCTCCCCAAGCCAAACCACCCAACAACATTATTTCCTTTCTTTGTTCTTTTTATACTTTCTTAAACAAAAAGTTCCTTTAAAAATTGCCTCATCACTAAAATGTTACATAAAATGGGAATAACAGGAGGATATCAATAACAAGTTCAAAGCAGCATTTCCTACTGCATGCTTGTTATAAGATCAAAGCAAACATTTTACATGGACTTATCAAAATACACCCCTGTAATTCAGACTGGGATTTAAACTTTTTGTTTCACATGAGTTTGTTTTAAGCCTATTTCTCCTTTTATTGTAATTATGAAAACTTGTTGTATTTCTTATTATTGAGTATTTATTTACAATTATGAGGAGGGGTTACATTCAATTCTTGATTCTAATTTTATTACATCTTTCTAGTAAAATACCTAGACTCTCTGTTAAAACTTTCTGACTAAAATTGTTTAAATGAAATGAAGAATTCTAAAGAACAATTTATTCATCTAAGCAGCATTCATTAATGAAAGTTCATGTTTGATCAACAGAAAATCTGATCAGTAGAGTGGGCTAATGTTCACAAATTATTATATATAATTAATGATAGGAAAATTATACCTGTTGCAAGAATCAATCCTGAGATGAAGTTCCTTTGGAACACTGCCTCAGAGAGCTCACCCATCACAGACCATGCAAAAGCAGTGGGCCACCACAGGGAAGGTCACCTCCTAGCATTGGCCTATCCTACATTGCTCCTGACATTTGCTGCAGCATTTTTCTCCTGCTCTAGGGATTCTGTGTCCTTGACTCTGTACAATCTCATTCCCAACCCTCAAGGGCAGGTAAAGTCAGGTAGAGAGCTGTCGGGGCATAGGCAACATTTGGCATTTAATGTGGTCTATGAACTACATCATCATTATCCTTGTGTGGCTACTTTTGAACCTCATTTTTGGGGGACTTGTTTTTGCTTGTTGCTACATGGTTTGACCTGATCTACTCTTCTCCTTGTGATCCTGCTGTTGTGACCCCTTTGATTGCTTCTTTGGTGAGTCAGCCTCTTAATATTTTATGTTGCATGTCTTGCTGAGCACATGGAACACATTTCTGTCCTTTCTGTCTGCCCATCCCAGTAATCATGCTTTGGGTCTCTGTTCAGTGTGAAGGTGAATGTACAGTGAGCCTGAGGCAAGCATGAGGCAAGCAGGCAGCAGGTGTGCAGTGAGTGTGCAGAGGCCATCTTTTTATTTTTCTTTGTCTTTGAGTGAGCTTGCTGCATGGATCATGCGGCAGCAGCCATCTCTTATGTCCTCTTTGTTTTTTTTCTACTCATTTTCACTTTTGGTCTGGATTCATCCTGGTACCCGACATAGGGGCTGGTTCCCCAGGTGGTGGTACCAGGGATCAGTTCTTGACTGACTTTTTCTTCCTGGTTTCTCTGTCCATATGTAAGGCTTTTGAACGATACCTGAGTGAATTCCCTGATTAGTACAACATGACTTTTGTTACCTGTTCTGTCAAATTTCTCATATCTGCTAGTCATTTGTTTCCTTTCAACTTGCCATGAGTTCCCTCCCCCTCTACCTTCATAAAACCCCAGATCAGGAATCTGAAAATCCTTCCAGCTACTCTTGGTCTCAAGGCTAAGACTCATGACCTGAACCAATTATTGGGAGGAGTCTGTTTCATAAGCCCCCCTGGATATCCCTGGGGAATAGGTGGGACCCTGTCCTATGGATGTCTGTTCTCTTCCTTGCCTGTAATCTCAGGAACAGTCTAGGATTATCCATCCCTTGTTCTTTGTTCCCATTTTCCTTGCAATCATCACCAGTCTTAAAGAATTTTCCCCGAGAGGAAGTGGTGTCTGCCTATATCAAACACTGCCAGGATCAGTCTGTTATTCACCTTTCCATTACTGACCCTGTCCCACTTACTCTGATAAAACAGGTTGATTCTATCGATGAGGATGAGGGTGCCTCTGGTCTAGCCCTCCAGCTGTCAGGCTTCAGACCATCCCCTAGTGCTGCTGTCCAAGGTCCCTCAGTCACTAGTCCTTCCAGTCAGGCCCCATCAGAGGGACTATCAGTTAATTGCTGGCATGATTTAGGGGGACTATCCTCTCCAGTGGTCATTCCTGTTGTGGTTGCTCCTGGAATGCCCAGAGCTCATGCTGGACTGCCTCTCCCCAGGGGCCTTATTCTCCTCATATATATCTTGAGAGTTTCCCTGTAAATATTGGCCCTGATGCAGCAACAAGGCGCTGGATTCCAGTTCCTCTGCTAGTCTTGTCACTAATCACAAAAGCTGCCAATGATTCCAGCCCAGATTCCCCCAATTTTGAACGAGTATTGAAACAATGGGCCATGCACCTCCAGAAGTATTATGATTGGTATAATCTTCTTAAGGAGGTGCTCAACCATACCGTGTTTCTTAACTGGACGTCTGCATTTCATGCCTTCACTGAGAATCAGGGTAGGATTAACTTGAAATATAACCTTAACATTATTTTTGACATAAATACTGGCTGCAGACTAGAGGGTGGTGAAGAAGCCAGAAGACCAGGATGTGGAAAATAATGTACATACTGTGTTTATTATTTTTTCTCCAGCCTAGGAGGGTTGATAAGCTCTGGGCGTTGGTGCCCCTGCCCACCATTTTCTTGCCCGTGGCAGTTAACTATTTGAACTATAAGGTTTGTTTCTCTTCCAGTGTGAGTTTTGGCTTGCCCTTCATAGATTTGGTCACTAATACATGAAGATTAAAAGGATCCTGATCCACAGAAGGAATTCTCTGCTTTACCACTAATGTCTTCTCTGTGAGACCTTGTATCCAACTAAATGGAGGACATTCATGGTAATTAATATGACTTATGGCACCATAGTAGGCATGAAACTTCGCATGCCCCTTACTAATTACAAATACCCAAAGGATCCTATAAGCACATTATGTCTACCTCTGCCTCACTGTCTTAGGGCTCTGCAAATCCCTACTTTCATGAGGCTTCCTATTTCTTGGGAGCACTGCCAGCCTACAATAGTAATTCCAAGATCAGGTGGACATTGACCAAATCAAGGTTAACTTGATTAGTTTCTAGAAAATCTCGAAAAATTTGCCACCTATGATCATTGGTTCTACTAATTGAAGCATCCAATTTGAACCACTTTTTCTCCAATCTTCTCTTTGAGAATGAGCTCGTTCATTAAGGACTTAGAATACACAAACACACACACACACACACACACACATACACACACACACACACACACACACACACACACACACACACACACACTACTGTCAAAACTCTGATGAATAAACTTGTAACAAGAATGGTGGCCACATTTTCTCAGGTATTTTTTCCTCAATCATATGAAATCACATGGGGTTGCAACCATTTGATAAATACATTTTCACTGTTAATGGTGTATATAGGCACATATGTCTATGTATATACATACTAAGGTAATATATGGGTGCATATAGAGGTCAGAGGTTGCTGTTGGTGTCTTTTTTGATCATTCCTTATCTTGATATTTTGATAGGGGATCTCCTACTGAACATGGAACCAACTGGAGGCCCAGATCTGGGCTTGGAGTTGGCTCATCCAACATATACTAACTGAGCAATATTTGGGAAAAAAATCTCAATCACGCGTTGTGCTTCCAGGTTTGCTAGCCACTGCTATAACCAGACGTCTCTTCCTCTTGGAAGTTGCATGAACTCAGATACAACACCTTCACAGTGACAGAGCACATACAGACAATATAACTGCTTTCGAGACTTCACTAAAAGAGATAACATAGGTTTATAGCTGAACTTCCATAATATTATTTTCTATTTTTGCTCTCAGTGCAAAGACACTTAATACTACTTTTTCTGCATATTTTTTAAATAATAAAAGACCTACATTGAAATTATGCATTTTGAACCAGAAAGGCTTAGACACAGGTCACATATTCTGATAGATAGATAGCGGCTGAAACAGAATAAAGACAATGTTTCAGGTAATTTCTTTAGTCAACCTGGAGACCAGATTACTTATTGTGGTGCTTAGAAGTGTTTCACTAAATTCAATCACATGCCCTATAATAGAAAGACCACATCCCTAACTCTCTCAAAACTGCAATTTCTGCATGTATGTATTCAATTAATCATAGATCAAAATATGAAAGAAAATTGTATCTTTGCAAAACATGTTTAAGATTCTGGCAATTCTTATCTAAACAATATATTGTACCAACAATTTGTATAGAACTATTTGTATAGAAGATGCAAAGCATTAAGTATTGGAAGGAACCATAAGATGAATTAAATCACATAGAAGAATATATGTCGAGTATAAATATGTACTCATTTTGAACAAGAAATTTTTTGAATTTAGATATCCAGATAAAGTGGGTCTTGGGAAAAGTTTCTGATAACAGGCTAGGGAAGATAAAAACTGTTTTATTCAGAATATTTATACGCTTATAAATTTTTTACTTATACATATTATATAATTTAGGGTTATATAGAGTCATAAAAACAAGTAACTTTATTTGAATATTTGCATTC
The DNA here is from genome assembly GCF_963924665.1 of Micromys minutus. Taxonomy (NCBI): domain Eukaryota; kingdom Metazoa; phylum Chordata; class Mammalia; order Rodentia; family Muridae; genus Micromys; species Micromys minutus. The sequence goes on from NC_137975.1 coordinate 564,407, forward strand.
TGGTCTGTCATAAACCATATTTATTTGTTATTCTGCCCCATTTTAACCTCACAGACTATTTTTATTAGTCTGCTTTTTAAGCATTATAACAAAATACTTAAAACTAAAAATTTTATGAAGAAAGAAGGAATGTCTTGATCACAGTTCTAAGAGTTCAACGGTATGGCACTATGCCACACAAAATAAATAATACCACACTAGAAATACATTACTATTGTCTACATGCATCTAGTAGGGATTATCTAAAGCTCACATGTGAGAATGTCTGTACCAGATTAGCGGGTGTTAACTGAAGAGGGAAGCCCTACCTAGTGTGGGTGGCATAGTGTTAGATCTGTATAATTAAAAACGACAGCTGAGCATCATATATATAATTATACTCTGCCTCCTGGTTATGGACACACTGCTGTAAATTCTTGATGTCTTCACTTCCATACCATTATGTATTGTTCCCTTTAATGATGAGTCAAAATATTCTTTTCCCTTAACTTGCTTTCATCAGTATTTTTATAACAACAAGACCTAAAACACAATGTGTGTTTTCATTCCCATGTATATATGTGACAAAAGATCATTATCTAAAAATCATAATTAACATCAACCCTCCCATGATGAGTAGTGAAATTTTGGGAGACACAGGAGCTATTTCCTTTATAATGCCAGAATTTTATGCATTATAGTGTACATTGTATATTAATCTAGTTTAAGCTCATCTCTTCATTATTGTGATCCCAGTGAGTTCAACTTCTAATTGCCCCAAAGTTGGGGAAAAGTAGACTTTAATACAATGACAGTTTACCCTCATCCATGACAGCTAGGATAGTTCTCTTGCCATTGTGAGTATAAAAATCACTATGTTTGTTTATGAAGATGTTAATGATTGTGTTCTTACAAAATAGATGTGTTTGGAAAAAAACATATTTCCTATGTGTCCATTAATGTACAAATGTTCTTCTTGGGTGCCAGAAATGTGTTCTGCTTTTGTCATTTGAAATATCCTTAGATGTATTTATTTACTTAAATTAATTATTTTTATATTAAATTGGAAACATGCAATATGTTAATAACTCAATTATAGTATATGTCTTCCCTCCCTTAAAATTGATAATAAGTGCGGCTTTAAACTTGCTTTTTCTTTAGTGGATCAGAATATGTTTCATATTTAATTGTTCCAAAATAAGCAATTTTATGTCTATTACTATATCATTTACATATATACATATCTATGTGAAGTCATGTAAACATAGGAAATGAATGTAGGAAAACTTATTTCTTTCTCATGAAAAATGTATGACTATAAATATACTTCTTATACTGATTTTTAATCCATTTAAAATTTCTCACATATTTTGGTATGGGTATGCTGAGAATGAATCCAGGACTCTCTTCATGCTAGAAAACTGTTCTTCCACTGGCAGTGTCCCCAGTTTTTGTTCTTAGTTTTTGCTTATGTGTGGGGGTTGGGGGAAGGAGAGGGAGAAGGAGAGGTGAAATAACATGGTCTAGAATTGTGAGACTCCAAATTTTGCTTCCACCTTTTTGGAAATTATGGTTTTTATCTCTACATCTGAGAAAAAATGTTCATATTCCTTGCAGACATAATGAATTATAAGGATGCAAATTATATATAAAAAGTGAAAATCTCAAAAACACATTTTGAAAATGTGTCTATTTTTCATTCTAGTTTGCTTCTTGATACTGTGACAAAATACTCTGCTCAAAAGCAACCTGAGAAAGGAAAGGGTTCATTTTGTTTACAATTATATATGACTATTCATAGTCAGTTGCAGCAGAAATTATGGAGGAATACTCTCTGCTGTTCCAAACATGCTTCACTCATTCCCAAGCTTCTGGTTATTCAGCTTTCTGAAGTAGCTCAGAATCCCTTGCCTAGGTTTGTCACTGCCCACAGTGAACAAATCCTTCCTAATTCTTCCTATATCAATTTAAAATAATGATGACTGGCCTATATCATTTAACTGTTTTTCATTCTAGGTTTCCTTCCAGATGACTCTAGTCTGGAGCGAGTTCACAAATAGAGGTAGCTAGGACAATACCTCCAATATGTTCCTGTATTTCTACTTTATATGTTCTAGAGTTAATAAAGCCTAGTTATGTATCCAGTCATAATTATAGATTGTAGTTAAGTAAAGGAAACTTTGATAACTTAGAACATTCACAATCCATTCACCATTTTCTATTAGATATTACTCTCCTTTTTGGAGATATTTAGATATTACTCTCCAATGGATGACATTTATTGTATAGATTTCCTCTTAGAACATTCACCAGAATCCATATACTTTAGCTATTTCTTTGGCATGGAAGGATTTCATTTTAGAAAAATATTCTTACCATTCACAAAGTAAACAAGACAATCCTCAGATATCAAAGAACTTTGGAGTAAATCTCAGCTCCTCAGACTCATAGGATCCCTCTCCAAGATTATATAAACACTAAACAATGTCTGAGGAAATGAGACACTGATGTGTATCAGCCCCTGGGATGCCTGCAAGTGATGCTGGGAAGTCCAGCAACATTCCCAGCTGGGGTAGGCTTACTAGTGATGCCATTGTCTTTGAGTCATCCAAGCTCCTGTGAGTTATGACCCATTTATGCCTTGCAAAAATCATTGGTTTGTCAATGTGAACTTGATGGAAACGTTCCTTGGTTTGCTGTCTTTGACCTATCTAGAGTAAGTAATATTTGTTTGCACACCACCTAAAAAGTTAAGCCAGTAAGACTTCTCCTGAATCCAGAGTTCTCAGTGGCTCCTAGTGATTGTTCTAAGAGTAAACACTCTAGTATTGAACCTATTGTATACACCATAGGGGGGTTTGTACTCTGGTTCACAAATTGACATGTCATCATTGAAGGTCTCTCCTGGCATTTGCTACTGTGATCTTTTTGATCTGCCATTTCTAACTTCTTAGTTCAGGTTTTTGTTTGGTGCCACCGTCTGGTCCCTCCTCTGCCATACTGCTGGTGCACTATTTTAACAGATCTAGCATTTACCACCTTTTAGTACATGGCAGAATGTATCTGCCCAAACTGTAATGCAAAAGAAATCCCTTCTCTGAAGTTGCTTTCTGTCAAGTATTTCTTCGCAGCAATGGGTAAGGTAACAAATACATGTATAAAATCCTTCAACCAGTGGGAAATGATGTAATTTATACATAATTTTAGAACTGATATATTTATTAACTCTATGAGAGAGAGAGAGAGAGAGAGAGAGAGAGAGAGAGAGAGAAGGGGGGCACTGTAGCTCCCAGAATCCCTGTGGATAAAGAAACTGTATCTGATAATATAGAATAATGCTGATGTAGATGCAGCAGAGAACATGTTATTGCTCTTTCCTTGTTCCCCTCGCCTGTATCTTAAAAAAATTGTACTCTATTCCTCATAAGTCTACAAATACCAGCTCTCTGCAGACCTGAACTACATAACACCTGGCATTCTATGGAGAAATTGTCAAAAATGAGCTCTGATATGTGACCATCACATCTTGTCTTTGACTAGCTCCCTAGCTCCCCTAGCTTAAGTTTACTTGGCTTAGGTGGAATCTAAAATGCTTTATTTGACTTTGTTGTGTGGTCCTTGTGAAATTATATTTTATTATCTTACACACTGATCAACTGCTAGCAAAGGTAGCACTTTTGCTATTCTCAGAGACTGGGATTCATATAGACTTTAGGTTCTATGATGCCAAAAGCGTTATATACTTTATAGGATTCCAGAAATTCAAGGATGAAAAAATACTGGCTTTACTTTCTGATTTGAGTCACAGTGGCCTGTCTCTACGGCTTAAAATTGTACAGGAACTAAGCCAGTTGGTTTGCAGCTTTTCAACTGCATTCAGCCATTAGAAAAGAAGAAAGGCATTTCTCTGCTCTCTTCCTGACTCCCTGTAGAGACCTCATTTATGTGTGTTGTGTCTGTGTATCTACTCACACTACTTTAGATTTAAAACCATTCTGTGTACATTCAAAGGAGTATTCTATGGCTGAATGACGTGGGGTCTAGTGTAGAATGGAATGTTTTAGATTATGGTACTTATCACTTCATTTTGAGACATACTTGATTCCTACTGATGAGAGTATGAACATTTATCTACATGGGAAATATATTTTAATATGAGGATAATTTTGCATAGCCATATAAAAGTGTTATATTTCTATATACTCTCTAAGTTATAGCAATTTATTTATTTAATTTATTTTTGATTCTATACATTGTAATACAGATTACTGTTTAGAGCTTTAAAGAATACGGGTATCTAGAAATTATGTCAAAGTTTCTAAGGTATAACTAATTTTAATTTTTTAAAGTGATTTGAATAGATAATAAAAGAACAAAACACAACTGAATTAAGGGCTTTGATGTATTTTTGATTATATAAAGCAATTTGACGAAGTGATACAAAAGAAATGTCCAGGGAGATATGTTCCCAATATTTCAAATGAAAATTTATTTAGAATGAAGTCAGAATCATTGAACATGGTGTTGAAATGATACTCAGCCTAGCAAATTGCTATAATCAGTTAAACTGGTCTGCTTTTTACACAGGAAGCATTTTTGTTCAGCAGTTGTCAGGTATGATACTTACACTGACCATGCAATAAAGCCAAGACAAGCTCATTTACATTACTTTCACAAGTCAGAAAAAAGAGATGTGTGAGGGTGAACACAAGATAGAGCAGAGTTTCTCTTTATGGCTAAGAGCATGATACAAGAGCACTAAATCCTAAGTATTAACAATCATAGAAAGATTAATTTTGTGCAATTTTTTCTAATGAGTTTTTAAGACAGTAACTTCTGTTTAAAAGCAAATAGATGGGTTAAGATGGGTTAGTGGATCAAAAGCTTCCTGAAGAAATGTGAGGTCCTAAGTTTAGATCACCATACTTATGTAGTGGAAAATACGGTTGTTCTTGTAAGACTCTGGTGCTTTTTAGAGTGAGGTGTGAAAGAACACAGTGAGCCTGGCTTAGGCAGTGGAAAGAGTAGGTGACTCTGTTTCTAACATATTGAAGATAGAGAACTGATATCCAAGACTGTTCTGTGACCTCCACCTACATAACATGATATGTTTAAGCCCATTCACATTCATGAATACACACCTACATATCATATGCACAAAGGGTAAAATATAATCAAAAGTATATAGAAAATTGCAACCTTTCTTCCTGCCCAAATTTCCTCCCATCTCCTCTCTGTCTCTCTGACTTTGTCTCTGACTGTCTCTCTCTCCTATCTCTCTCTCTCTCTCTGTGTGTGTGTGTGTGTGTGTGTGTGTGTGTGTGTGTGTGTGTGTGTGAGAGAGAGAGAGAGAGATAGAGAGAGAGAGAGATGCTTGCATATGTGTAGGTATGAATGCAGTATGTGTACCAAGGTTTGATGTTAAGAATCATGTTGAGAATCATCCTCAATTTCTAGTCTTATTTACTGAGTTAAGTTCTCTCAATCAAGCTCACAGCTAATCTCTCTTACAAGCTTGCTCTCAGCAGCTACAGATCCTCCTTCTGAGGATGAAATGCCTCAGGATGCCATGCACTCAGCATTTTAAATGGGTACTGGAGACTCAGACTCTAGTCCTCATGCTTGAACATACTTGGACTTTCACCATTGATGGATTTCTCAAATCCATCATTTCTGCTATTGGAGATAATGGAATCTCTATAAAGTTAAATGACACAAAAAAGATTATTTATAAGATATGATATATAGACTGAGCAAAAGCACCAGTTTGTGCAATTAAAATACTTTGTAAAACAGCATTTGCTACAGGCATGTATATAAATATGGAAGAAGAAGGCATTATGTAGTTCACTTATAAAGGGTTATCAGTGTCATAGCCTAGTGCTTTCGAGTGTACATTGTTCCCTAGCTACCTAGCTCACACTTATATTTGAAGGTGCCTTTCTTTTTCTTAATTAACTGTTTCTCTTTTTTATGCACAACCATGTGTTCTTGGTGAAATTCTCTATTCTTATAAAATAACCTGGCTGCCCTGTGATATTGGATCCATGCCTGCAACACTGCAGCTCAAAGCATAATTCAACAGGAAATTGTTACAGTAAATGAAAGAGGACCACAAGGGCTTTTCCCATCTGCCAGTCAATTCCCTGGGAACATAATTTTAGACTACAGACTGATTGCAGGACAAGTTGTAGTAAGTAAGGCATGTAGGGTGGAAAGTCCCATTACTCCAGTTTTATACCTGACCTTGAAGAAGCTGTTCTACCTCTCTTGAGTTCTAATGAGGAAGAAAAAGGTTAAAAAACATTGCTAATAATGAACAAGAATGAAAGCACATAAAACATCTATTTAAATGCAAATGTGTAATGCATCCCATAAATGTTACAGGGTGGGTTTAATGATTTTTAATTATATATCATCTCAGTCCCAGCAGGACACTCTGTGGAATGGAGGACAATTTCAGGCATGCATTGCTGTCTCTGCCTTTGAGTTGCCTCCCTGTAACCCAGAGAATTGGGTTGTTCTCATACACCCTGCCTCACTATGTGAAATGGACCTAGTGCCGTCATTTTTCAGAATAGTCATTGATCTTGGTTTTCTGGTTTGCTTCTTTGTGTTATGTAGAAAAAACCCAAATTGATAGAAATGGTATTATAAAGAACTTCATCGTAGATTTGCTTTGGAGACATCAAGGCACACAAAGCAGAATTTATTTCAGACTGCACTGCCTCCAAAATAGCTCAAAGGTAAGCAGTCTGTTAACCAGGCCTCTTAGAAATAAGTAACATTTAGGATATAAATGTTTACTTGCGTGGATTGACTAGCCTTTAAGTTCTGATTCCCATGGTAAAGTGCATAGCTCTGACTCACAGCTAGCCATTAGGCCTTAGTTTCCGTACTAAAAGTAGCTCTAATGGGGAGCGCAGGTGAAGGGTGTAAGGTCACAACAACTTGTAAGTCCAGGTCTTCCACTAAGTCCTCTATGTTCTTACCAGGAAATACAGAATTCTGGCAGATGGGAATGATGGCCCTGAGTCTCAGGGTAATCATTGTTTGAAGAGTTATATGGGTCAAGGACCTGAAGAGCTTTAACTATAGCAAAGTTTGTAAGATATGTAAGTCTACAGTATATATATAGTTAGTAAAGTCTTCCACAGAACATTAGCTATTCTTTGGTCATTTGCAAAGTGCCTGAAAAGCACAACATATGGGTTCTTCCTTCATCTCTAAGCATGTGAATAATTCTATAGTGAAAATTTATTATACCTATTACAGTAAATCAACACCTTCTCACCTTTCTAATTAATTACTAAGAGCAGTTTCCAGAGCAGGGGAAAAAACAGATAGCTCAGTGGTTAAGAACACTTTTCATTCTAGAACACCCGCCCCCACAGAAAAATATCAAGCACCTCTACCTCCAGCTCCCTAGAAGACAATACCTATATTTGGATTCTATGGGTGTCACAGCACATGTGGTACACATGCATCCTTATAAGTACCAGGTACAGGTGGAAATAAAAGTGAAATAAAATTTTAAAACAATCTAATGGCTGGCATCATGGCTCAGGAGGTAAAAGGACTGCAGCCAATAAGAATTTCCTGAATTTGCTCCTCGCATTTTACATGATGCAATGTGAGGATTAACTCAGAAAAGCTCCTCTGAGATGTCTCATTGTGTCATCACATATACTTGTCTATACACAAACAGATGATGAATTCAATTAGAAATATCCTAAAGCGAGTTACCAGGAATGGAGGGAGAGCTCAGCTGAGCCTGTACTGCCCTCCTCCACATCAAGTGAGTCATAATGGCCTGTCACTCCAGTTCCAGATGATCTCACACTCTTTTCTGGCCTCCAGAGACATTTACTCCCTCCCTCCCTCCCTCCTTCCCTCCCTCCCTCCCTCCCTCCCTCCCTCCCTCCCTCTCTCTCTCTCTCTCTCTCTCTCTCTCTCTCTCTCTCTCTGTCACTCTCTGTCTCTGTCTCTGTGTGTGTGTGTGTGTGCATGGGTGTGTGTTTGTGTGTGTGTGTGTTTATGCACATCCCCACAGACAAATCGCTGTTTTATATCGTGAGAGACTGAAACATTGGTTGTAAGAAGAATTCACTCCTGAATAAAGATGCCTATTTTTCAACCAGGCTCAAGATCAAAGCTTTAGGGTAGCAATCATATCCTTGGCATTTGGTCCCTTAAAAACCTTGTATTACATCCGTGAACAGACAATGCTGGGCTTCACATCCACACACACAAAAATGTTTGATGCATTTGACCTTGGGTCTTAGGGGATTGGGCTTTTTGGGGGGGGGGGGCGTTTGGAGAATTTTAATGACTGCTTCTATTTCTTTGTGGTTTAGGGGACTGTTTACATGGTTTATCTAAACTTGATTTAACTTTGGTGCCTGATATCTGTCTAGAAAACTGTTAATTTCTTTCAAATTTTTCAGTTTTGTTGAATATAGGCTTTTGCAGTAGGATTTACTATTTTCTTTTGAATTTCCTCAGTTTCTGTTGTTATGTTTTCCTTTTCATTTCTGATTTTGTGAATTTTGATACTATCCCTGTGACCTCTGGATAATCTAGCTAAGCTGGAGAGATGGCTCAGAGGTTAAGAGCACTAGTTGTTCTTCTAGATATCTGGAGTTCAATTCTCAGCAAGAACATAATAGCTCACCACCACTTGTTTTTTTTTCTTTTTTTTGTTTTGTTTTGTTTTTGTTTTTTTTTTTTTGTTTTGCTTTTATTGGTTATTTTATTTATTTACATTTCAAGTGTTATTCCCTGTTGCAGTAAATATTAAAAAATAAAATGGGTTTATCTCCTTACTGGCAGTGAGTTCTCACTCCCTGGTATGGAGCTCTACATACCTCTGAAGCCCAGTCTGAGCCGCCAACATTGCCCAATTAATTTGTACAACTCCCTTTCCTTGGCAGTTTCCTACTGCCTGTTCTCTGTCTTTGTCTGGTACAGGGTATTTCTGTACCACAAAATCCCACACAAACACAACTCTACAGCCCGATAGCTTTTCATTCAGGTTTATATGTTCAAACTCTCAATTCACAAACCCTCTACACAACAAGATTACATCAAATAGACAAAGATACAAACTGCCCTTTATATAAGATGCTAGACCTATAAAATCCTGGCTACTCGCAGTGCCGTCTCACCAGGCCTATATTCCTGGATCGCTCCTGTTCCCGGAGGCTCATTCTCTGAATTTTTACTGATCTTGGACTTTTGCCTCTTTAGAGAGAAATAAAATTACGTTCTTTATACACTTTGCACTGTGTGGTAAGTTGATATGACTTTATGTCAGACTGAGACATTTCTGCATAAGAGCTGTGAAGGACTGCTTAATCTGATCTCATTTTCTGTTTTCACAGGCTTTTCTCCATACATGTTTCTGATCATGTTTTGATAGTTGTATCAGAGGCTCAGAGTTTTGAAATGTGTTCCACTTTACTTTTTATTTATCTGTTTCCTGGTTGCTCCAAATTTCCTATGGCTTGTTCAACAAGGTTTATGTTATTACTGTCAGTGAAGCACCATGAGACACTTGTCTAAAGATGTGTGCTGCAAAAATAATAATAAAAATAAAATGTAATATAATAATAATTCAGCCACTGCAATGTATCCTCCTATCTTCTTTCCTGACACTAGATATCAGGACCAAATTTTGGTTTGTAAATAGGATATATAGGACATATTTTCTAGTGTCTAGAAGGAAATAGCATGAAATTTTATAAAAAGAAGTAAGCAGAGTATACGTCATAAAACATTGGTAGGACTCAGTAAAGATGGCTAAGAATGGGCACTAAGAATGTTATAGCAAGAGGAAGTGGAAGAGCCTTATTCCATTATCATACCTACAAGGAGCATGGAGGAAGGCATGGAAGGCACAGTGCTGCATACATAGCTGAAACTACGTTTTGATCTGGAGGCAGGAAAAGAAGAGCAGACTGGCCTTGCATCGACTTGTGGAACCTCTAAGCAGATCTCCAGGAACAGTCTTCCTCCAATAAGGTTACATGTTCTAATCATTTTAATGCTATCAAATAATTTCACTACCTGGTAACTAAAAATTCAAATACATGAATGAGCCTATGGAAAGTATATTATTCAAATCACCATGGGTGTGAAACTAGAAAAAACGCCACTAGAATTGCAGGAGCACCTTCAGTAGAGCAGCTACGATCGGCCTTCCAGGCCTAAGTCATTCTCCCAGGGAGTATCTTCTGTATACATTCTTTTATGATTTCACTAGTCTTCAAGTAAGCAGTTAGCATATATAGATTCCATCACAGGCAGGACTTTTTTGGTCCTATGATATAGGGAATATGAGCTTTGTTCGCTGTAAATGTCCCTAAAATGGCCATGTAGTCAGCTTCTGCTCAGTGAAGTTAGTAAATCAGAAGCCATAATTACTCTGCTGCTGAAGAATGAATGCACTTAAGGAAAAAGCAATGTGTCTTTCCCGTTATTCACACATTCAGCTAGCTTGTATGCTCCTCCAAAACAGCTATTGGAAAATCACAGTGGACTATTGTGAACATAGCAGATGATGGATATAAGTGTTAAATCGTTGGTGTGGTTGATTTCTCCTAAAACATAAATATAGACTGTGACCCTACTATGTTAGATTATCTAATTAATGCATGCTTCTAAAATTTACCATGAAATCATAATGAAAGAAGTTTTGATTTGTACAGGAGAATATATTACCAGTCTATAGTGTTAATTTGTTCTCTTTCTGTCTTTATATGATCTAAGGAAACTTCATCATTACTATACACTGTATTTGGGCACTGAACCCTCAAATTCACATCTTCAAACTTAATTGGCAGTATGAAGACTTGGGAAGTGTGTCTCTGACTCTGCTTTCATAAATATAATTAGTGTTCATTTAAGAATGATGCTGCATGGAGTCTTCCCTGCTTCTTATATGAGGACACAAGCTCCACAGATGGTACACAGATGATATTAATGTTTCCCTATAATAAATTGGTAGGGAATTGACTTAAGCCTGAAAGTATCTTCCAACACCTTATGCTTGGATTTCCAACCTCTAAACTTGAGAATAATAAATTTTTGTATTTTATAGATCACTTAGCCTATCACATTTTTGAAATATATAGCACCTGAAAACATGAAGGAAGTTATCAGATAGCCTCTAAAGCACTAGGGTGTCCTGTAAAGCCACTATAGTGACAGCATAGAGTTAGTATGTACTAATAAGTAGGATAACATAATAAAGGATCTGAAACATCTATTAAGACACACAAACTTCAGAAAGAGATAGGAAACACCACATGCATTTCAGAATTTCCACACAGTTAATTTTAAAAAATGGATAGTGACATGTTAAAACAATTTACAGTGAAAGATAACATATCTTTCACAAACCAGAATAACTTTAGTGTTTGATAAGTCATGATTAATATATTTGTGCTTGGTATTTTGTCTAGTGAAGTTAAAGGCTTAGACTGAATTCTGATTGTGACAGTGAGATAGATTTTTAACAGTTTCTGTTAAAAGTGAAGTTACACTTCTATTAACTCTATATGATGCACAAACCCATTAAATATGCAATTAATAATGACACCATGTCAAGCGGATTTATTATGACCTACTAAATTCCTGAACATGCTGATTTTCCAAAACAAAAATGTGTGCATGGTGATAAAGGACAGCTCAATATCCCAAAATAAACATATGTCATACTAGGTCTATATTAAATGGTCCTTAGATCTTTAATGGCTGTGCATCAAAAGACACTGTAGTCACCGATACAGTGTGGTGGTTTGAATAAAAATGCCCTTCAAGATCAAATATGCCTGAATACTTGGTTTATTGGGAGAAGCATTATTAGGAGATATGGACTGATTGAGGTAATGGGGAATAATTGCAGAACGTATCATTGTAGGTCTGGGCACTGAGGTCTCCTCTGCTCAAGCTATGCCTAATGGAGCACACAGTCTACTTCTGCTGTCTGTGTGTCAAAATATAGAACTCTCAGCTTCTTCTACAACACCATGTCTGGCTGCACACTGCCATGAAAATTATAAACTACACCTCTGAAACTATAATGCAATTGCAATTGCATCTTTTCCTTTATAAGAATTGCTATGACTATGTATCTATTTATAGCAATAGACACCCCAATTTAAGCAAAATTCATAAAATGAGTGGGATACCTGATAAGGAGAGCTGCTAACAATAATTGAAATGAATCCAAGTAAAGGAAAATTTTGTTGTCAACAAGGATGACAGATCTTGAAGAACTAAAGAATACTTTGACATCAGATATAGAGATACATAGATTGATCTTGGAAGCTTTGGCCATGTGTCTCTGGCTTTTGAGTCAAGAACAGCAGAGAGGCATTATGAAATATCGTTCTATGACTAAGAAACCTGCTGAGGCCAGGCATGTCTTAGGGGTGTCTTTGTATGGGATGGGGACCTAGACAGTCCCTTGTGTGAAGAAGTGAAGATGGAGCCTGAATGACTTTAAAGACCTCAAGATACTGAAGATGCCTGGGTAGGAGTGCACCCGATGGGGAGAGCTGCAAACAGGTCATAGAAAAAGCCCAAGGGAAAGAAGTGTCAACAAAGATGAAAGGAGCTGAAGCTTGGAACACAGCTTTGTCATCAGATAAAGAAATGAAGAATCTGGAGTTTGTACAGCTGGCTTTCAGTCTTGCTTTAGTTTACTGTTTCCTTTCTATGCTCTCTTCTCCCCATATTGGAATAGTAATGATTATCCTGGGCCATTATATATTGAAATCATGTGACCTATTTCATTTTGGTATTAAAGGGTATTACAGTTAAGAAATTGCACAATACTCATAAGAGACATTCAACATTCAACATTGAAGTAAGTTTGAGATTGTTATAAACTATGAAGACTTGGCGAGTTAGACTGAATCTATTTCTGCATTATGTTATGCCTATGAGAACCAGGAAATGGAATTCCATGGTTAGAATAAGAATGGCCCAAGCAAACACATTAGTTTAAATTATTAACCCAAAGGAAGTGAGATTTTGTTGGTATTGATGTGATCTTGTTGGAGATAGGGTGTCACTGTGGGGGGAAAAGCCTAACTGATGTGATTGAAGAAAGCAATATCTGACTGGAATCATGTAAGCACACACCATTAAAGAACACCCAGTTATCTACATAGAAAACTGTTGATGGTTTTTTATCCACTGAATATTTGTTTAAAATTGTATACTTTCTCAAAATTTTATCTGAACTTATCTTAATACCTTTGAAATTATTCTAATATTTTCAGCCCTCATCTTCATTTTTCTACATCCCTCCTCAGAGATGGCGTGAATAGATTCTGAGCTATGTAGCAATTATAAAAGTGGATAATTTTTTATTCTCAACTTCTTATTATCTTCATTAATTTTAAATTCCTGATTTCTTTATTTCTTTTTTTTTTTTTTTTTTTACTTTCTCATCTCATCGTTTGTATAAAGGGCTTGCAGATCACTTTATTTTTATTTAAATACTTATATGAAGCAATTTTCTTCTTAGACTTGAATGGAAAATAGAGGTAACCTAGGGCAAAGATGCAGAGGCAGCGTAGCTTAGCTTTATTCCATTTTTCTCTCATGTGTGATTCTGCAATGAACCACAATGAAAACAACAGAGAATGACAAACAGCACAGTGTCTTAGAGTCTCTCAGTTCCTTGAAGCAAGAGCAGTTTACTACAAATTCCATAGCATCTCTCCCATCTGAACCTTTGTTCTTGTCCCACACACAGAATGACAAAACTCGTGACCCCTAAGTTCCTTTAGACATATTCTGGTTTCATAACACCTTGTAGTGGATTATCCTGGTTGTCAGCTTGACTGTGTCTGGAATGAGTCACAGTCCAGAATTGGACTGCTCACCTGTAATCCTGATCTTGAGTATAGGAGATACAAGTTTGTTACCTGGATCTTGAAATAGAGATCCTGAGGCAGAGTAGCTATGAATCTTAGTTCACTAAGGCAAGGAGATCTCTGATTTCAAGGTCATCTTGGACAAACAAGTCCTAGATCTAGGTGTGGTGATTCACACCTTTAACCTGGGACACACCTTTTGTTGGAGACCTGCATGTGGACATTGGAGGAGGAAAACTCTCTCTTCAACTGCTTGCCTTGTGGGGCTGAGCAACTGCTAGATCCTTGGACTTCCATTCACGGCAGCTGCTGACCATTATTGGAAAGTTGGACTATAAACTGTAAGTTACCAAAAATTTACCTTACTATCTAGAGACTACCCATAAGTTCTGTGACTCTAGAGAACCTTGACTAACACACTTTTCAATCTTGATCCTGTTGCAGATCATTGGTACCCTATTTCCAGCTGCTTCTCACACAGAACATATCTACTCTTACAGAAAGAATGGAAGTGAGGTGGGAGGTCAAATTTCGGTGTCCTCCCTGTGTCCCTGTAAGGACCTCAATTTAATCACCAGGATCTATATAAAAAGAAAAGAAAACAAGATAAACAGAGGCACAGGCCTGAAGAGGCTGAGGCGTGAGCACCCAGAACACAGAGAATGGTTTTCAGTGGTGCTTGTGGCAAAAGTCCCTTTCCGATCCAGAGTAAAAGAGTACACAGATCTGCCCGGAAAGGCTGTGCTTGTGGACCAGACACGCAGGCATTCTGCCACCTAAACCAGCAGGTAACCTGGGGCACAGACCTAGTGAGGTTGTGCACTGAGTACCCAGAATACAGGGAACACTTCGTAATGGTGCTTGTGGCAAAGGTATCTTTCAGGCCCACAGTAAGAGAGTACCCAAATCTGCTGAATGACACTATATTCCCAGACCAGACATCAGGCACCCTGCCACTCTGGCCAGCAGACAACCTGGGGCACAGGTCTAGTGAAGCTGCTGCCTGAACACCCAAAACACAGACAGTGCTTGGAGGCAGTGCTTGTGGAAAAATTTCTTTCCGGCCCACAGAAAGAGAGTATCTGGATCCATCTACCCAGAAAGGTTTTGCTGGCAGACCTGATGCCAAGGAGCTCTTCCACCTAGACTACCAGGTAACCTAGGGCACAGAACCAGTGAAGTTGTGCAGTAAGTACTGAAGAGTAAAAGGTTGTCAAAGGACACTGATTCCTTGCCCCAGGGATTTCCTCTGCAGGAAATCACTCCCAGGAAATCCCACCCAGGAAATCCCACTTTCTTGAGATTTGAGTTCCCAAAATACCACAGAAGGTCCTGGACGACCTCTGTGGAATGTTTCAATGCCCCAGGTGCACTGATAAAAAATGTATGATTCTTCCCCCTTTGAATTTCCTCATTGCCCACTTTGAATTTCCTCATTCCCCCTGTCCTCCCCCTTTTGTGGTTTTTGCCTTTATAAGCCCGTTACAAGTTCAGGCCGTTGTCAAACTCCTCTACCCCTGGGTGGTGTATGAGTCTTGACCCCAGCATGCTGGCCTGAAATCTCACTTTGTTTCACTTTCAATAAACTTCCTCGTGCGATTGCAGCAAGTCTGGTCTCGGTGCCTCACTGGGTGCGCGCCTCTCCTGAGATTTGAGTGAGAGTCTCCCTTCGGAGGTCTTTCATTTGGGGGCTCGTCCTGGATTTGCACGACCATCCAGGGGCACTAGACCTACTTGGAGGTAAGGATTTTCCTTCCTTTCTTTCCTTGTTGTCCTGTTGTGACTCTGTGTTTGTAGATCTTGCTTGGAGGCAGTGCCCTCGACTGTGTCAGAGAGAATTTTAATCTGCCTAGAAAAAGCAGTTATGGAATATCAACTCCACAGGCACTTTTATACCTGGACCAGAGGTGAACCTGACACAAATGTCCAGAGAGGGCAGACTGTGAGTTCTCAGTGAGCAGAGAGTGCTGTACTCACTGAAAAGGGTCCATGTGGCAGAAAGAACCAAATCTCCATCACTAGTATCAGGACCAGTGGACAATGGGCAGAGTTCCCTGAGCAGCCTCACAAGAGCTCCCCAACTTGAGCCCACAAAGGCAACTGAATACCTGCCACCAGAACTCACTGCTCACCCACAGAAAGCCGAACACTCAGAAGCAATTTCTTCCTGAGCCCATGGGCCCTAGATCTATGGGAGAGACGGGTACCAGTCACTGACAACAAGACAACATATAGCCACAGACAACAAGATGGCAAGAGGAAAAAAAAAAACTTATGCAATGGAAACCAAGAAATCCTAGCAATATCAGAACCCAGCTCTCCCATCGCAGCAAGCAGTGGATTGCTAAACATGCCAGAAAAAGAAGACTCAGACCTGAAATTATACCTCAAGTTTATGATGGGAGTCTTTGAGAAGAGTGTGAATAACTCACTTAAACAAGTACCTGAGGACAACCATAAACAAAAAGAAGCTTTTAAAAAGGAAATATGAAAATCACTCAAAGAACTCAAAGAACTAGAGGAAAACACAACCAGAGAGATGAAGAAATTGAAAATGGAAATAAAAACAACAAAGATAACACAAAAAGAGACAACACTGAAGATGGAAAACCTAAAAAAGAAATCAGGAGTCACAGCTGCAAGAATCACCAACAGACTACAAGAGATGGAAGAGAGAATCTCAGGGACTGAAAACAACATAGAAAACATAGAAAAAAACAGTCAGAGAAGATGCAAACACCAAAAAGCTTCTATCCCAAAATGTCCAGGAGGTCCAGGACACAATGAGAAGACCAAACCTAAGGAATATAGGAGTAGAAAAGGGTGAAGACTATCAACTAGGAGGCACAGTAAATATCTTCAACAAAATTATAAAACTTCCCTACCCTTAAGAATGAGATGACTATGAACATAAAAGAAGCCTACAGAACTCCAAATAGATTGGACCGGAAAAGAAATTCTATCTGACACATAATAGTCAAAACACCAAGTGTTCAAAACAAAGGAAAAATACTAAAAGCAATAAGGGGAAAAGTAAGGGAAAAAGTCATGTAACAAATAAAGGCAGACCAATGAGAATTTCATGCAATTTTTCAACAGAGACAATGAAAGCTAGAAGATCCTGGACATCATACAGACCCTAATAGAGAAAAAAAAAAAAAAAAGTCAGCCCATGCTACTATACCCAGAAAAACTCTCAATCAGCATAGATGGAGAGACCAAGATATTCAAAGATGAAACTAAATTTACATAATAAATGACCCCAAATCCAGCCCTACAAAGAATAATAAGTAGAAAACCCAACAAAAAAGGGAACCTGCATCCTAAAAAAAACGAGAAAATAACTAATCAAGAAAACCAAACAATGAAATACACACAGACATAATTGTTCCTCTAAAAGCAAAAATAGCAGGAAACAGCAACCACCATTCTTTAATATCTGTTAGCATAAATTTAATTCCCCAATATAGAGACATTGACTAGAAGACTGGATACATAAACAGAATCCAGCATTTTGCTGCATACAGGAAACTCATCTCAGAAACAAAGGCAGACACTATCTCAGAGTAAAAGCATGGGAAAAAAAAAACCGTAGAAGGAAACAGCCACATAAAGCAAGTTGGAGTAGCCATTCTAATATCGAATAAAGTAGATTTTTCAACTAAAAGAAATATAAAAAGATAAAGAAGAACACTTTTTACTCATTACAGGAAAAATTTATCAGGAGAATTCTCAATCCTTAACATATATGCTCCAAATACAAGAACACCCATATTCATAAAAGAAACCCTACGAAGGCTAAAAACATACATTGCACCACACACAATAATAGTAGGAGATTTCAACACCCCACTCTCATCAATGGGCCAATCAGGGAAAAAGAAAATGAACAAGGCCACAGTGAAACTAACAGAAGTTTTGAACCAATTGGAATTAAGAGACATTTACAGAACTTTCACCCTAAAACAAAAGAATACACCTTCTTTTCAGGACCTCACCGCACTTTCTCCATAATTGAACATAGAGTCAGTCACAAAACAAGCCTCAACAGATATAACAATATTGAAATATTCCCATTTATCCTATCAGATCACCATGGACTAAGGCTTGTCTTTAATAACAACAAAGACAACAAAACGCCCATATACATATCAAAGATGAACAATGCTCTACTCAACAATAGCAGGGTCAAAGAAGACAGGAAGAAAAAAATTAAGGATTTTCTAGAATTTAATGAAAATAAAAGCACAATGTACTCAAACCTATGGAATGCAAGGAAAGCAGTACTAGAAAGAAAACTCATAGCTTTGAGTGCCCCAAAGAGAAACTTGAGAGAACATACACTAGCAACTTGATAGCTCAGTTAAAAACTCTAGAAATACAGAAACAGATATACCCAAGAGGAGTAGACAGCAATAAATAATTAAACTCAGAGCAGAAATTACCCAGATAGAAATCAAAAGAACCATTCAAAGAATCTATAAAACCAAGAGCTGGTTCTTTGAAAAAATTAAGAAGATTGATAAATCCTTAGGTAGAATAACTAGAGGGCAAAGAGAGAGTGTCCAAATTAAAAAAAATCATAAGTGAAAGTGGAAACATAACAACTGAAACTGCGGAAATTCAAGAAATCATCAGATCCTAGTACAAAAGCCTATACTTATCAAAACTGGAAATTCTGGAGGAAATGGGTGAGTTCCTAGACAGATACCAGATACCAAACTTAAACCAGGACCAAGTAAACCATGAACAGTTCCATAAAACCTAAAGAAATAGATGCAGTAAAGAAAAGCCTCCCAACCAAAAAAGGCCAAGGACCAGTGTAAAGTGGGTCCAGTGCAGAATACTATCCGACATTTATTGAGTACCTAATAACAATACTCTCCAAACTATATCACAAAGAAGAGTCAGATGGAACCCTACCCAACTCATTTTTCGAAGCCATTATAACCTTCATTGCTAAACCACACAAAGACACTACAGGGAAGAGAACTTCATTCCAATCTCACTTATGAACATTGATGCAAAAATACTCAAAAAAATTTTTGCAAACTGAATACAAGAACACATCAAAACAATCATTCGCCATGATCAAGAAGTCTTCATCCCTGAGATGCAGGGATTGTTAATATACAGAATTCCATCAACATAATACACTATATAAAGAAACTCAAAGAAAAAAACCACATGGCCATCTCACTAGATGCAGAGAAAACATTTGAGAAAATTCAAAATTCAACACCACTTCATGTTAAAAATCATGGAAAGAACAGGAATCCAAGGCCCATACCTAGACATAATAAAAGCAATATACAGCAAATTAATAACCAACATCAAACTTAACACTGAGAAACTTGAAGCAATCCCACTAAAATCAGGGACTCGGCAGGGCTGCCCACTATTCACCTTCCTTTTCAACCTAGTACTGGAAGTCCTGGCCAGAGTAATTAGACATCAAAAGGATATCAAAGTGATACAAATCAGAAAGGAAGATGTAAAAATATTACTATTGCAGATGACATAATAGTATACATACGGAAACCCAAAAATTCTACCACAGAAATTATACAGGTGATAAACAACTTCAGCAAATTCTCTGGATATAAAATTAGCTCAAACACCTCAGTAGCCTTCCTCTATGCAAATGACATACGTGCTGAGAAAGAAATAAGGGAAAAGACATCCTTCACAATAGTCACTAACAATATGAAACACATTGGTGTGACTCTAACTAAGCAAGTGAAGGACCTGTATGACTAGAACTTCAAATATCTGAAGAAGGCAATTGAAGAAGATCTTAGAAGATGGAAAGATCTCCCATGCTCAGGGATTGGAAGGATCAATATTGTAAAAATGGCCAGCTTGCCAAAAGCAATCTACAGATTCAATGCAATTCCCATCAAAATTTCACTTCAATTCTTAACAGAGCTGGACAGGGCAATTTGCAAATTCTTCTGGAATAACAAAAAACCTAGAATATTGAAATCCATCTGCAACAACAAAATAAAATCTGCAGAAATCCCCATCCCTGACCTCAAGGTATATTACAAGGCAATTGTGTTAAAAAAAAAAAAAGAAAGAAAAGAAAAAGAAAAGAAAAGAAAGAAAGAAAAAGAAAAAGAAAAAGAAAAAAAAAAAAACACTCTTCTCATACAGAGATAGGCTGGTAGATCAACAAAACAGAATAGAAGATCCAGAAACTAACCCTCACACATATGGTTACATAATTTTTTACAAAGGGCCTGAAAATATTTAATGGAAAAAGCAGTCTTTTCAACAAATGATGTTGGCTCAACTGGCACTCATCATGGAGAAGAATGAAAATAGACCCTTTCTTATCTCCAAGTACTAAGCTCAAGTGCATGTGGATCAAAGATCTCAATATTAAACCAGGTACACTGAAATTATTAGAAGAGAAAATATGGAAAACCTTAGAACAGTTAGGCACAGGGGAAAATTTTCTGAACCAATGGGTTGTGCTTTAAGACCAAAGTCGAGAAATGAAACTTAATGAGATTGTAATGTAAGGCTAAAAACACTGTTAAGAAAACAAAACTGCAGGCAACAGATTGGAAAAAGATTTTTACCAACATCACATCAAAAGAGGTCTAATACGCTATATATACAAAGAACTCATGAAGTTAGATGCCAGAGAATCAAACATTCCTATTAAAAATGGAGTAGAGATGTAAATGAAAAATTCTCAATTAAGGAATATTGCGAATGGCTGAGAAGCATCTAAGGAAGTGATTTACATCCTTAGTCATCAGGAAAATGCAAATCAAAACAACCCTGAGATTCCTACTCACACCAGTCAGAATGGCTAAGATCAAAAACTCAGATGACAGCAGATGCTGGCGAGGTTGCGGGGAAAGAGAATCATTACTCCTCTGTTAGTGGGGTTGCAAACTGGTACAACCACTCTGGAAAGCAGTCTGGCGGTTCCTCAGAAAAAGGGACATAGTACTACCTGAAGACCCAATTGTTCCACTTCTGGGCATATACCCCATAGATGTTCCAACATACAACAAAGACACATGCACCACCATATTCATAGCAGCCCTATTTATAATATCTAGAAACTGGGAAGAGCCCAGATGTCCTTCAGTGGATGAATGGATAGTAAAATTATGGTATATTTACACAATGGATTACTACTCAGCTATTAGAAACAATGACTTCATGAAATTCCTAGGAAAATGGATGCATCTAGAGAATATCATCCTGAGTGAGGTAATCCAGTCACAAAAGAACAGACATAATATGCAGTCATTGATAATTGGATACTAGCCCAAGAAAGCTCTGAATACCCTGGAAAAAACTCACAGGCCATATGAAGGTCATGAAATCAAAGCCCAAAAATTGAAAGCCTCACTCCTTCTTAGGAAAAAAAATAAATAAGTGTATAGCACCTTTTAAAGTGTGGTCCACCTGGACTTTAAATAATTAATAAACCAAGAGCTAAATACATCGCTTTATGGCAATTTTGGTATTCAAAAATCTTCATGTTGAACTTATACACACCAAGAAAACTCTGATTGCTTCCATGTTTCGTTCAGTTCTACGTCTTCTTTATGCTAATGGTAAATAGGAAGATTTCAATGCATACTATCAAACCTCCAAAAGAGTTAAGTATTTACAAAAAATATATTCATATAATGTTATGCCAAAATACCTTTAACAATCTGTACATATATCTTTCTTTTTAAAAAAATTAAAGGTGTAAGAGAAAAAAATGAAAAAAAAGAAACAAAGAAATAAACCAAATGTTCAAAGCCTCAAGGCTACAGGGGAGAGATAGATAGATAGATAGAGAGAGAGAGAGAGAGAGAGAGAGAGAGAGAGAGAGAGAGAGAGAGAGAGAGAGAGAGAAGTCAAGAGCCTTCAACCCTACAGTCTAGTTTCTTTGATGGGTGTGGAAAAGAAAACCTATCCTGCATGTAAGATATCCTGGGCTAATAATGTTGGTGCAGAATTTGAGTAGCCTAGAAATTTTTTATTTAACTTAAGACTCATACCACAAGAAGGAGCTCATGTCATACACTGTCTGGAGGGCCAAAAGCCAAGGAAATAGGTAAAACCAAAAATGACTGACAATAAATAATATTTTTTAATGATACCTCTCCGTACTCATATATCAGTGCCTAGTCCAGTCATCATCAGAATGGTTTCCTCTTTTGTATTAGATACTCTGTGTTTACATTTGAAATGTTATCCCCTTCTCCTACCCTGCTCCCATCCACCCTCCCACTACACTTGTCTTCATGAATGTGCACTCACTCCTAATCACCCTCTCTTCCTCAGTTCCTTTGCATTCCCATACATTGGGAAAATGTGCCTTCACTGGACCAAAGGCTTCAGCATTAGAAAGGAACTATCAGAGACTCATATCCAGATGTTATACAGAAAAAAAAAATGTCTAAATTGGTTGTCTACTTCAGCTTCTTTCACTCAGTGATCAGGAACTCCAGATGAAGAAAGACTGTAGAAGTCAGAAGGAATGAAGAACACAAGGAGAACAAGAGCCCTCTAAATTCATTAAGCAGGGGTCATACATGGGTTCACATAGAATGACCTGTCAAGCACAGGGCTGTCAAGGGTCTGTACCAGGTTTTGCATATATGTTATGGCTGCTCTCTTGGTGTTACCTTGTCTTACTCTATATTGTCTTGTCCTGGTTGTCTGACATCTCTTGGAGGCCTGTACTTTTTTGAAGAAACAAATGGAAGGTTTAGAATCTGGAGAAGAGGGGAAATGATCAGGAGAAACTGTAAGTGGGATGTATCATATGAGAGAAAAAAGCTAAAACAATAACACTAAACAAAAGGCACAACAAAAACGAACAGGCCTAAGCACACACACAAGACAGTATAAAGCATTATGTGGAAATTTGAAATTTATATAGCAAGATCGGCACAGAAATAAACTATGTGAAGCCTCCCTTCTAATCATCTGGGGGATAGCACCATGCTGCCTACCACTTCAGGTGCTGCCTCTGTGCATAAAGTACCTTTCCCTCAAGATGTGTCCATCTCATATATCCCACATTTGCAAATGAGCAAGAAAAAAAAAGGTTCTGAGGTTCTGAGCCCTTACTTGATAGCAGCTGTATAGACCCACATTACCACCCCACTTCTCCCTCCATAAAGAAGGACTCTAAATACCCCATACGCCAACATCTGCCCAGTCAACATGTAACAGGACTGGGAATAACTGTTTCTAGGTTTACTGTGTGACACTTACCTAGGAAATGGTTTTGATTATTCAGTATTATAATTATTATGTGTGTTTCACTTCATATTGTCTAATAATGAATAAATATGTCCCTGATAAACATTGATGAAATATTAATTCCTTTTTGTAGATTGGTTCTAATGCTTTGATTTAATCATAAATTCGTATGTCCAAATGATAAAGGTTCTTATCCTCAATTAATTTCAGTGGACCAAAAAATGCCAGCAGACAATTGTTGGGAAAAAGGATGTGGCAAGACATTTAGATTTGCATGGGTTAGGAACTGGAAAAAAAAAGAGTTAGAGAATATCCAAGACTTGGTGGAAAAGAATAGGACAAAGGTGCTGCAAGAGAGAAAGCCAACAAGCAATGTGAAAATTAGGATAAGGAGCCACTGTCCACTGCCCCGATGTGGGCCTCAAATAGTAGGGTAAAGTTTAACAGTACTCAGGCTTTGAGATAGCCAAGGCATTTTAAAATTGGTGTGTTTGTGTTTGTGTGTGTGTGTGTGTGTGTGTGTGTGTGTGTGTGTGTGTGTGTGTGTCCTTTTTATTTTACTAATATGATAGTATTGTTATCTATGTTTTCATGGGCATAGATATTTTCCTTGGTTTGTATATTGTTTCTGCTACTTTCTGTGGCATGGTGCTTGTATATAGATATTTTTAAACTGACATTACTAAGAAATGTTTTATATTCTCTATGTGATTTAAATTTTGCTGGGTATAGTAGTTAATATGGACTGTCATCTGTATTCTCTGAGAGTCTGAACTGCTTATGTCCAAGCCCTTCTGACTTTTAGAGTCTCTATTGAGAAGTCAGATGTAATTATATTTGGTATGCCTTTATGTGCTATTTCATTCTTTTTTTCTTTGCAGCTCTTAATATTCCTTATATTATATGTTTAGTGATGTGATAATTATGTGGCAAGGTGAGTTTTTTTGGCCTTTATTTTTCTTGAACTTCATATAGTCTGTGAGTTGTTTCTGGGGTGTTCCTCTTTCTCTGCATTTTCACCAACATCTGCTGTCATCTGAATTTTTGATCTTCGACATTCTGGTTGCTGTGAAGTGGAATCTCAGGGTTGTTTTGATTTGCACTTCTCTGATGACTAAGGATCTCAAGAAGTTCCTTTTATGCTTCTCGGTCATTCGATATTCCTCAATGGGGAACTTTTTATTTAGCTCTGTACCTCATTTTTAATAGGGTTGTTTGATTCTCTGGTGTCTAACTTTTTGAGTTCTTTGTATACCTTGGATATTATGCCTCTATCAGATGTGGTGTTGGTAAAGATCTTTTCCCAATCTGTTGGCTGCTATTTGTTTTCTTACAGTGTCCTTAGCCTTACAGAAACTTTGCAACCTCATTAAGTCCCATTTCTCGATCCTGTTATACACTCCCCGAAGTCTTGGAATATCCCCCCAAAAAAGTCCACAAAACTTATGAAGCTCAAAAAGATGGGAGACCAGAATGCCGATGTCTCAATCCTTCTTAGAAGGGAAAACAAAAACAGGGGAGAAAATACAAAGTCAAATAGAGGAGCAGGGATTGAAGAAAAGATCTACAGAGACTGCCTCACCTGGAGAACCACTGCATATGCAGCCACCAAACCCAAGCACTATTGCTGATGTCAAGAAGTGTTTACTGGCAGGAACCAGATATGAATGTCTCATAGATATATAGATACAGATGAGGATGCTTGCAGCTAAACATCAGACTGAACATGGGGACCCCAAGGAAAGAGCTAGAGCAAGGACTGAAAGAGATGAAAAGTTTGCAACCTCATCGAAAAAAGAACAATATCAACCAGCTAAGGCACTGAGGTAGAAAGGGTGACTGGTAGAGGTAACACCTTCATGGAATGAAGTTGAGTAGTAGGAGAAAGAGGAGTGGGGGGTATAACATTTAAAAATGTAAATACAGAGAATATCCAATAAAATTTGAAAAAAAATATGCACATGGCCGAATCTACCCACTGGGGACTCTGTCTGCTGACTGGAGGTGGCCAATTTCTCTACTGTTGGGCATTTTGGCCAAGGCCACTCCCAATGAGTACTGGGAGCCTCTCACATCTCAGTTCTCTGGAACAATTTAGAGGTTCCCCAGCCTTCAGCCCCTTATCTATGTACATCCATTCATCCTCAGAGTCTCTCTTCTACCTCCCTCTTCCCTGTATCTGACCCTACCCTACTTTCCACCTCCTTATTTTCCATTCAGGTCCCCCACCTCTTTGCCTCCCAGGATTATTTTGTTCCCCTTCTAAGTGGAATTGAAACATGCTCAATTAGGTCTTCTTTATTGTTATACTTCATAGGTTCCATGAGTTGAATCAGCAAAGCAGAGTTACATTTGGTCACCTCACCTCCATGACATGATAGATTTGTCACAACAGTGTTAGGACCATTATTCTGTTTCAGTTTCTTTTTATTGATATGATAAAATACATGGTGAAAGCACCCTAAGGAAACATTATTATGTTGGCTCACAGTATGAATGTGCTGTGAAAGGCATGACACAGGTCTAGCTTTGGTGGAAAAAAAAATGAGGAAGCTGGAAACATTGTATCTGTCTTCATGGAGCAAACAAAGATAGGTCCTGGTGCTCAGCTTGATTTCTTACCACTCAGTAAAAGACATGGGCTGAAGAAATAGGTCATACTCCTATTCTGTAAATCATTTTTATAGCCTACCACACTAACAGGTATGTTTCATGATGATCCTAAATATGATCATCTAATAAAAATAATTTCTCTTCTGTTTGTTTGAGTTTATAACACAGCTAAAATAATAATCTTGCAGCAAAAAGATAAGTACTAAAGTACTGATGCATGTAATATACTTCAATTAAAAAGTAAGCTAAGCATTAAAACAGGAAAATTATTTTAAGCCAGGCTATCAAATCAATGAAGGGGACAAGCAAATGTCTTCCAGAAAATAAAGCTCTTCCTCTCCACATGCTTAGTAATGAAATTTACTACAGCCTACCACTGTACACAGAGATCAATACAAACTTGGACATAGGAATAATTTTAATTGCCTTCTCCTCAAGTAACATCATAGGGAATGAAGGTATCCCATACAGTGAGAAACACATTTGAGAAACTCATATGTGACTGGGGTGTAGAATAGGAAAAGAACTGTTCAGTGAAATGATAAAAGGTAAATAATTCAATGTAAAATGTGAAAATGACTTCAAAATTGCCTCAATGACAAAAAAAAAAACAGAAATAATAAGCACATATGTGAAATGATAGGCCATACAAAAGCCACTGTAAGACAGAAGCCAGAGTTTGCTGTTCCTTTTGTGCACACTGTAACTACAAAGTCAGATGAAGATATTGAGCAGGGTGTGCAGAAGTTGGTAATCCAGACTACAGGAGAATAAGCTTTCCTGGCTATTTAGAAAAGAGTCTTCAAATCTCATCTTTCCAAACCAATCAACCTGAAATCAGAGAAAATTAAATAGAAATTTTAAATAAATATGCTGATAAAATTAAACACACTCCAATAAGAGTATTTCCTGTTTTGACTGTAAATTTCTTCTTACATATTAATATCTAAGGTGATTTGGTTAAAATACCACCATAATCATAGTAAAGTAAAATCAGACATTGGGTGCTGTTTAACAGATAGGCCAGAAAGAGAAGTCTGTACTTCTACACTAGGAAATCTGAAGCAGTCATGATGCATTTTTACAGGGTTATCATGTGCCTACATATGTCTCGGTTTCTACTTTCGTTTACATTATTCGCTGTCAAACAATATTAAAGCTGTACTAGAACTTCACTTTCATTTGGAAACTTTTGTTCTCATTCTTCTGTTTTCTTCTTTCATATCATTCTCTCTTACTTAGAGTTTTCAGTTACCTGCTAAACTAATGTTAGAAACAGAGCAAAGAGATGAGGAGCCATCTATAGCAGAGATTCTCAACCTGTGGTTTGTGACCCCTTCCTGGGTCAAATGACCCTTTCATACAGGTCTCATAAGACAATTTGAAAATGCATGTATTTATATTACGGTTCATTAAAACAGAAAAATTAAAGTTACGAAACAGCAACAAAAATAATCTTATGGTTGGAGTCACCACAACATGCAGAACTATATTAAATTGTCACAGCATTGTGAAGATTAAGGACCACTTACCTAGAAGTTTTATATGTCTAAAAATTCTCAGAAGAACCAGGAGCTTGCTGCCTAGTCACAGTAACAGCTTTGACCTCATTGCAGTCTGAGGCTAGAGCCTTCAGACAGCAGGTACATTAGACATGTCCCCACACAGAACTGAAAAGAATAAGTCAACAAAACACTCCAAAAAGAATCACAGATTTGCCCTGTTTATATGTCTGTGTCCTTTTGCTTGATTTCCTGCAGTCACACAATTTAAACATATCTAAATTGATGCAATGTTCTTAAGCATGTGCCAAGCAGTCTTCTAATTGGAGTCAGTATGTGTGTTTTAAGAGAGACTAGTGGGCAAATTTTTTGAACGTTCAGAATCTCAATTCAGTTCCAGGCTAAACTTGGAACCATTACTGGCCAGTTCCAAAGCCCAACAGAACAACAACCATTTCATGGCATTTTTAGCTATTTCTTCCATTTAAGGACTACTTTAAACTGTTCTCAAACCTTAATTCTATAAGCTGACTCAAGGTAAATTATGTCCTTCAATGGCAAAGACTGTGTCCTTTGAAAATTTATAGAGAGAACAACTTCCTTAACAGTAATACACCCTTCCCATTTCTCTCTACAGTGTGTTTTTGTACCAAGTTTGCTGAATGATTATTAGAACTGGGTAACATCCAGAAGACACCATAATGAATGGACTTTGCTCAGGCAAGCATTCAATCCACCCATATTCACTAGCATTACAACAAGGGCATCTCTTTCCTCTTGCTGGCTCCACCATCTGGTGACTATGTATTCAAACATGTGAAACTATGGGAGCATTTCACATTCAAACCACAAAGATAACTATCTATACAATAGTACTTTCTATGATAAAGTTGTAGTCACTACATTGGCCACTATTTAAAATAGTATCAATGGATGTGTTATGTGGCAATACTATATATCTTTGTTTGCCTGGCACTGTGTCTATTTAATTTAAAATGTTAAACTAAACCAGTGGATAGTTTATAATACAGAATACTGAAGTGCAAAGACATGAAGTATTATTGTCCAAGGTCACACAGGTAGAAAGATTCAGCCCACTGAATTCCAGGTTGGTCAGTGTAATACTGCAACAGAATAGACCTTTTCAAGAGGGTATGTGTATATTTGTGTATGTGAATGTGGCTGTGGACACAAGAACACAGAGAAGTTCCTCTTTGTAACTCGCTCTGCAGATCTGAAATAGAGGTTCTTGCAAAAGCCTCATATACTTCTGCCTGACCTTTGAAGAATGAAATGAAATGGCACATAATTGAGAATCTGAGAGTGCATTTTAGAAATGGAATTTCATTTATTCCATCTATGACTAAGGTGATAGATTTAATTTGAACTTTAAAAGAATATTTTGTAAACCCTACTTATTGAAGACAAAGAATATCATTTTTAGACACTTCAATTATGAGAGATGAGAAGCAGAGTTCAGCAGCCAAGAATAAATAAATCGAAGTGGAATAGAAAGGCAAATAGAATTTTTTGGAAACTATTTCAAGAAAATAAGACCAATCATTAGGCCTCCAAACTATACAAAGTGAAAAGACCACATATAGTGCATTCCACCTGGTGCAGTAATTACTACCCCTCTGTTTTGGTCACTTACACTGAGCATGCCTTGATAATCGCCCCACTGTTATTTAGTGCACTTATGCATATTTGTATAATAAAATTTCATTGAGTATGAACACTAGTGTTTTTTTTTTTTTCTCAAAGCCTGGAAGAAGTTAAATTACATGTAGCTTTTGTCATGGTCAACATGGATATAGTTTCTCTGTAGATACAAATATACATTTATTATATATTAATTACACAGGTAATATTTGCATTATTACACATATGTATGTGTGAACAGTGTAAAAGAATAATGAAAACCAACAGCAAAGAAGGTTTCGTTAATTAGTGTGTACATGTGTTATGTGTTACATATGTGTCTATGATATTTTTTCCCTGTGTGTACAGAAGTGGTTGCTCAATGTATTCTGCTATTGCTCTCCATCTTATTCCTTTGAGAGTCTTTCTCACTGACCTGCATATCACCAAATTTCTAGCCTAGCTGTTCAGGAAGCCCCATGGATCTATCTTTCTCCTCTACCTGTACAACATCCAGTGGTTGTACATATCTTCTTCATTCCAGGCTTTTTATGTAAGTACTGGGGATCCAAATGTGAGTCTTCTTGCTTGCATATTAAACTCTTTTGATCCAAGTGTACTACCCTAGTAAGAGTGTTGGTTCTTTGAAACAATAATGTAAGTTTGGTCACCTGTAAATAAACTAATCAAAAGACAGAGAAAAAAGAGTGAAATAAATAAAAATATAGATAAAGGGGACAAATCTAACTGATATCACTAGGATCTAGATGAACATTAAGGAATACTTTAAAACACATATTTCAGTACTTTGGAGATTGGATAAAAAATTGATACATTTCTAGACACATGTAACTTGTCACCAAAATTGAACAGAGGTTGATCTAAGCACCATACCATATTTAAAATGAAGAGTGATACTGATAAAGTAATAAATGCTCTCTTATGAAAGAGAAGCTTGGAAATTTATATTCTGCTGGATATTAGTCAAAGTTCTTTAGAGCAAAAGAACTGATAGATTGTATGGATCTACTGTTCACACACACACACACACACACACACACACACACACACACACAATTGAAACTGCTTTGCTGCAATTGTATTTGATTGCCTCATATCAAGAGATTCATAGTTTAGCATTGCCAGTTTGCTAAAAAGCCAGGAAACCAGATTTTTGATATAGAATATGGGATATCTAGCAGCTTATGTTCAGTTCTAGGAGTTGGAAGTTTCCTTGGAGAGTTCCTTGTTAAGAGTCTGTGAAGGCTCATTTCCCCAGGGCGAGAGGTGGGAGCTTGTGGATGGGAGTGGTAGAACCTTCATGGAATCAAGGGGGTGGGAGGTAAAGGAGGAGAGGGGGAAAGCAGATAACATTTGAAAGTAAATACATAAAACATCCAATAAAAAAGATTCTCTAAATGTCTGAAGCCAGTGCACAACACTTAGAACTGACCTAGTCATTCCAAACAGATGGAAACCTAACTTGCTTTATGCAATATTTCTTCATCCTAGCAAGGTGTTTAAGTGACATTCCAACATTCTGATCATTATCTCACGTATGGATTCTCTATGGGATTCCCCATAAACACAAAGGTTCGCTTAGCATTCATAAACATTTCTTACATGTTTACAACCCACAACTGCCATAACACTGTAATGTTGTTTTTAAAAATGTATGTTTCGCTGCGTTGAAATGTTTGCAACCATTAACTGGACAACCTCAAACACATTGGCAGTAGTACGATTCTTCATTTTTTTTTTCTGTTCACTCAAAACCTTTAATCTCACATTTAACTTCCACTGCTTGTCTTAGGACTGTCTCCCAAGAGCTCTTGACTGATGATCTTATTCTAATCTATGTCTTATATGAGTCGCATTCAATGACTCCTGTCACTCATCTTTTCGAACCTATCTTTAATCTTTTGCAGAAATAACAGTTTCCTGTCCTTTCGGGCAATCCACTTCCATTCATTTCTAAAACCTTCTTTCTTTCAAGTAGGGTCAGGCCCATGCTACACACTAATAGATAAGCAGTTAAAATGTGTGGACGACTTTTCAGATAATTTCTTTGTACCTGCCTATCTGACTCTGAAGCTCACCTATTTTTCTATACATACAGAAACATATTTCATAAGCTGAAATCTTTTCAGAAACCGTTGGCTGAGATTCAGGAGCTTGTCAGTTTTGCCAGCCTAATTTCCTTCCATTATATTTATGTCCTACTCAGGTTTCATTTATAAAAGAGAATAATTAGTCAGAAAGGATATTGATATAGTGGTGTGTTACGCATCCATCTAACTAATGTATTTTTCTGACAATGGTTGTCTTGATTTGGTGGTTGTTGTTTTTGTGACTGTGGTTGTGGTCAGAATGACTCCATAGGTTTACATATTTGAATTTGCATTTTAATATTTGGTCCATATTTTGTAGACATGTTTGGAAAGAAATAGCAAGAGTGGCTTTGCTCTGGGTGTGTATCACACTGAGTGTTGATTTTGAGACTTCAAATGCCCTTGGTATTCCCAATTCCCCATCTCTCTGTCTCTCTCCTATTCTCTGTCTGCCTGTCCCACTCTCTCTGTCTCCTTGTCTGCCTTTCTTCCTCTCTCATACAGTCCTCCCTCCTTCCCCTCTTTCTATAATTCTTATGCACCTGATGTTTGTTCTCAGCTTCAACTAGAGCAATCATGTTTCGTTCTTGCTTCCATGCTTCATGCTGTAGAGTTTATGGGCTCAATTTCTAAAACTGGAAGCAGGATCCTGATTAAATGCTTCCTTGTCTACATTATGTTAGCCATAGTGTCTCTTGTCAACAATAAATAGATGGTAAGACCACAGTTGTTTTTTGTCAACATAAGAGGATCTAGAATTACTGAAGCAAGATATGTCTGTGGTGTATTTCCAGATAAGATAAGGTTTGGTCAGTGTATAAAACAGATATTTAATTTAAGACAACATTCAACTGTTTCTGCTTCATGACTTCCTATATCATGTGAGTAGTTCTTTTATGATTCTGCTACCATCCCCTTCCTGATAGAATAGATTATACTCTTGAATTGTAAATTAAATAAGGTTTCATTTCATGTCATCACAGTAATCTGGTCAAAACAAGGAGAACAGCAACTAGTTACCTCTCAAGTCACAATTCACAGTTATTTAACTGAGATATGACCTAAGAATATTCAGAATAATTACTTCCATGTAGACATAAAGAATTATCATTAGCCATACTGCTAGTAAGGCAGAGGGGGTGCTGTATAAAAAATATATGTCAGTCTTAGATACTTTCTCATTAATGTTATATCCTGGAAAAATTAAGTTATGAAGGAAGTGCTTGCTCTTATTTATTGTTCTGGAAGTATGTTTGTCCTGATGATAATACATAGTTACAAGCTAGAAGGACACTGAAGCCGGAGTAGTGTACCTGTGTCCAGGTTTAAAACAGAGAATGAATAGGAAATCTGGCCAGGCTCTGAAGTATCAAGGCTAAACCCCAGTAATAAACTTCATAAGAGATATCTAGCCTCCAAACCCTTATAAACATCACCATCAGCTCAGGAGCAAGTGCACGAACAGATGGAAAACATTTCTTATTCAACACACAATAGGATCCAAGAAGGTCCACTACTGTCAATATATCATCACTGATTCTTGACATAGGTTCTAACATTTTCTAGATTTGGATTCTAAACTAATAAAACATTTATAAGAACACTAAATTTATTGCTAAAGTGGTATTTTGACTTTGAGTCTTATAATACTTCTTTAGATTTTGCACATTACGGTTATTTCAGTCTATTTGTACATTGTATTTTTACTTAAGTACAATAATCATTGACATGTTTTTAAAGCTTTTTATGGATTCTTTGAGTTCCACACCATTTACCCTAGTATCGCTCTTTGCTCCAAACCCTCATTCCTAAACATTGCCCTTGTAAACTCCAGCCCTTCAACATAAACTATACACACACAAACAACCACAACAATAAAACAAAACAAAACATTGTGAAAGTGGAGCGGTAGCCCTCTCTCTAAATATTTTCATATGGAAATGTTCATTGTAGTGATTCATTGATCTGGTTCAAGATCTTAGGTTTCTCTGCCATAATAAATATTGGATCCTCATAGGAAATCCTCCAAGTTATCCGGTTTTTTTCATGTGTCATGAAGGTCCTATAGTGTTAGGACAGGGCTGTCCCTTTCATGCATCCCAACCATTCACAAGTGATATAGATTTTGTGGTGGGTCAATTTAGTGCTTGTAAATCTGCCAGCTTTCCCCGATCTTCAACACCACATCACTGCTCCAGCTAGACTGACTAGAAGAACACCGTGGCACAGGAATGGCATGGTCAGTTTTCCCCACATATGTGCTTGGGGTCAGCTCACCCATGTGCACCCTCCACCTTGTTACAGGCCCAGCTCTGTTGCATTGCTTAGAGAAGGGGCAGAACTCTTGAGTGTTGCAGCTGGTGTGGAGCAGGGACCACTCTCTCAATCTCTCCCAACTACCACAGGTAATGAGAAACAAGGTGGAAAAGGCATCATCCCGCAACTATGCCACCACATGGAAGCCGAGCTATCTCATGCATTCATTCTCAGCATGGCTCAACTTCACCCCCACCATCAGAGTCAGCTCTGTTGTGATGTTCAAGTGATATGTAAAGCATGCTTTCTCACTGACTACAATTTGTGAGCTCCTGACCCTGTGAGAATCTTTCCTGACTGTCAGTGTGGTAGGTAGTAGGGTCATCATGTGCCCATGCCACCCCATGGCAGATGTGTGGTAGAGTCAGTTCTACCTTATGCTCTTAGGTTAGCCTACACACATCCCAGCCAACAGGGCAATCTCTACTGTGTGATACATTTGCCAGAATGCCACTGCTGGTGAGAAATGTGGCTACCTCTCCAGAATCCTTAGCCAGTAAGGAATGGGACTGGTTATATACAACTCCTGCACATCTACATGATTCCTAATGGCTGTCCCTGTGAGCAACATCTCCATGTTCTATAGTGGTAGCATGAGCAATTGTGCATCAACACTAAACCCTGCAGCTGAATTAGCCATGGCCTCAAACAAAATTTTTGGAGGTAGTTTGGTCTGGCATAGCACCATGGTCTCAGGTGGTCAGCCTGGCCACTCATGACAGGTAGCCCTCTCTATTATCAAACTTTCAGTTCCATATCTCTTCATAATGTCTAAACAGGTCCAGCACACTTTCTCTCCTATCTGATTACCATGTACTCACACTGCACAGATAGGCTGGACTCATGGTTGATGGGAACCTGGATAAAGCTGGTGATAAATCATAATGTGTGCTGTGACAGCAGCATCGGTCTATGGATATCATCTATGGCTCTGCACCATGCACAGATCTGATGGTGGCATGGGGTCTGGAGGTTTCTGTATTCCTCCTCCGCAGTGTGCTGCCTGGATCTGATTTGAATTTTGCTTTAGAATTCTAGGCATGACACAGACATCTTTGGCCACTAAGCCAAGTAGCAAGTTAGTATAAACAAAAGTCTGCCATTTGCTCTGTACCCGATTATCATAAGAACACTATCAACAAGGTGCCTCATTGCCCATTGTCCAGGGGAAGGAGGAAGAAGGAATCATTGAGTGTGATGAAGCTCAAAGAAATAAAAGTGTGGTTAGAAGTTATTACTTTCGCTTGACATATTAAACTCTCTCATAACAAATGCAATGGAGCCACTGCAGTTTAAATTTAATCTGATGGCTTTTATGATTTTCACATTTTACCAATTTTGTGTGTGTAAGTTGTTGTTTTCTGGTTTAAATTGTGCTCTTGATTACATTATAGACTCCCAGCTTTCCGATATTTGTGTTGGCATGGTGCAAAATAGCTCTTTATCTTCCATTGTTTAAGCATTTTCCAATCTTTATCATCTTTTCCATATTATTAATTACAATGGTGATGTAAACAAAATCCAACTCTCATTTTTCTGGCTGAGTGAACTTCTACTTCTCATATAATTTTAAAGGCAGCCTGTTGATCTCCCTATCTCTGCCCATGGCTAGTCAGACTGCAGTCATGGTTTCTACCTATCTAAACTCAAACTTCAGCTGTTTGAGTCTTTCATTTGTGGCTGATATTGAATGTTAGGATATAAGGGAAAGCCCAGGTGTTAGTGGTAAACTGCACAGTGTGCAGAAGTTTGCACAAGACACAGAGGTCAAGTTCTATCTTCAAAATAGAAAATAGTACTAACAGATTTTCAATGATTTTCACTTATCTATGCATGTGTGTATTCGTATGTGTGTGCCCATTTGTGTGAGGGTATGTGTGAGCGTGAAGGCCAGAGTTCTCCAGTGTTTTCCTCTATAGTAGATTTGAGTGCATTAATCATAAACTTAGAGTTACCAATAATACGTCAGTGCAGCATTATAAAAAGAAAGCAAAGAATTCGACTCAGTGTTATTTAGCTGAGTAACCAGTTAGAATTCTTTACTTCCTGTTCTCTGTTCTCTTAATCCTCCACCTGTTGTATGAGTCTGAATTCATGCCTGCCTGAACACTGTAGATTGAATATGCCTTTGTCTCTGTGTCTGTCATTAAAAAGAAAAAAATAGGTATTGTTCTCCTTTATTGAAATTCACAAAAGAAATGAGGATGTAAACACATATGCACTAATAAATTACTTCACATGTAAACATATATACATTAATTTGGTATAGGTAATAGAAAAATATATAATTTAAAGTTAAAACTATACATCAACTTAAATTATAAGAGTACATGACAGGGGAAATCCAAAGCAAATGAAGTTGGTTGATACATTGCTCTCTTAAAGGGAGTCTAAAAAATACATATCCAGTGGGATAGCAGTCTTAAGTGAACTCCGGGTTTATTCAGTAACTCAGGTTGTGAGGCCCAACAACCATTGCATAAAATATATGTCATTACAATACATTGCCACATTTCATATGTTTTTTCAATAAAAGAAAAAAGGTTCTCTTTTTGAACTTGGTACTCAACAATTGTATACGAACATGTGGGCAGGAATCTCTAGAAGTTCTCCCACCTATGCTTGCCCATGGCTAGAGCTGTACATGACCAACACCATGCCTAGCTTGTTTTTGTGGGTTCAGTGAATTTAAATTCTGGTACTCATGCTGGCACAGCAGGTGCTTTACCAACAGAGCCAACTTCCCAGTCCTTGATTTGAATTCTCTTCTCCATAAATAAATTATAATTTCATATTCATTTGTCTTACTACCTTTCTGTTAAAAACTCTACCTAAAAGGTACAGCAAACACATAGTAGATCACAGTCATAAACAATATAAAGAATGCCTTAAAGAAATCTTTATCTCTGGCCTTCAAGTCAGTGCTTTTGCAAGAAACTTCCTGCAGATTATTTGGGATGCCTTCTGAAACTGCTTTTTAAACACAAAGCCAAATAATGTAAAATTCAAAATTCAGTCCATAGAGTTATCTTCTTTGTAAAATCGAATTATCCAGTATCTTGTCTTGTATGAGTATCTGTGTACCTAGGTTATAGAACAAGTTATTTTTATTTCTTAGCTCAAGCTCAAGAGGTAGAAGCAGTTAATATTTAGAGAGAGAAAAAAATATATTTTTGTCCAGAAATGGCCACTTGATAGCTTATCTAATTCCTAGCAGAGAGAGAGAGAGAGAGAGAGAGAGAGAGAGAGAGAGAGAGAGAGAGAGAGAGAGAGAGAGTATACATACATACATACATACATACATACATACATATATGTATATCAATGTATATCAGTGTTGTAAAGATAAAACGTAGGAATAAGATGAAAAGATTTTGAGGAGGGCAGAATATGGTCAGATTTGGAGAAAGGAAAGTGCGAGGAAAGGAATATATAAATACAGTATTATTACATGAAATCCACAAAAGCTATAGTAACTTTAAAAATCATCCCTGTGTCTAATGTATGTATGTTGGGGACAAGCTGTGGTTCCATGTCTTCTATTTCCTCCCTTTCATGGTGGTAAGTGCACATTAGGCTGAAAGAATGAAATTCAATCTGGAATGTGTGGGGTCTGCAGGATCCCAGTGCTGCTGGGAGTGAGTGCCACTTAAGAGAAGGCTTTCTCTGAGGATTTTAATGAAATAGCTCCCTTAGATGGTCTTAGCTTTTGTGCATACATTCATTCACTGTGAGTTACACAATGCACATTATTTGGGATGAATGAGGGCTATAGAACCTTTGAGAGTGGGAAGGGGTTCTTCTTAGGGTTCTTTGTATGGAAAGGCATTCCAGTAGTCTGAATTGTTGGGTGAGTTCTTATTGGGAAAGTGAAAGTTGAACTTATAGTTCTGTCAAGGGGTGTGTGATCTAGCTCAGGCAGAGAATGTGAGGGCAGAAGGTTTCACAGTCAAAGTCAGAGAGGGGAATCCCTGCTGGTAAGGGAGTCTTCCATTTTGTTCAGAGGAGCTCTTTGGACTGGGACTTTAATTAGTAGGACTTCCTCCCATATGTCAAATTACAAAAACAGACATAAAACTACTTCCAGTTGTTTACTATAAGCACTAGAGAAAATGTAGATTAAAATCAGATGTTAGATACAAAAGAATAAGTGAAACATCGCTGTGGGATCTTTTAAATTAAACTTCAAACTAGGTACAACTACAGTTGCTTAAAGGATTAAATAACCACATCCATTTGGGCTTCTCCATGGCCTCTCCATGACCTTGTCTGTTAGAGTCTCTCTTTCCCTTCCCCCTGCTTAGGACAATATCTCACTGTGAGTCCCAGTAAAGCATATACTTGTAATTTTCCCTAGTAGGCTTCGAGTTTTGGAGACATATATTAATAATACTTCAACCTCTCTTCTAGCCCAAAGGTATTGGATAAAGAAACTTTAATAGGGCAAAGGAGGTGTGCGCCCCTTTGGAGATTGTTCTTTGGGGTTATTCTAATCTTCCTTTCAGCAGTCCAGTCTTCTACCAGAACACCAACAGTCAGCATCTGCAGGCCAGTCCGCTCAGCACTCCGCACTCACCCATCAGCAATGGCAGCTGCATCCCGAGGAAACTGTGAGACTCCACTAATCAGTCTGAGTTGGTAAAAGTGCAAACAAACAAACTAACTAACAAAAAACAAACTGCAGGAATATTACAAGAAGTTCTTCTCTGAGTTACTCTCTAAAATGTCACAATTGAAGAGAAGCAACACAGTGAAAGGTGAACCAAGGCCAGAGCCTTCTCCCATCGACTGTTACATTCTTCCTAAACAGCACACAAATCCCATGTGTCTGCTACAAAAAATCCTCTCATTGTGTCTGCATCAATAAAACATCCTTTCACCTGTCAGCTCCCCAAAACATCATATAACATAAACAAGTTACCAAAGAAACCGGAAATGTCCAACTCATTCCTGAGTCATTAAATACTGGGTTTGTGGCTATGCAGCGCCACACCTAAGGCTCTAAGGTAACTATCTGGTTTCTCAACACATCTTCCATAGTCTTACATATGTATCCAGTACCTGTCCTTCCACAAAGAATAGCTTTTCCTGAGCTATCTAACTATCTAACCAAAAAGATGCTTCTCTTATTAAATAAATAAAATGATAGTTTTTCACACTGTTTATTTTCATTTTCTAAAAATATTTTTAGTGCCATTAAGCCAGTTCAGTGAGTACAAGGAGTCTGAGTTCTATCCCTAGGTGTGACTTGGTAGAAGGATAGAGTCAACACTACAAAGTGGTTCCTTGGTTGTTTCATGGAATACAAGCCAAGTGTACATATGTAAACACAAAAATAATACCAATATCAATAACAATAACACAAGCAATATAACAACAACAACAACAATAATAATAAAAATGATAAATACATTAGGTAGATTAGGAACCCTCTAACTGCAATATAGAATCATCCCTGTACAAAATATAGTTGATACTAATAATTTTGAAAACATTTTTTAGTTTTAACTTTCACTGAATTTTTTGCTGTAATTATCTTTTGAATATATATTTTCCTGCTTCAGTTAGAAAATAACTTTAATCAACTCAGGAGGTCATGTTGTTTACTCTTTGCTACTTCTTCAGTTTCTACAAAGAAAAAGTTTATAGCATTATGATAATACAAAATTGTTAATGCTTCTAGGTGTCTAAAGACAACAAAAAATTCTATTAATTCAATATAATTATTCCATATTCAAGGTTTAAACTCGACAATAATGGAAATAATTGAGTAATGAAGTACTGAACTTATCATTTGAATTAAGTGAAGATACATACAGGTAATTGAGAAAATGATATTAGTGTCACCTACTTAGTTCGGTCATGATCTCTGTGGATGGTAACAGTGCTTATGCCATCTAACTCCAGCAATTTGTCACTGATTTATTATTTTACTGTAAGAATTAATTCTACACAACATACAATGTAAAAGAGGATAGTTTTATTACCAAGGAGAAAGAAGTTGACAAATTTAATATGAGAACCTCAACTTAAATGTCTAAGCTGTTTGTGTGTCTACAGTGTGAGGATTCAGAACACAGCCGATGACTGAAAGATCAGCTCACCCAAGGCAGCATGATAAAATATAGAACTACTTTTTACCCATCACTAGACCCTACCTGTTCATAAGCAAATGCTATAGCTTCAAAAGGCTGTCTACAAACCCTAATTATTATGAAAACTCTGGATGTACTTATGCTTACATGGCTGTGATGCTTTACAAGAACTCTGTCAGCACAACAAAAATGTTAATATGCATTTCTTCTGTTAAAACTTTCTTTCTTTGTGTGTGTGTGCATGTGTGTGTGTGTGTGTGTGTGTGTGTGTGTTTGTGGTATATATACATGTGTACCTTGTGCTCCCATTAGGTTCACAGAATGACACTTCCTTAAAGAACAGGAACCAGTCCAGTGTCCACACAATGTAATTCATAGCACTGGAGCAGATACCAAGATGCCTAGTGCTGCATCAATGGGATCTGAACTCACATTGCTGTGCTTCTATAGAAAATTCTTTCACACAAGAAGCTCATCCCTCAGGTTTCCACGATATTTATATGTAAAATAAGTTTTATATAAACTGTACACATGGTTATGTGTTTCTCACATGGTGACAAGAAAACAATTTATTATTCTCCATAAAAATTATCAAACTTGTTCCTGGTGTATGATAAAAAAAAATTACCAAACCATGCAAATCTAATGTAGATCCACAGTTTACAGTAAAATATTAGAAGTTTCACATCAAGAGAAAAATGCCATTCATTTCTTTCTTTCTTTCCTTCTTTCTTTTTTTTTTTTTATCTTTCTTTTTCATGAGTTTTGTTCTCTTTGAAGGACTGAGGCATTTCAATTTTGGCCTTCCTTCCTTTTGAACTTCATAATGTCTGTGAATTCTTCCTTAGGTGTTTGATATTCTGAGCTTTCTGGGGCTAGTACCCACTTATCAATGAGTACATACCATGTATGTTCTTTTCTGACTGGGTTACCACACTCAAGATGATAGTCTCTTGTTCTATCCATTTGCATATGAATTTTATGAAGTCATTGTTTCTCAGAGCTGAGTAGTACTCCATTGTGTAAATGTACCACACTTTCTGTATCCATTCATTTCCTAATGGATATCTGTGTTCTTTCCAGCCCCTGGCTATTATAAACAGGGCTTCTATAAACATGGTGGGGCAGCTTTGAGGTATATGCTCAGGAGTGGAATAGATGGATTTTAAGATAGTACTATGTTCAGTTTTCTGAGGAACTGCCAGATTGATTTCTACAACCCCACCAAGAGTAGAGGAGTGTCTTTCTTTCTACACATCCTTGCCAGTATTTGCTGTCACCTGAATATTTTATCTTAGCCATTCAAACTGGTATAAAGTGGAATATCAGGGTTCTTTTAATTTGCATTTCCCTGATGATTAGGGATGTTAAGCATTTCTTTAGGTCTTTCTTAGCAATTCAGTGTTCCTCAGCTGAGAATTCTTTGTTTACCTCTATATCCCATTTTTAATAAGATTATTTAATTGTCTAAAGTATAGCTTTCTCAGCTCTTTGTATATATTGGCCCTCTCTCAGGTATAGTACCATATTTTTTTGTTTTGTTTTTGGATGAAATGTCATTTAGATGTATGTTAATACCAGTTGTTTCATAACCTCTGCTAGTTGCACTGTGTCTCTGTTCATTTTCTGTATCTGTGATCTGCCCATTGATGAGAGTGAGTGTTGATGTCTCACACTATTATTGTGTGTGGTGTAATATATGCTTTGAATTTCAGTAAGATTTTTTTTTTATAAATGTAGGTGCCCTTGTATTTGGAGCATAGATGTTCAAGATTGAGAGTTAATCTTGATAGATTTTTCATGTGATGAGTAAAAAATATCTTTCCTTAACTTTTTTTTGATAACTTTTGGTTAAAAATCTACTTTATTTCATATTAGAATAACTACTTTAGCTTGATGACTGGGCCCATTTGCTTTGAAGGTTTTTTCACAGCCTTTTATTCTAGGTAGTGTATTTCTTTGTCTCTGAGATGAGTTTCCTTATGTTGCAAAATGCTGGCTGGTGTTTATGTATCCAGTCTGATAGTCTATATCTCTTTATTGGGGAATTGAGTCCATTGATGTTACAAGAAATTATGAAACAGCGATTTTTGTTTTCTGTTATTTTTATTATTAGAGGTAGACTTATGTTTTTGTGCTTTTCTTCTTTTGGTTTCCTTGCGTGATTATTTGTTGGCTTTTCCTTGGGTGTAGTTTCATTTCTTGTATTAAATTTTTCCATTTATCATCCTTTGTAGGGCTGAATGTGTTGGCAAATATTGTGTAAATTTGGTTTTGTCCTGGAGTATCTTTCCTCTACTTATGGTGTTTGAGAGTGTTGCTGGGTATAGCAGTCTGGGCTGACATTTGTGTTCTCTTAGGGTCTGTATGATGTCTGCCCAGGATCTTCTAGCTTTCATAGCCTCTGATGAGAAGTCTGGAGTAATTCTGATTGGTCTGCCTTTATATGTTACTTATTCTTTTTCCCTTACAGCTCTTAGGATTCTTTCTTTTTTTTCAAATATTTGGTGTTTTGACTATTATGTGTTGGGAGAAGTTTCTTTTCCAGTCCAATTTATTTGGAGTTCTGTAGGCTTCCTGTGTGTTCATAGTCATATAGTTTTTAAAGGCAGGAAAGTTTTCTTCTATGATTTTGTTGAAGCTATCTACTGTGCATTTTAGTTGAAAATTTTCACCCTCTTCTATACCTATTGTCCTTAGGTTTGGTCTTCTCAATGTGTCCTAGATCTCCTGGACATTTTAGGCTAAGAGCTTTTTGTTTTTTGCATCTTCTCTAACTGTTTTGTCTATGTTTTCTATGTTGTCTTTTACCCCTGAGATCCTCTCTTCCAT
The DNA here is from genome assembly GCF_963924665.1 of Micromys minutus. Lineage (NCBI taxonomy): Eukaryota > Metazoa > Chordata > Mammalia > Rodentia > Muridae > Micromys > Micromys minutus. The sequence continues at coordinate 606,619 of NC_137975.1, forward strand.
CTGTTGTAGTCTGTTGGTGATGCTTGTGTCTGTGTCTCCTGATTTTGTGTTTTGGTTTTCCATGTACAAGGTTGTCTCTTTTTGTGTTTTCTATATTGTTTCTATTTCTATTTTCAATTCCTTTATCTGTTTGATTGTGTTTTCTTGTAGTTCTTTAGGCGATTTCTCCTGGTTCTCCTGTAATTGTTTAAGGGAGTTATTAATGCGCTTCTTCAAGATCTCCATCATCATCATCATCATGAAGTATGAAATCAAGTCCATGTCTTATTTTCTGGTGTGTGGCAATCCACTACTTGCCAGGCTTGAGGCTTTCCATGGGATGAGGTGGGAGAGCACTTGCAAGGTTTCTCTATGGGCTCAGCCATGTGCAGGCGGGCACTGAGTCTTCTCTATCGTTTTTGTTGTTGTTGTTGTTGTTGTTGTTAAATATACAAAATCCTTCTTCTTAGGATGGGAAGTGTTCTTGCAGCACTTCTGAGGACCCAGGGAACTGTAGGTGTGTGGGAAGGCTACCATCCTGATGTAACTGGACCAGGTCTGGCCTCTGGCAGGAAGTGTGAACCCCCGTTCAGTTCTGCTGCTTGAACTGAAAGAGTTCTGGGCAGCCTTCCCCGGGGTTGAACATAGGCAGAAGAAGTTGACTCGTCCTTCCACTTAGAATGGAAAAACGTTCCTGCAGCTCTTCCGAGCTCCCAGAGACCTGTGAGTAGGCAGACCACCCGTCCCGATGCAACTGGGCTGAGTTTAAGACTCACCTTTTACTGAAAGATCCCTGAATTGGGGAAGCCCCTTACTCAAGTACTGGGAGTGCATGAACCCAAAAACTCACAAAGAGCTAGACTTGCTGCAATTAGGCAAGAGCTGTATTTAGGAAATCAGAGCTTTGAGGATGACTCGTATCTCATGCAGGAGATAGAGGAATCAACCCTGAACTCAATTAGGGGGACATATTTATAGGGAAAATTACATAGGTAGTTAACAACAAGCACATAGCAATATCATTTGTTTATTCAAAATTGGCATTTCCTGACTGCTTTCGGATATGATTCAGCTCCAGACCACCGTGTTTTGGGGCACGCCTACCTTCATACTTGTTTTTCTCCAGACTGTAGAGTAGGACTTTGTCAACACCAGATGGTTTGTGGTGTCTGTGGTCAGGCCACTTCTTGAAACATGGTATGTTATTCTTAGCCTTGAGGCATACTTGTCCCCAGGGTAGGGTCAGTGAAGCCAGCTGAAATTTTAACTCTTTCATTACCAGTGGATATCTGACTTCTAATTGCCTTCCCCATACACAGTACATAAATAAAGCATTAAATATATTAAAGTATAAAAACTAGTGGAAGCATTTTTGCACCATGTCTTACACGTTCCTAAGCATATAGATGTAGTAAGTCATGTGGGATACAGAACAATGAACAATAATATTTGCTGTGTATCTGATTTGTAACCTAAGAGATGTAGATGTTTCATTTGAACAGAATTTCCATGAACAGGGATAGAGTTAGAACATTCAGGGGGTATGTGGGTGTGAATGCTGGCTCCTCATGACCAGCTTATAGACAAATGTACTCTTATGTGATCTTTGAAACATTTTAGAAAGCACAGATTGGGAAGTCTCACTGCCACTGAGAATATTGCAGAATGCACTGTGATTACTACTAATGTTCATATGATTAGCTACATAATGGGCAAAGTTCCAGGTGAGCAGGTAAGTGAACCAGAATCACTGGCATAATAACTTATATAAAATTGTTATTCAAACACCATTCTTAGTCTGGCATGGACTAAGTAAAACACTTGTGTTCTCAGACTGTGATAACAGTACTCCATTCACTCAGGAGGTAGCAGAAGGCCACAGAATAACATGAAAGCATATACACAATGGAAATAATGCCATTAAATTCTTCATGCTTCAGGGTTTGCTGTGGGGTTTTTATTTTATGTTCATTGCTTTTCATATCTTTTAATTCTGGGACATGTACAATACTTTTTCTATATTTCAGAAGACATTTAAAGTTAAAGTAATTTTACCTTGTGCTAGACATTTCTTTATAAAGTTTCAATTCAAACCCAGATAAGCATAACTTGTAGAATTTATTACAGTATTTGGGATACAGAGCTGAAGGCTTGGAAGGAAAACATTCTAGGTGCAAAGTGGTGTTATGTTTTATATTTAAACAGGGTAGAGAGCCTCTGATGCATTCCCTTTCTGGAGGTTTATTGAGTTTTAAATGATTGCTTGTTGTACTGACTATTCTTGGTTGTCAACTTGACTATATCTGGAATGAACCACAGTCTAGAATTGGAAATTGATCCTGATCTTGAGGCACAGAGGCTATGGATGAAAGGACACTAAGGCCAGGAGATCTGTGAGCTCAAGGTCATCTGGGACAAAACAAGTCCCAGATCCAGGTGTGGTGGTACACACCTTTAATCTGGGACACACCTTCTGTTGGAGACCTACATGAGGACATTGGAAGAAGGAAGGCTCTCTCTCTCTCTCTCTCTGCCTTCTTACCTAGTGGGACTGAGCATCTGCTATATACTTGGAATCCAACACTCAGCTGCTGCCGATCATTGTTTGGGATTTGGACAACAGACTGTAAGTCACTAACAAATATCTTACTATATAGAGACTACCATAAGTTTTGTGACTCTAGAGAACCATGACTAATACACTTTTGTAAGGGAAGGTATTTCTTTCTATAATTTAGTCATTGGTCAACTTCTCGAAGACCTGAAATCAATAATGGTGGCTCAGTTTGAGAGAGTGTGTATCTGTTGTAGTGGGCTTTGGGTCTTCTGTGCTCAAGGTTTGCCCATTATGACACACATTCTCTACCGGGATCAAGAAATACAACTTTCAGCTCCTTCAGCACCATGTCTGTCAGCATGTCACTATCTTTCCTGCCATGATGATGAACTAAAGCTCTGAAACCATAAGCCAGCCTCAAATAAATGTTTTCCTTTATATGAGCTACCATTGTCATGGTGACTGTTCACCTTAATAAAACCCTAAGAGAAAGATCCAATATATATATTTCATCTTTTCCTTAAAAACAAAGTTTCAAAGCATAAATCTCATAAAAATCATGAGCAGAGTCATTATTTTAGAAATGGATAGATAAGATGCATTGGGTTGTCACTGGTGTGCTTTCTGTGGAGATGCTGTTGATTATGTAAATATTCATATGTGTTTACCTTCAAATATCTAGTTTCTTCCTCTGACTGACAGGAGCTTGAAAGATTACCAACTTGTCAGGATCTAGAATCTCCTACGAGAGAAACCTCTGGGCTTTTCTGTGAGGGAAGCTTTGCATTTGGGCTGAATAGAGAAGGTTGATAATGGTAAATGCAGGCTGTGCACTGGCTGAAGAGCTTTGTGGCAGGAGAAGGAAAAGGTGAGCTGAGCTCCCCTCCTTGCTTCCTGGCTGCTAATGGAAGGTCTCCAGTTGCCTCATGGTTCTGCCTCGATGCCTTCTCCAACATGATGGTCCAGATCCTTAAATGATGAATTGAAATAAGCTCCCCATTCTCTACGATGCTTTTGTCAGGCATTTTATCACAGCACTGAGGAAATAATGGCTAGAGTAGTTCTTGAGAAAACCATGCTCAAGTTTATGTTGTCACTCATCCTCTTGTTAAATTCTGTGAGTAGTTTATTTTATCAACTTATACCTATAGCTATATATATCTGTACTCATATGTATATGCCACACACATTATATTCCTTGGAACTATATGTACATTGTGGAGTGGTTAAATTTAATACATGTGATCTTTCAAGCTGGTAGTCTTTGTTTCTGTCTCTGTCTCTCTCTGTCTCTCTCTCCCCGTTTCTCTCTGTCTCTCTCTGTCTCTCCCTGTCTGTCTTTCTCTCTCTCTCTCTCTCTCTCTCTCTCTCTCTCTCTCTCTCTCTCTCTCTCATATGCTGGGCACAGTGATTTGCTCACTAATACCTAATCTGGGAATCATTTCAGATAAGAAGTTATGTCTATTCTTGATCATAAGTTTACTTGCTCTTTCTCTTTGTGTGTCTGCATGTGTTTATATGAGCCATAAGTGCACAGGAACCCTTGGAAGACAGAAGAGGTCATCGGATATCCTAAACTAGAGTTATAGGTAAATGTGAACTTCCTACCATGGGAGCTAGAAACTCTACCTGGGTGCTTTGCAAAAGCAGCAAAAGCTTTATCCTGAAAATCCATTTCTCCAGACATACAAGCCTCCCTCTAATACAATGCAGGAGGTGGAATAAAATATTTGCTGAGTAAAAAAATAAATGAGTGATAACATTTTTCTATATTCTTATGCTTTTTTTCCATCTCAGGAATGGCAGTCAATGTCTTGAATTTTTTGTGGTGAAACTTCCATGGCTGTGAGTATGAGGAAGTGGTGTCCATAGTTTACCCTTTGAATGGGCTGATTCAGCCATTCATGCTTCCAAAAATAATTGCCCAATTGTAAATCAATTGTTTCATTCTCTGTGTGAGTGCCACACTCTGCTCTGGTCATCTCCATTCTTCTATTCATCGAAGGAAGATGGTATGAATTTCTAGATTGATTTCAAACTTTTCTTCTCACTTTTGTAACTTCTAAAAATTAACTAGATTTCTACTTGATTTTTCTTTGAATGAGTACAACTTTAAATGCATGAGGTCTCCATTAGTAATTAAGACCTAGGCTTCTCCATTCTGAGATGAAGAAAGACAAATGTTGAATCTGGAAAGTTGGTGTGAGCGTGGCCTAGTATGTCAGCTTCACCCTTTATCCATTGTGCTCAGGGCCCATTACTTCCATTTTCCATCATGTTTTGCCTCCTAATTCTCTTGTCTCACCAACCTGCCCTTGAGGCCAAATAAGCTTCAGAACCTAGAAGTGAAGTACAGCCAAATGAGTACATCTACCATATTTTCTAAGAAATTCCAGATCTTGATAAAGATATTCAATTGTAAACCACAATTGGTTATGACACACGCCACTGAAATAGGGTACCCTAGTTTCTAGTTTCTTTATTTTTTTATTTTTTAAAACGAAATTATTTTACAAAACAAAGATAAATGTACAGATTTTAAACATTTTTTTGCTTAAAATTATACATTTTTGTCAGTACTGTTTTTTCAGATATTAAAATAATTTTTACATAAAACTATGTGACTATATTTTTTTAGTCAGTACTTAATTTTTTCACAGGCTTGACAGTATGCATTGAAAACCTAATAGTTACAATGAGCGTAAAGTACATGCAAAACAAAACACAACATGGAAATAGTCAAAGTCTTCTTGTTTTGTAAATATTTATTTTTGTTTTGTTTTCTTTATTTCTTGGACTTCATACAGTCTGTGAGTTGTTTCTGGGGGAGTGCAAGCCTCTGGAGTTAGCATCCCAATATCAGTGACTACATATTATGTCTGTTCTTTTGTGACTGGGTTATCTCACTCAGGATGATATTCTCTAGATGCAGCCATTTGCTTAAGAATTTGGTTAAGTCATTGTTTCTGGTGGCTGAGTAGTATTCCATAGTGTAAACGTACCACAATTTTAGTATCCATTCATCTTATGAAGGACATCTAGGTTCTTTCCAGCTTCTGGCTAATATAAATGTACTGGGTTTTCCACCTATAATTCATTGTAGTGCTGGGTTTGTGGTCAGATATTGTGTAAATTTTGATTTGTCTTGAAATATCTTCATCTCTCCATCAATGGTGATTGATAGTTTTGCTGGGAATAGCAGCTTGGGCTGGCACTTGTGCTCTCTTAGGGTGTGCATGATGTCTGTCCAGGCTCTTCTAGCTTTCATAGTCTCTGTTGAGAAATCGGGTGTGAGTCTGATTGGCCTGCCTTTATATGTTACCTGACCATTTTCCCTTAATGCTTTTAGTATTCTTTCTTTGCTTTGGGCACTTGATGTTTTTACTATTATGTGTCGGGAGGTATTTCTTTTCTGGTCCAACCTATTTGGAGTTCTGAAGGCTTCTTTTATGCTCGTGGTCATCTCATTCTTGAGGGTAGGGAAGTTTTCTTCTACGATTTTGTTGAAGATGTTTACTGTGCCTCTTAGTTGATACTCTTCTCCCTCTTCTATTCCTATTATCCTTAGGTTGTGGGGCACCGCCCACACATTCCCACGCATTCGCCATTACAAGATGGCGCTGATATCCGGCTGGAGTTAGCAGTAAACAAGCCATGTGCGCACACGCTGGGTAACTTTACTGCTTCATGAGTTCCGCCTCTTCCGTGGCGTCATAGGGCCTGGTGAGTTTCAACCAATCAGGGGGCTCCGCGTCCAAGGCAAGGACTGATCCCTTTATAAGGGGACGGGCTGGATAGCTCCTCGCTCTCTTCTTCCCCTCTCTTCCCCTCTCTTCCCTGCTCGTTGGTCCTGCTCCCGTGTGTTTCCGTGGTCTGGTTCGTGGGCTCGTCCGTCTTGTTCATCATGTTCATCTTTTGGTTTTCTCCGCCTTCTTCGTCTTTTCGTCACGTGAAGCAAGTACTGGTTTTCCAGAGCAATAAAGTTTACCGCAGAAGGATTCTATTTCGTGTGCTGCGTCGTTCTTGCAGGCGAGACGGTTGCACGGGACATCTGGTGCCTCAAACCCGGGAAATTCGACCACTCCATCGTCTGCACCACAGAAGACCCTCTGTCCCTGGGCAGGGAGAATTCAGAACTGCGGGGAGATTAGTTCGGCAAGGTATGTCTGATCCTGGATCTTTCTTTAATTTGGTTTAAATCTTCCACGGCTGTGTGAAGGGTCCGTAGAGGCTCCGGTCTTCGTCAGTGCAGTTTTTATTCTCTTCCTCTTAATTTCCTCTTGTGTCCAACGGGGCTGGTGTTAATTTTGTGCTTAAGTCGGACGTAGATAAGCAGAGGCACCCCTGCGTTCCATAAGTCTTTGTAGATGAAAAAAGCGGGAACGCGCTGAGACTTGCCTTTCAGGTTCACCTTGTGCCGCCACACAAATAAGCTGCGGGCATTACATCGCTGTGATGGGCTCTTCACACTCGACCATTACAGCCCTGCAGTCAATTCTTAAGCAGAGAGATTTAGAATTGCCCACCCGCATTTTGCAGCGTTTCGTTAGAGAGGTTGAGCGTACTGCCCCTTGGTTTGCGGTCTCTGGGTCTCTCTCACCAGCCTCATGGAACAGATTGGGTAGAGAATTAAACTGTGCGCAGAATGCCGGAGACCTCGGGCCCGGAACCATGGCCATTTGGAGGATGGTACAAAATTGTTTAAGAGATGAGAGTTGTAGGCCCGCCGTCGCTGCGGGGCAAGAGGTATTGAGTGAAGCCCAGGATAGATTATCAGAAGCCGAACAGAGAGGATGGGCGCGCGCAGGAAACCCCCCCCTAAGGAAAAAGGACCTCCAGGTACGCTGTACAGCGGGAGAGTAGTTACCCACAAACCCTCAGATTTTCATTCCCTTATGCCCTCTAATGTTAAGAAAAGGAGAGTCAGCTTGTACCCTGTAAAAGACTTTGAGGCTCTTAACATTGATAGCCCCGAGACTTCAGATAATGATGATGAGCAAGAAGGCTTAGACCCAAAAGAAGAAGCAGAGCAGAAAAAAAATAAAAAGCTGCTAGATATGAGGAAGAGAGGCATCACCCTGATGAGCAGCGCAAACCTCTGCGTGCGCCATTAGCCGTTCCAACAGCACCTCCTTTACCAACAGCCCCTCCTCCTTATGAGACACGCGCACCTTTGAAAGCCTTCTCATTCCTCCCAGAGAGAGTAAAGAAACAGGTGCGTCTTGCATTATGCCACAAAAATTTGATGATTTTAAAAGAGGCATTTCCTATATTGTTACAGGCCCTAAAAAGTAAGGGCCTATATATTGCCACAGAAAAGCTCCAGATTTTTGATACTGGTCAATTCCTAGGGTCTGTGGTATTTATTCACTGATAAGATTGTCCCTCAAAAGCTCGAGATAAGAAGAGATCACCTCCACACTCTTAATGATTTTCAAAAATTACTGGGAGACATCAATTGGCTTAGACCTTTTCTTAAGATTCCTTCTGCTGAACTTAAACCCTTATTTGATACTCTAGAAAGAGATCCTCATGTCTCCTCACCTAGGAGTTTGACCCCGCAAGCAGAAAGAGCGTTACAGTTGGTAGAAGAAGCTATACAGGATGCACAATTGGTTCGCATACATTATGATAAACCTTTTTCATTATGTGTTTTTAAAACGAACAGGCTCCCTACTGCTGTGCTTTGGCAACAAGGACCATTATTGTGGGTACATCCTAATGCCTCGCCAGCTAAAATAATTGACTGGTATCCAGATGCTGTGGCACAATTGGCGCTGAGGGGGCTAAAATCTGCCATCACGCATTTTGGCACTGAACCACAGCTGTTAATAGTTCCCTATAGTGCTTTGCAGGTTTCCACTCTTGCTGCCACTTCGAATGATTGGGCTATCTTAGTCACTTCCTTTTCGGGAAAAATAGATAATCATTACCCAAAACATCCAATTTTACAGTTTGCTTTAACTCAACCTGTAGTTTTTCCCAAAGTAACGTCCTGTAGTCCCCTAAAAGAAGGGTTAGTCATTTATACTGACGGCTCCAAGACCGGGCTGGGGGCGTTTGTGGTTAATGGGCAGGTCTATTCGAGGCAGTATACAGAAACCTCTCCAAAGGTGGTAGAATGTCTAGTGGTTCTTGAGGTTTTACAATGTTTTTCAGAGCCTATAAATATAGTGTCTGATTCATCTTATATTGTTAATGCTGTCAATTTGCTTGAGGCGGCTGGCATTATTAAACCGTCTAGCAGAGTTGCCTCAATTTTTGGGCAAATTCAAAACTGCCTTCTAGCCAGAAGATCACCCTGGTTGAAAACCAGAAGTACTGGTTTTCCAGAGCAATAAAGTTTACCGCAGAAGGATTCTATTTCGTGTGCCGCGTCGTTCTTGCAGGCGAGACGGTTGCGCGGGACATTAGGTTTGGTCTTCTCATTGTTTCCTGGATTTCCTGGACATTTTGGGTTAGGAATTTTTTGTTTTTTGCATCTTCTCTGACTGTTTTCTCTATGTTTACAATGTTGTCTTCTGCCCCCGAGATTCTCTCTTCCATCTCTTGTAATCTATTGGAAATGCTTGCTTCTGTGACTCCTGATTTCTTTCTTAAGTGTTCTACCTCTAGGGTTATCTCTTTTTGTGTTTTCTTTATTGTTTCAATTTCCATTTTAAATTCCCTCTTCCATTCCTTTATCTCTTTGATTCTGTTTTCCTCTAGTTCTTTGAGTTCTTTGAGTGTTTTTCTTGTTTCCTCTTTAAAAGCTTCTGAATCTTTTTGCTTTTCCTCCTGTTCTTGTTTAAGTATCTCTATCAGCATCTTGAGGTATGATTTCAGGTCTGTGTCTTCCTTTTCTGGAGTGTTTGGAATTCTGATGTTTGCTGTTATGGGAGAGCTGGGTTCTGGTGTTGCCAGGTTGTCTTGGTTTCCTTGGGATATACTCTTTCTCTTTCCTCTTGCCATTTTGTTGTCAGTGATATGTTCTTGCCTTTCCCTTGTATCTGGTCTGTGTCCTTGGATCTCCACTGGTCCAGGTGGCAGATGGGTCGAGCCCTGTTCTATGTCTCAGAGTCGCCGGGTGGGAACAGAAGTTCTAAAGTTCTGTTCCTGGTCGCTGGATCAGACAGGGCGGGGCAGGTCAAGGCAGGGGGTGCTCTTTCTGTGTGCACTCCGCAGAGATCTCTCTGCTCCCTGGCAGCCCAGGTCTCCCACCCAGCAGTTGCTCAGCCTCTACGAGCTGCCGTTCCTGTTGGCAGATGGGCCAGGCTCCACTCTGCGTCCTGAAGTCGCCTCCGGGTAGAAGCAGAAGTTCCTAAGTTCTGTTCCCGGTCACTGGATCAGGCAGGACAGGGCAGGTCAAGGCAGGGGGTGCATTTTCCGTGTGCACTCTGCAGAGATCCCTCTACTCCCCAGCAGCCCAGGTCCCCCACTCACCAGTTGTTCCAGTACCCTAGTTTCTTTTGCAGAGACAGGATCTCCATGGGAATTGTAGAAGCAGACATCTCTATTGTGCATTTTTTTATTCAAATCGAGGGCCCAGTAACTGTTCACTAATTAATAAGTACAGACATTTTTAATTTTATATCCTATTCTTCTGCATAAGAGCCTTGTTTCTTTCATAATAAACATATGATTCCATTATTGGTGTTTGCATATTTTGTTGTTTCAGATTAAGGTTGTAAAGATATTGAGTAGGCTAAGTTCTTTGGGTCAACATTCAGTATAAATTTGCTTAGAGCGCATCTGGTATAAGCATCACAGTGTCACTAAATAGGAGATTAACCCCTGTTTATACATATTTTTTGTTAGCATTCATTTTATTTCAACTATGTGGTTGTTTATGTGTACACATTAGCTCAGGGCCCTGTGGAACTCAAAAAGGGCATTGGATTCACTGGAGTTGGAGTTACAAATGAGTGTAAATGATCCAACCTGTGTCTTGGGAGCTGAAATTGAGCTACACACAAGGAGCAGGTGCTCTTCTATAGGAAGGCAGACATCTCTATTTTTTCTTCCCTATGTGGTGTTTATAACATAGTTTTCCATTGTGCAATTAGTTATTTTACTCTATTTTTAATTCCATTATCTAGTTTTCTGTAATCTAACTTCTTGAATTCTTTGTAAATTTTTTGTATTCGTCCTCTTTTGGATGTAGGGTTGGTAAAAACCTTTTTCCAAATGCTAAATTGCAGTTTTGTCCTTTTGACAGTGTCCTTTGCCTTAGAGAAACTTTTTACTTTCTTGAGGTCTCATTTGTCAATTATTAATCTTAGAGCTGGAGACATTTGTGTCCTGTTTAGGAAATTTTCCCCTGTGCTGATGAATTCAAGGTGCTTTCCCACTTCTTCTTCTCTTAGATTCAGCCTATCTACTTTTATGTGGAGGTCCTTGATCTACTTGGCCTTGAGCTGTGGGATTGTTTCAGATATCCTGTGATACATGCATGTCTGTGTTCAATGTTGGCATTTATGGCCATCCAGATGTCAATAGTCTGGGCTGCAGCATGAAACCATGTTGATGTTGAAGGGCCCAATGTCTGTGATATTTGGCCTTAATCATCAACTTGATGGCAATTAAAATAACTGTGGGGAAAGAGTCCTGGGTGTGTCTCTGAGGGTAATTTCAGAAAGGTTTGGCTTAGGAGGGAGGACTCATCTGCAATGTGGTTGAGACCACTTCACTGGGTAGATGTCTTGGAATCCAAGGTCCTAAAGATATTCCTCACCATTGCTTCACACATCAAAATCAAAGCCAGGAAAATATTTTATTATGTATCATAAAGACCTGTTTTGAGCCATGAATTATAATTAGAATAGGGTGGTAAACACACTTTGCTTTGTGTTTTATAACTTGGATGAAGAAATGTTAATACCATAGAACTACATTCTGAAACACAAGCTATAAAATTAATGATCTCTCCCAAAGATTCTCGCATTTCTCATCACAGTATACAAACTGGTCATAACACAGTCTGTCTCAGCGCACCTCTAAATTTGGAGGAGTGGAGAGCAGAAGTATGGGAGAGCACCACTGATATCATCATTTGTCAAATTGTGGAGGAAAAGAAAACAAACAACACTCTTGGTTACACTGATGTGAAGGGGCAATGTACACATCAGGATGCCTGCCAGGTAGAAACCAAGAAATTAAAACACACACCTTCATTGAAAAGGAGATAAGTGAACTGCACTGCATGGTTTTATCTGCACTGTCAGGCTGGCTCTCTGGAATGCATTCAGGGCCTGTTGGCTTCTGCTCTCCTGCTCATGACAGATTTTGCCTCTTTGCTTAGCTGTTACTGCTGCTGACTCTGGTAATTTGATTACATGCAGATGCAAACACTCATGGTTTTATTTAAACTTTTATTAATGTGGTCCTGAGTTTGCTTTCTTACACTTCAGTAGTATGGAGATCTGGTGCAGCAGTAAAAGCTATGATAGGAGCACAGACTTTCTCTGTTCCCAGCCCTGGAAGGAATGCAAAACATTCTACTTTCTCAACACTATGTGTGGCCTAGTTATTGGAATCTGTGCAAATCATTTATCAAGTTGAATGATTTTATAAACAACTTAGGAAACTTTTGTTTCTCTTAACAATTATTCTTTGGATAATATAGCACATGAACATCAGTTTCAAATTCCAAACCCTATTTTCAGATATTGTGAATTTCAAAGTACAGTTGTTTTTATTTGTTCTCAGTTTAATTACATTAAAACTTTATGACTTGTAGACATAAAAATGTGTTTTTAGGCCAAAGAAAATCAGTCTATTAAAGTGGGATGTGCCTCCAGATTCCTGTCTTGCATTCTTGCTTTGATTTTCCTTTATGATGGACTAGAAACTCTTAGGTGAGATAATCATTAGCTCTTTGTATTGTTTTTTATGCCATTTATGATAGCAATAAAAATCTAAGACCACGTGGATGTATTATGGAAGGACTAAATCAGAATATTTCATATATCTGTACTTATTATTGAGAGAACACTTCAAAAACATTCTTTTAGCAATTTTTATTTTTATTCACTTAATTTTTTGCTATGGATAGAGGTTGAGTCCAGGACCTTATGTATGTATGCTAATCAAGTGCTTTGACAGTGAGCTACAACTTCTTCAGGTACATGTTTAAAAGTATAACTAGACACTACTAAATATTATAACCATACCATGCAATATGCCAATAAGCTTCTTGCCTTCCTATTTGAAGTTTTTTACCCTTGCTTACCTTTCTCCTACTGACTGGCATCTGTAGATACCACCAAAGGTCAGATCATTCAGAAGAGGATATAATTCCTATATTTTCACTAGCAGTATGCAATAGTCTCCATGTTCTTAATTTTTAGGTCATTCTTATCTTTTAGAACCTTGATATTATTGATACTTTTTTTGGGTTTTTTATAAGATTATTTTTCCATTCTCTGAGAAGAGTGATGAGACTCCTTGTGTTGTCATTATGTGACAACTTGTAGGGTTTTCGTGACTGTGGGAAAACTTAACAAATCTCCAGCTGCAGCAGATCCTTGATCTCCATACTCCCTCCCCATTTTGCCTCTGAAAATTTGTAAATATCAGTGTGGTGTACTATTGTTGTGCAAGGAAACATTCATGAACCTCAAAAAGACAACCAAGGAGCCAGTTCCTATGAGGTTACATGAAGGCCATTTTATTCAAGCTTGAGCTTGGGCCTCACCACCATCTCAGCAGTAGAACAGTTGGGGTCCTGGCCCAGTTTCAGCCAATCATTTATACAGGTATGCAGGGGGAATATACCCTAGAACACATGTGATTTGAGGAGCATTATGGCCTTTAACATAATTGGCTGGTGCTAAAAGCCCAACCATAAACTTAACTTCTGTTTTCCTTTTGAACATTGGTTGTGTGGAAGTGAAGTGTGATTGTCCGGCATGTAACCTGAAGTGCCAATTTGTTGGGGAAACAGCAATGGAAACTGGCACTAGACACAAGTGCCGTTTGAAGGAAACCTAGAGACTAGTGCTAGATGCCAGTTTGTTAGTTCAACCTCAGGTCAGGTTCTCTAAGATAAAATTTAAACCACAAACATTTGCTCTCTTACTGTGACTGTACAGCTGCACCATCTTACTCTGGGTAAACAGATCTTGTTCTGTGAGTTTCATGACCCAACTCTATGCACAGATGGTTCATGTTTTGAAAATGAGAAAAATGTCTTTTATGATTTTCATGATTATTTTTTATCATAATTTGGACAAAATGCAGAATTATTTGAAGTGTGTCTCATTTGAAAAATTGCTTAGAAAATATTATTCTGTAGGAATATCTGTGGGAAATTACCTTGGCTATTGACTGGTGGGGAAGGGCTCAGAACACTGTGAGCAGCACCAAGTACTAAGTAAGGGTCCTGAGGTATAGAAGACAGGAGATGGAGAAAGCTAGCAAACAAAGGCCCATACTTTTTGTTTTCTCTGCTCTTGTCAATAGATGTGATGCAGCTACCTGCTGGAGTTTCTGCTTGCTTGCCTCTCGGTCATGGCTGCAATCTACAAATATGAGCAGACCAACCGTTTTTCGCCCTAGTTTTGGGTTAGGATGTTTAATTAAATCAGGAGAAATAACACCAGACCAAAATTCTTTACTTGAAAGTGCAGAAAGTGAACATCTTTAATAATGGTATTTTAAAACTCATTAAAATGTGCCCTTATCACTAAAGGGGGCTATGTAAAGATTTATTTTGAGAAAAGTGACAAAGAGTGAAAAATGATATGATAATCTTTAAATATGTAAGTATAAAAAAGGTTAGATGCTGTAGATTTGAGATACATTAAATGAATAAGTGTATTCTTAGGAAGGTATGAAAACTTGCAGAAAAGAATGATTTAAAGAATAAAAACATTTGTATACTACCGTGTGTGTGAATTCATATATATGTACACACATATATATGTGTGTGTGTGTATATTATATATATATATATAATAAAACTAAGGGCCATATAAAGTTCCCTATAAACAAATTCATCAAAATGTCATATGGGCTCTCAATTCCATGTACCTTCCTACCCCCAGAAAAGCTGAATTATGCAGGAACTTACAAAAGAAAAGAAATGTTGGACAAGCCTCTGCTGAAGGCATAGAGGGCATCTGTGTGATTTACAGCTGGGCCTGGCTGGGACTTTGCAGCCTCAGACATTCTCAGCTGATGACCACCCCACTGGGGCTGAATCCTCACGAAGGACATTGATGTTTTTGAAAGGTAGATTTTTCCAAAGCTTAGCAATTATTGTAAAATTTATTTAATCTCAGTTGTGAGCTTCTATGCTGCCTTTGATTCTTCAGTTCCTGGATGTTTCAGGAAATTAAAGGATGGATCTGCTATCAGTTCAGCATACACAAAGAGCCTTGGGCCACTTAGCAGAAACTGCTCACCTCCCGGCTGCTTCTCAGCCACTGCTTTTACACACTGTCCTCCACAGCCCCATAAAATCATGATTCAAAGATCAATCAATAATTTGTCAATCAGATTTATATGTTAAATCCTCAATTCACAATAAATCCAAACATAAATTCACTGCCAATGAATAAAGATATAAACTGCCAGCCCTCCTAGACAAGATAAAATCGATCTACTTCACCTTGATTTAGTTCACCATCCTCCTCTCCTGTCTCCATCTTGATTCTTCTCCCTTCTGTCTTTCTCCCACCTTACAAAACTTTGTCCCCGGCCCAATCTCTAGTGTCCAATCATGTATTGCCTTGATATCAACCTACACATAGATAAAAGAAGCACAATTTTTATTATTTCTGTAAACCTTAGTCAGCACTAAAGCTTGGGAGATATCTACACTCTAAGCTCTTAGAACCTATTTTGCAATTAATAACCCCAAATTATAATTTGCCATGTTCCATCTGGGCTGCTCTTATTTTCAATTGTCTAACCATTATGGCCATGCTTTTATGACTCACCCAACACATTCCACTCTCCTTCTTTTCCCTTTCCTCATGGTTCTCCTCAGACCCTGATTCCAGGAACTCCAAGCCCCACCAATATCAATTCTACCCAGCTATAGCCTGGCTCTATCTTTATTTACCAATCAAGGATAACGTGGGGGACAATGACTCATAATATCACTTGGGTCTATGTGCAAATTCTCTCATTTTTAGGGCAACTTTAACCATGTCCCTTGGCTTGGTCCACTTTCTCTTCTGCTTGTGGTCTTGCTGGGAGTGAATGTGAAGCCCAAGATAAACTCAGCCGATGATCACCCCACTGGGGCTGGATCGCCATGAAGAAAGATTACCATATTAAGGAAATTTTCCACAGCTCAGATAACAAGATGCTATAGGTGCTACGAAAACACTGAGAGTAAATTCATTCCCACTTTCTGTAATTTCTTCCACTTATAATGGGAATCACCTGAATTTAATTTTTATATGTAATTTATGGACCTATGAATGCAGACCTACACATTAACATTAAAACTACTCTGATGATTTGTTTATGCTTGGCCCAGGGAGTGGCACTATTAGAGGGTGTGGCCCTGTTGGAGTAGGTGTGTCATTTTATAACCCTCATTCTAGCTGCCTGGACCTGACTATTCTGCCAGCAGCCTTCAGATGAAGACATAGTACTCTCAGTTCCTCCTGTACTGTGCCTGCTTGGATGCTGTCATGTTCTTACCTTGATGATTATTAACTGAACTTATGAACATGTAAGCCAGTCCTATTTAACTGTATTTTATAAGAAATGACTTTTTCTTATGGTGCCTATTCCCAGACATAAAACTTTAACTAAGACAACTGCTAATGGTATGCACTATAAGCTCAATTATAAAACTTGTTTTTAAAACCTTTAAAATAATTTCTGTCAGTATCCAAATGAAAAATATATTCAAATTGATCCTTTACATGTCACAGACATGGTGTGCCCAAAGAGTTATGGAAGTTTTCCACAAAAGCCACACCACATATTATAATTTGTATTACAAAGTTATATCATAAAATAAGGTAACAAAACTGAAGCCTATTTATTAGTGGCATGAATTTCACCTTGTGGGCTGCAACCCCTCTGGGGAACAAATAATCTTTTCATAGGAGTCACATGTCAGATATCCTGAATATCATATATTAATACTCCAATTCATAACAACACTAGAAAAACTAGTTATGAAATAGTAATGAAATTATTTTATTGTTAAGGGGGTAGTTACCACATGAAAAACAGTGTTAAAGAATCACAATGCTATCTGAATATTGAGAATTTGAAAGTAGTATCTAAAATCCACTTTAATCTGATTAGCACTTGTGTCCATGTATACACATCAGCCTCTCTAAGGGTTCACTTTTTCATCATCTTTCTGAATCCAGTGAGCTCATTCAGTGTTTACAGGACAGACAAAGGTCAGGACTCTGTAAACCTTTTAAAATCTCCCAGAGAGCTTGTCTACACAAACGAAGAGTCAACAAGCTAGGCAAAGCTCGGAGAGCTTTTAATATTATATGGTTGTCATCTCTTTGCAGCACAAGAATCCAAGACTCAGATTTTCTGATTGTTCCATTGTTTGTGTATACTTGCCTAATTGGCTTAATGTGTTTTTACTATAGAACGAGAATCTTTATTGCCTTCTCTTTGTGTGTGTGTGTGTGTGTGTGTGTGTGTGTGAATTAAAAATATACATTAAAATATG
Organism: Micromys minutus; assembly: GCF_963924665.1. Taxonomy (NCBI): domain Eukaryota; kingdom Metazoa; phylum Chordata; class Mammalia; order Rodentia; family Muridae; genus Micromys; species Micromys minutus. The sequence continues at coordinate 623,799 of NC_137975.1, forward strand.
AGAACAATTTTAATTTATTTTGTTATTTTACAAAAATATATTAGTTTCATCAATTTTATCAGGATCCTGGAATCCCCGAAGAGCAGCAGGGATGCTTTCCATCCTAAGGGAAGGGTGACTCAACTTCTGCCCATGTTCTACCCAGGGAGAGGCTGCCCTGTACTCTGACAGCACAAGCAGAAGTACTGCCTGGGACTGCACACTTTTGGCCCAAGGCCAGACCCTGCTCAGGTATATCAGGACTGGGCTCTGCCATAGGAATTCACATCATACCCTGAGAGAAACACCCAGAAACAATCTTCCTCTGGAGAACATGAGCTGACAGACCTACAAGAGAGACAAGGTCCGACAAGAGAAAATAAGATCACCTAGCATCACCTATAACAAGATGATAAGAGACCAGCCCAAGACTCTAAGAAACTGAAACCAAGACAACCTGTCAACAGCAAAACCCAGTTCTCCCACCACTGCAAATATTGAATATCCCAATTCACCATAAAAACAAGTTTTTGACTTAAAATCATACTTAACAATGATGATGATGGAGATCTCTAAGAAGCACATATATAACACACTTAAAGAAGAACAGGAAAACCAGGAGAATACAAGAAAAAAGAGTTGAAACCCTTAAAGAAGAAAATTTTTAAAAATCTCATAAAGAGCTGAAGGAAAGCTAAAAGAACCAGGTGAAGGAACTAAAAACAGAAATAGAAACAATGAAGAATAAAACTAAAGGAGACAACCCAGAAGTTGGAAAACCTAGGAAAGACATCGGGAGTGATAGATGCTACCATCACCAACAGAAAAAAGAGATGGAGCAGAGAATCTCAGAAGCAGAAGATAACACAGAAATCATTGGCCCAACAGTCAGAGAAAATGCAAAAATTAAAAAAAAAAAGATTCTAAGCCAAAACATCCATGAAATCCAGGACACAATATAAAGACCAAACATAAGGGCAACAGGTGTACAAACAGGCAAAGAATATCAACTGAAAGGCACAGTAAATATCTTTAACAAAATTATACAAAAAAAAAAAAAAATCACATTTCTAACCTAAAAAAAGAGATGACCACAAACATACAAGGAGCTTACCGAAGCCCAAATAGACTGGACCAGAAAGGACATTCTTCCCGATACATAATAATAAAACAACAAATGCTCAAAAAATAAAAAATAAAAGAATACTAAAAGTGGTAAGAAAAAGAAAAATAAGGACTGAAAACTTATAAATGAAGACTGATCAGAATTACACCAGAATTTTTAAACAGAGACTATGAAAGCTAGAAGATCATGGACAGAAATCATATAAACCCTCAGGGAAGATAAGTTCCAACCAGGTTACTATATCTAGCAAAACTTTCAATCACTGCAGGTAACGAAACAAAGTTGTTCTAGGACAAAAACAAATTACACAATATCTGTCCACAAATCAAGCCCTACAAAAAATAACAGATAGAACACACCATCACAAAAAAAAAAAAAAAAAAAAAAACTTCACCTTAGGAAAATCACGAAACTAATCCTCTTACAAGAAACACCAAAGAAGAAAAGCAAACAAACATAACTGTAACTCTAACAACAAAAACAGCAGGAAACAACAATCAATATTCTTTAATATTTCTTAGCAACATTAGACTCAATTTTCGAGAAAAAAAACAGACTATCAGACTGGATATGCCAACAGGATCCAGCATTTTGCTGCATACATAAAACTCATCTCAGCAACAAAGACAGGCACTACCTCAGAGTAAAAGGTTGGGGAAAAAATTTCCAAACAAATCGTCACAAAACACAAGCTTAAGTAACCATCCTGACATCAAATAAAATTGATGTTCAACCAAAAGACATCAAAAAAGACAAGGAAGGGCATGTTTTATTTGTCAAAGGTATAATCTCTCAAGATGAACTCTTAGTTCTGAATATCTATGTTCCAAATACAAGAGCACCCATATTCATTAAAGAAACTCTATTAAAGTTCAGAGTATATATTATACCATACACAATAATAATGGGTGATTTCAACACCCCACTCTCATCAATGGACAAACCATGGATGCAAGAAGCTGAACAGAGAAACAGTGAAACTAGCAAAAGTTTGAACCAAATAGATTTAAAATACATTTATAGAATATTTCATCCTAAAACAAAATGATATAACTTCCTCTCTGCCACATATGGCACCTTCTCCAAAATTGATCATATAGTTGGTCACAAAACAGGCCTCAACAGATACAGGAAGATCGAATTAATTCCACGCATCCTATCAGTTCACCACGGACTAAGACTGGTCTTCAATTACCACAACAAAAACAAGAAGCCCACATACACACGGAAGCTAAATAATGTTCTACTCAATGACAGCTTCGTCAAGTAAGAAATAAAGAAAGAAATCAAAGACATTTTAGAATTTATTGAAAATGAAGGGACAACATATCCAAATATGGAATACAATGAAAGCAGTGCTAATAGAAAAACTCATAGCACTGAGTACCTCCAAAAAAAAAAAAAAAACTGGAGAGAGCATACACAAAGAACTTGACATTAAAACTGAAATCTCTAGAACAAAAAGAAGCAGATACACCAAAAAAGTAGATAGCAAGAAATAATCAAACCCAGACATGAAATCAACCAAATGGAGAAAATAATGACTGATATAAAGAATCAACAAAAACAAGAGTTGGTTCTCTGAGAAAATCAGCAAGATTAATAAACCAACTAAAGGACACAGAGAGAGTATCCAAATTGACAAAATCAGAAATAAAAGGGGAGACATAACAACAGAAACTGAAGAAATTCAGGAAATCATTAGATTCTATTACAAAAAGTCTTTCCTCAACAAAACTAGAAAATCTAAAGGAAATGGATATTTTCTAGACAGATATCATGTACCAAACTTAAATCAGGATCAGATAAACCATTTAAAATCCCCATAAGCCCTAAGGAAATAGGAGCTTTTGATCAAATATCTCCTACCCCACCCCCCCCCAAAAAAGCCCAAGACTTATGGATTTAGTGCAGTATAGTAACAATAGTCTCCAAACTATTCCAACAAAATTGAAAAGGAGGGAATAATACTTATCTCATTATTTGAATCACAATTACACTCATTCTTAAATCACACAAAGATCCTACAAAGAAATATAATGTTAGACCAATTTCCCTTTTGAACATTGATGCAAAAATACTCAATAAAATTCTTGCAAACTGAATCCAAGAACATATCAAAGCAATCATTCACCATGATTAGGTGGGCTTCATCCTAGGGATGCAGGGATGGTTCAATGTATGAAAATCCATCAATGTCACCCACTATATAAACAAACTAGAAGAAAAAAAATCACATGATTATCTCTCTAGATGCCATTAAATCATTTGACAAAATTCAACACCACTTCATATTAAAAGTCTTGGTAAGACCAGGTATTCTAAGGCACATACTTAAACATAGAAAAAGCAATATACAGCAAAGCAGTAGCCAGCATATGAGTTAATAATGAGAAACTTGAAGCAATCCCACTAAAATCAGGGATGAGACAAGACTTTGTACTTATTCAATATAGTACTTGAAGTACTGGCCAGAGCAATAACACAACAAACTGAGGTAAAAGAGATAAAAATTAAAAAGGAAGAAGTCAAAATATCAGTACTTGCAGATGATATGATAGTATACTTAAATGACCCCAAAAATTCCACCAGAAAACTTTTACAGCTGAAAAACACCTTTAGCAAAGTGTCTGGATACAAAATTAATTCAAGCACATCAGATACTTTTCTCTACTCAAAGGACAAAGAAGCTGAGAAAGATATTAGAGAATCAATATCTTTCACAATAGTCACAAAAAACATAAAAAAAACCCTGGTGTGATCCTAACCAAGCAAGTGACAGATCTATACAACAAGAACTTCAAGTCTCTGAAGAAGAAAATTGAAGAAGGCCTCAGAAGATGGAGAGCTCTCCCGTGCTCATGGATTAGAAGGATTAACATTGTAAAAATGGTGATCTTGCCTAAGGCAATCTACAAATTCAATGCAATCCCCATTAAAATTCCAACTCAATTTTTCATAGAGTTAGAAAGAGCAATTTGCAAATTTCACTTGAAATAATAAAAAACACAGGATAGCAAAAACCATTCTCAACAATATAAAAAATTTCTGGGGGAATCACCATCCCTGACCTCAAGCCCTGAGCACTATAATCCGTGTTGATAAGACCACCATTTCTTGTCCAGAAAGATAATTCATCTTTGATTATTTCCTGAAAATTTTGTCCTCCTCATCTCCCCAAACAAAATAGAAGTCTTGCAGAGAAAGTGCTCACTATACAAGCGTGGGAAAGGTCAGATGAAGAGTAGATTGCAGCGTATATAAGACCGGTTATGTGGACAATCCAAGCATCTTGACAGGACATGTATGTGGGAATCCGGGTGTGAAGGAGTGAGCAAGCTCAGAGAAGGGGTGTTTATAGACATTCCCTTAAAATAACTGAAAAAGGGGTGTTTATAGACATTCCCTTAAAATAACCGTTGAGAGAAAGGGGATGTTTTTAAATACAGGGACAATAAAAATGTTTTTATGCTTATCAGCTTTGCTTTTATATTTTGTTATATATGAATAAATTAGCCTTTGTGTATTTCTTACCTGCTCAGCCATGCCATGCCCATACCCATTAGTCCTGGCAGGGATTGCTGATATATGACCCTTCATTCTAGTTCAGCATTTACAGCAGATCATTTATATTTCATTGAGACTCTTTAATTTCAACTTCCCAAGATATATAAAACTGAAAATTTAATTAACAATTAAAACTTTACATACTAAAAAAATGTTAAAATGATTAACAGACCTTGAATAGTCAGATGAATTAGCTACTGAAACCAAAGAATCCTGTGCTTTCTCAATTACTATTATTAAATATTCTTCTCAAATGATATGCTGAATATATTTTTAAATAGTGGTGCACACTTATTCAAATAAAATGGGGACATAACTGGTCGTAATGGAAGAAATTAACGGAAGAAAATTTAAGGTGGGCATCAACAGAAAAATGATTTTAATGAGAACTTCTGAGTGGTGAAGTGATTCCCAGAAGAAAGTTAGAAGGTTTCAAATTTATGCTCATTTGCAGCTCTGTAGAGAGAATCTTGGGCAGAGAAACCTTGTTGGTGGCCCAGAAAGCAAGGCTTGCCTATTTATTTATTCATTTTTATTTTTATTTGATAGTTTACGTATTTACATTGTATTTTTTTTCCTTTTTCCCCCCTCTCCCGTGCCACCTTTCTCTATCCCTGCTTCTATGAAGATGTTCCCATTCCCACCCATACACTCACCATATTCCCTGGCATTCTCCTACACTGAGGAAATGAGCCTTCATAGGACCAAGGGCTTTTCCTCCTATGGTGCCAGATAATGCCGTCCTCTGCTACGTATGTGGCTGGAGGCTTGCCAGTTTATTATGTGAGTGGACACAAATTACTTTCCAAATCTTGTGTACAGTTCACAATAATCTGCCAGTATATCTTGTCATTATTTACTTGAAGAAAAAGAATAGCACTTTCTTAGAATAGCTTCATTACATTTTATAACTTTAAGTTTTAATGATTTTTATTTTACTATTTTGAGTTTGTTGTAGTATGATTGTGTGTGTGTGTGTGTTTGTGTGTGTGTGTGTGTGTGTGTGTGTGTGTGTGTGCATGTGAGTGCATATTTTCTTGTACAGATCCAAGGTTAGCATCATGTCATCATCTCTGTCAGTCACTTTGTGTTAGTTCTTGAGGACGGATCTTTCAGGAAGCTGGACCACACTTATTCAGCTACACTGGTCAGTAAACCAGTAGACCTGACTGACTGTTTTCTTGTTGCTGAGATTGCATGCATATATCACAAAGCTCAGATTTTAGATGAATGATGGGGCTCAAAAACAGACACTTATACTCAGAAAGCAAGTACTTTACTGACTGACATATCTCATATCTCCCAGGCCCATTGTGATCTGTTCTGTTCGTTTACTTTTAAGTCTCATTTATTAATTACTGTGTTCATTTTCATTGTGAGTTTTGATGAGGCAGCATTAACATGTCATAGCACACATATGGATGTTAGAGGAAAAATTTCAAGAGTTTAGGTTTTTTTCATTTTTTGTTTTTGTTTGTTATTAGTTTTTTTATGTTTTGTTGCTTATGAAGGGGTCTGGGTATCAAACTCAGGTGATAAGGCTTGGTGGAAGCAACATTTATTTGTTAAGTTATTTTGATAAACCTCTGATCTGTTTGATAAAATTAGTTGAGTTCCAAGATGTTGGTACCACTGAAGGACAAATATACTTATATATTGCCAGTATCTTATTTAACCTCAGACATAGACTTATTTCTCTTTGAGCATCCTTACTTATGTCCTGAAACCTCAAGAAGTCTCCTAGATGATCTAGCAAAACCTAAGGGGAACATATAGAGCAACAGGTTTAGGAAACCTGTGAGCTTCCCATCATTCCATAGGTTTTGTTCTGTCATGGCTGTTCATGAAAACATATGCTTTGATCCTTGCATTTTCTTTATGCATTCATCAGTTGAGTGACATCTGGATTTTTTCCAGTTTTTATCTATTACAAGTAAAACTGCTATGAACATATTTGAGCAAGTGTGTTTGTGGTATAGTAGAGAATCCTTTGCATATAGGCTCGGGGGTGGTTTGGCTGAGTCTTGAAGTAGAACTATTCCTACCTTGCAGAGATGTGATCTTCAATTATAATCATACATCAGAGGGAAATAACTACCAGTGGGAAAAGGATCTGCCCTCTCAAATTCAGTCTTCAGTAATGTACTTATATGAACATGGCTGTACTTCCCCATAGCCTCCCCAAACATTGCTAGCATTAGGGAATCAAGTAACCAAATATATGAACACATGAACAACATTTATAATTCAAAATAACAAAGGAACCCTTCAAGTGTTTGATTTTCACCAAAAGGCAATAAATACAAAGATATTACAAAATACAAAATGTTTATGGTAGGCTGGTGGACTTCTCCTAAATAACTTGTCAAATTCGGAGTCTAAGTGGAGAGAGGTGAACAATGATATGTCTCAGGATTCTAAGACCGTCTTCCTACTTCATTCTTAGCCTAAGATTTTTTGTGAAGTACCGACGATTATTCTTCAGAGTTTTCCTCAGCTTCTTTATGTTCCATGTTAATTTCTCATCTAGAATAAGCATTTTGTTTCTTTGTGGTTCAGATACCCTATCTCTCATTTGAAAATGTTGATAAGCATTTGTGATCTGCAGTAAAATAACGTTAAAGCATTTCATAAAGTATCTGGTCAAATGATAGGTGCAAAACTGGACCCAGTTTATTTATTGTGCTGTTGTCCAACTCCTAAAAAAAACAAAGAGCTCAGACATCACATAAGATTTACTGAAAAATACATATATAGCATTAATTTTGAAAACAATAATTGCGTTAAAAATCAAATTTTAAAAAATTAGTTTTCCCTTTGTTAAACTTCTTTTAACAACAATCTATGTGTAACAAACTACCTGTTAAAAACTTGAACAAGGTACTTATTAACTAGAATGAGGAACCAAATCAAATTTCATCACTTAAAAACTACTCTGTACATGTTTGAGTCACTTTATGTATATTTTATGTGTCCTGTACACATATACTATTGTATGTGAGTACATGAAAGTATGAGTTCTCTTGTGCATATAGAAGTCAGGTGTTCATTCTTGCACGTTGCTCGAGACATAATATCGTATTGTTTGTCCCTGTGCAGACCAGGATGGCTAACTTTAAAGTGTCTGTCTCTACTTCCACCATCACTGTAGAGTACTGGCATTATAAACATTACATGCACATACTACCATGTTCGTCTTTATGTCTTACACAGTTTCTATTGCCATGATAAAGCCCTATGACCAGAAGCAAACTGCAGAGAAAAGGGTTTATTTCTCTTATACTTCCAAGTCTATCCCTGAAGGAATTCAGGCCAGTAGTCAAGAATTTAGGAATCTAGAGGCAAGCACAGATGCAGATGCTACTGAAGGGTACTACTTACTTGATCTCTTCTCATAATTAGTTCAAATTTTCTTTCTATACTATACAGGACCACACATCTAGTGGTGATACTATCTTTTGTGGGATGAGCACAAACCTTTCACGTACCACAGAATGCCCACCTGAAGGGGATATTTTCTCAATGAGATTTATTTTTCCAAAATGACTCTGAGATGTGGCAAGTTAACATTAAAAAATCTAGCTATCTCTTGTGGGTTATGTGCATCTGAACTTAGGTTCTAGTATTTGCCCAGCAGGCATTTTACCTGTGGAGCCATCCCCCACGCTCTGGCTTATGGCAATTTTATAAGATCATATTTGTGTATGAGAAGGTAGGGTATTGGAAGGAATATGAGTGTGTGATGAATATTTGTGAATATTTTACACATATTATCCCCAATGCATAGATTTTTGTACATGATCCAGTCATCAGGCTGGCATTCTTTTACTCTGCTCAGAAGGAACTCATGGGTAAGCAAGGGAATGTTCTTTGAGTGGCAGATTTAGTCTCCATTGGTATCTGTCAGTAAAGAGTGACAGTAGCAAGCAGGCTGTCGCACCATAAGTCACTCTTTAGTGTTATGGTTCTTATATCATCCTGGTGCATAGGTATTACAGCTTCTTCTTTGCATAAGAAGTGGGGATTTCTCAGTCATCAGGTCAGTTGCCACTATATAACATTGAGGAAGGCACAGATACTGGTATTTCTTACTCTTTGCAGTGTCAATGTTAGACACCTTGTGTAGTCTTAAGGAGCTGAAGATGTTGGGCATTAACATAGCTGGTCCTACAGCTTTTGGCTGGAGTTATTTGAAACCCCAGGCAGTAAAGATAAATCTGAGACTTTTCTGGGAAGCAGGACCTACTGTTTGTCTTTTCTGCCTTCTGATCCTGCTCAGGTCAGGGTCATTCTTAGTTCTCTGACTCTCTACCTACTCTATAATCCCCATTGCTCTTGGGAAATGAAAGGCACTGCTACAAAAAAAATTGTAAGTCCGATAAACCTCACTACTTTAAAAGCCCCCCACATAAAGAGACTGGGACATTGAATAATACTGCTGTGATTCTGATTTCTCAATATAAGATGGATCTATATTAACTGCTTTTGCCCTTCTCCCCCATGTACCCACTTCCTCTAAGACACATGTTAAGATTATTTCCTGTCAGTGCAAACCACACACACCCACACACAGAGACAGAGCACACCATACCAACACATACCCACACACACACACACACACAGAGACACACACACACAGACACATACACACAGACACAGACACACACACACACACACACACACACACACACACACACACCACTGTACCACACTTAAACTGCAAAGCCTTCAAACTGACATTTCTGCCTTTTCTTTTTGGCTCAAATTCTTTTCTTTATGGTGCCTGGCATTCTATTTGGAATTAAATATGTCTTTAACCTCAAGGAACAATTTGCCTTAATGCCCTCTGTTGAAATCAAGAACATTCATCACTTCCTTATACTCTTTTACCCTTCTTTAGCCACCCCTGGCTTTCTTTCTTTCTACCTCCTCCTGTTCTGTTCATCTACTGATAATCCACCTGTGAGCAGCTGTTTGCTTTGCTGCTTTTACAGCTCAGGCTGAAGACTTTCTGTCACCACAGCCATTGCACAAAAGCTGCTTTTTCTCTAGCTTCCCCATTGGGGTCCCTGTGCTCAGTCTGGTCCTTAGCTGCAAGCATCCTCATCTGTATCAGTACGGCTTTACCAGAGCCTCTGTGGAGACATCCATATCAGGCTCCTGCTGGTAAGCACTTCATGGCATCAGCAATAGTGACTGGGTTTAGTGGCTGCATATGGGATGGATATGCAGTCTCCAGAGGATCTTTCCTTTAGTCTCTGATCCTCTGTTTGTCCCTTTATTTCCTTCCATGAGCATTTTGTTCTCCCTACGAAGAAGGACTGAGGCATCCACATTCTGGCCTTCCTTCTTTTTGAGCTTCATAAGGTCTGTGAACTAATTGTTTCTTGGGTATTCTGAGCTTTGAGGCTAGTATCCACTTATCAGTTAGTGCATAACATGTGTGTCCTTTTGTGACTGGGTTACCTCTCACAGGATATTTTCTAGTTCCATCCATTTGCCTATGAATTTCATAAAGTCATTGCTTTTAATAACTGAGTAGTACTCCATTGTGTAAATGTACCACATTCTCTGTATCCATTTCTTTGTTGAAGGACGTCTGGGTTCTTTCTAGCTTCTGGCTATTATAAATAAGGCTGCTATGAACATAAATGGAGCCATGGCTCGAAGTGCATATGTAGTAGAAGATGGCATTGTCTGGCTTCAATGGGAGGAGAGGCCCTTGGTCCAGCGAAGTCTCATTTTCCCAGTGTAGGGGAACGCCGAGGTGCTGAGGAGAGAGTGGGCAGGTAGTTGGGAGTGGGATAAAGGGGATAAAATTTGAAATGTAAATACAGAGAATATCCAATAAAATGATTTTTAAAAAAAACAGGAACATAAGCTGCGTTTTTCTTAATATCTAATTTACCCTATACCACTGAAGGACTTGAAGCAAAGACCATTCAATAGAAACCTGTGATTGGAGGTGATGTAGCAACACCAGCAGCAGAACACAGGCTAGTGACCTGCAGAATGGGCACCAAAAGATGTGTTTATAATACAAATGGAAAGAACTCATTATTAAATTGAAATTCGAATTTTAGAGATTTTAACTATATTTTAACACTTGCCCAGTGCAAAATGAGAAAAGAATCCCCTTCAGCTGATTTCTAAACATTACCTATTTCTCCTTTTCCATCTTTCATTGTATTGTCATCCCTTTCTTTATCTTCTCCTTCTTCATTTCCCACTCCACTTCATTCCATTCCAACTTTATAATATAGTAGTGTACACAGAAAACAGAAATACACAGGGGCCAAGGATAATGGAAGTGAGAATTTCACCTCCCATACATAAAATTTGGGTTTTTTGTTAATATGTTTTTATGTGTTGCTTCTATTTATGTGTGTTTGTTTCTGTATTTGTACTTTTGATGGTGTTTAAATGTTTGTGAGTATGTTTGCAGGCCTCTTTTGGTGTGGGATTTATTTTAGTGTGTTTGAGTATGTGGTTATTGAAAGGAGATTGTTTGCTTCAGTTGGTTTTAAATCAGAGGCCTCTAGTTTTAATCTTCTATGTCAGATTAAACAACAGTCTTTTAAAAATTATTTATTTATTATATGTATATGAGTTCACTGTAGCTGTCTTCAGAAACGTCAGAAGAGGGCATAAGATCCCATTTCAGATGGTTGTGAGCCAGGATGTACAGGACTATGGAGGTCCAGGAAGAAATGGCAGGCTGATCAGGGCAGTTGTGCATGCCTCAGAGGACCCAGTGGTCAGCACATGGGATGGATGTGGATAGAGAAGTGGCAGAACAATTGAGGTCACGTGCTAATAGCAGCCTGCTCAAAGATGCTGTAGGTGTCCCAGAGGAGTCAGAGGTAGTCAGGGCAAATGAGTTCAGAAAGTGCATGTAACCTGTATGCTTCTGAATCTGCAGGTCTGATAAAGTTGTGCAAAGTCCTAGAGGAATTAACAAGGGCCGTCTAAGACAGCAGCCTACTCATAGCTGTGGGCCAGTATTATGTCTTTTTTTTTCACAAAGTATTAATTCTTCATACTGATGCTTTCCTTCAGTCCCTTTTCTTCAGTTTGCTGTATATATTTTATGTGTGTTATAATCCTCGTTCCTCTCACTACTCACTCTTGAAGTCCCCATACAATCCCATTAGTGCACCTAATTTATCTCTGCATTTCTGTAAATAACATAAATGAGTATATATAGTCACAGTTTTTACATATTGTCAGTAAAGTGCTCCAATAGATATAAGAAACACTTCATGCTTTATGTAACAACATAAATGTATGGGATCTTCTCTTCAAATGAGAAAAAATATTTTTTTTATTCATCCAAGTTATTTTTTGGAATCTGATGAATTTCACTTTCCATTTTGTTCTGCCAGTGATAAGATTAATATTGTCTATAGAGAATAAATTTCCATTGTATAAATTTGTCACATTATCTTAATCTATTCCTCTGTGAATGAGCATGGAGGTTGATTCCATCTCCCTCTTCTGTTGAATAATGCTACAATAAGAAAGGAAGACAGGCATCGGTGTGATGTTATCTTTGTGGTCTCAAAACTGATTTCCAAAGAAGTTTCACCAAATGACCCCCTCTCTCCAGCAGTGTCAAAAGGGCTTCTTTCCACCATCTTCAACAACACTTATTACTTGATTTTTGTTTTTGCTGTTTTGTGTGTGTGTTGTTGTATTTTTAAATATTCTGAATGAAATGATATAGAAGTTTTATATGGTATTAAGTTATAATTCCCTGACGAAAACAGGTGTGAAACATTCTTTAATGTTTGTCTGATATCTGTTCTTTATCTTTTGAAGACCTTCTGTTTCTTTCGTTAAGCAATTCAAAAACCGTATCATTTAGTTCTTTAATAATTTTTCAGTTTTCTGTAAGTTCCAGCTAGATATTATTTATTTGAAAAAATAATAAGCAAAGACTATTTCCACCCACAATAAATGTCTCTTCACTTAATAACTTTTTTCCTTTGAAATGCAGAATAGTTCAGATTTTTTGAAGTCCAGCTGACAGTCTTTGGATTTTTTTCAGACTGATTATAGTCCTTTATAGAAAATCTTTTGTACATATGCCTTCCTTGAATAGGTTTTGAATTCAGAGGCTTACATGAAGAATTTGATCCAGTTAATAATGTTTATATAGTGAGCAACAAGGATCTGACTTTATTTGCTACAAGCACATGGCTGTGCTATTTCCCCAACCCCCTTGTTGAATAGGATACCTTGTTTTCAGTGTATGGTTTTAAAATCATTTAGAGTTACATTGTTGTTTCATTTGTATGGTTCGGTTTCTGCCTAATTTATCCATGTAATTTTAATTGCATGGTACATGTGTTTTATTTTTCCATTTGAGCTATATTTTATTATGTTTCATTATTATATATCTTGAAACTAGGCATAACTGTAGTTCTAGTAGTTCTTACTTAATTCTGTATTCCTTTAACTAGTGAGTATTCTTTCATGCTTCCTATAAACCTTATTTATTTTATAGTTCTGTGATAAATGTCATTAACATTTTGATAGAAATTGAAATTAATTTAGAATTACTTTTACAACTATAGCCATTTTCACAACATTATTTGGTTTCTGCCTAAGCATAGGGATATTTTAATATCAACTTCTTCAATGCTTTAAAATTTACTTCGTAGTGTTATTTCACTGTTTCATTGAAGACTCTGTTTTTGTATATTAGTGTGCTCCTGAGTTTTATATGTTTCCTAGCCATAATTTTAAGTAGGGTAGTTTACAAATATGTATGTAAAATATTATCTTAGTTGATAATTGAATTTCTATTGTGGGCAATAGTCCTTAGATTAGGAGTCCTGATCTAAATATGACAGAAGAAATGTAAGTGAAAACAAGGCAGAAAACATAGGTGAATTTGTTTCTCTGTGTTCTTGACTATAAATATTATTTAGGTAGCTAGTTAAAATCTTGGCTAGAACACCCTCCCCCCACAAATAAGGAACTATAACATGAGAGTATGCATTGAATAAACACTTTACTTTCCTCTGTTACCTTTGGTTTATGTTCTTAATTATAGCCCCAAAAGGGAAACAAGAACAATGCTTTTGGAAATGGAATTATTTGTTTGTCTTTCTTAGCATGTTAATATTTTTTTCAGTTTTTCTTTCTCAGCATGGTCAGTATTTGTGCATACAAAGACTACTAATATTTTAGTGTTGTGTTTTGTCTTTTCACAAGGAACACTGAGGATGTTTTTCTGAAAAGTGCTCTGGTACCAAAACATAAGGAGAACTTTAGAAATGTTTCATTATAGACTCAATAGCAACAATGATGCAAATAAACAAACATACAAAACCCAAGCTTGCTCTGGTTTTAGGGCTTTTGCTGTGTCAAATACCATGACAAAACCAATGTAAGAAGAAAACTTTTTATTGGTTTATAATTCTAGCTTAAGCATTTTAATTTAAGGAAGTCAAGGAAGATTTTTAAACAACATATCCACAGGCCAGAGCAAGTGAACAAACACATATATTCTTATGTTGTTACTTGCATCTGTTTAGCTGGATGAAACTCAGCATCCTCTGCTTAGCAAATAGTGCCATGGACAGTGGACTGGGTCTTCCAACATCAATTAATAATGAAGTTGATCTCACCAAGACATGTCCACAGGGCAACCTACTTTGGAAAATGCATTAGTAAGGCTCTTTTTAAAAGATGATTATGGGGGCACATGCCCTGATCCTAGGACTTAGAAGGCAGAAGAAGGCATACTTCTGTGAGATTTAGTCTAGCCTGGTCTACATATTGATCTACAAGACAACTGATTCTTCCCAGATGATTATAGGTTGTATCAAGTAGTTCATTAAATCCAGTGGGTTTTACCAGGATGGGCAGCCTGACCGCAGATTTCTGGGTACATGGGAGAGTTGCAGAAAGGATCTCACTCCTGAGCCCACAGGTGAGTCCACACTCCTTCTCCACTGTCTATTCAGGGAGAGGCCACCTGGAACTCTCAGGGAACAGGTAGTGGTGCAGCTTGGAAGAGACACTTTCAGTTCAAGATCAGAGAGAGCCCAGTTTCATCAGGATTGAGCAATGGCAGCAGAACTCAATTTACCCAGAGAGTCAAACACCAAGAGGCAATCTCCCTCTAGAGACCATGGGGTCACAGACCCACAGGAGAGACAAGTTCTAGTCAGAGACAAGATCACCTAGTATTATCAATAACAACCTTGCAAGTGGTAAGTGCAAATAAATTAAAAAATGGAAACCAAGGAAACCTGGCCACATCAGAACCCAGTTCTCCAGCCATAGTAAATAATGGATATCAAACTCACCAGAAAAATAAGATTTAGAATTAAAATCATACTTCATGATGATGATAAAAGTCCTTGAGGAGCACATGAATAACACACTTATAGAGTACAGGAACACCAGGTAAACACAGTCAAACAAGTTGAAGCCCTTTAAGAAGAAAACAAAAAAAAAAAAACAAAAAAAATCACTTAAAGAGTTAACATAACATGTGAAGGAACTGAAAACAGAAATAGAAACAATGAAGATATCACAAAAGGAAACAACACTGTAGTTGGAAAACCTAAGAAATGTATTGGGAGTCATATACACAAGAATCACCAACAGAATACAAGAGATGAAAAAGAAAATCTAAGGGGCAGAAGATACTATGTAAAACATTTACATAACAGTAAGAGAAAATGGAAAAATAAAAAAGCTTCTAACCCAAAACATCCAGGAAATCCAGGACACAATGAGTAGATCAAACCTAAGGATAATAGGTGTAGAAGAGATCAAAAATTCCCAATTGAAAGGCACAGTAAATATCTTCAACAAATTATTGAAGAAAACTTCTCAAACCTAAAGAAAGCGATAACAATAAAACCTACAGAAATCAGAATAGATTGGACCAGAAAAGAAATTCTTCCTGATACATAATAGTCAAAAGAACAAAAACAGGACAAGTAACATATAAAGGAAGACTGATCAGAATTATACCAGACTTTTCAACAGAGACTGTGAAAGATAGAAGATCCAAGACTGACATCATACAGACCCTAAGAGAACACAAATGCCAGACCAGGTTACTATATCTAGCAAAACTCTCAATTACCGTGGATAGAGAAACTAAAATATTCCAGGACAAAAGCAAATTTACATAATATCTGTCCACAAATCCAGTCTTACAAAGGATAATAGGTGGAAAGCTCCACCACAAAGAGGGAAGCTTAACCAAAAGTTAAGCAAGAAATTAATCTTCTTGAAAGAAACCCCAAAGAAGAAAAGCAAACAAACATAATTCTACCTCTAAAAACAAAAATAGCAGGAAACAATCATCGCTATTCCACAATTATGCTCATTCTGAAACCACATAAAGACCCTACAAAGCAAGAGAACCTTAGACCAATTTCCCTCATGAACATTGATGCAAAACTACTCAATAAAATTCTTACAAACTGAATCCAAGAAAACTTCAAAATCATTATTCACAATAAACAAATAGGCTTCATCCTAGAGAAAAAAGGATGGTTTAATATACAGAAATCCATCAATGTGATCTACTGTATAAACAAATTCAAAAAAAAAACCACATGATCATCTCTTTAGATGCTGAGAAAGCATTTGACAAAATTCAACATGGCTTTAGGTTAAAAGTCTTGGAAATATCAGGATTTCAAGGATTATACCTAAACATAGTAAAAGCAAATGATTTGTTTGAGTTAATTTTATATCCAGCCAGTTTGTTGAAGTTGTTTATCAGCTTTAAAGTTCTTTGGTGTCACCTAAGTAAACTATAATATCATTTGCAAATAGTGATATTTTGACTTCTTTTCCCGATTTGTATTTTTTTTTTTTTTTTTTTTTTTTTGTTTCCTTTTGTTGTCTAATGTCTCTGGCCTGGACTTCCACTACTGTATTGAATAGGTAGGAGGAAAGTGGGCAGCCTTGTCTAGTCCCTGATTTTAAAAGGATGGCTTCATGTTTCTTTCTATTTAGTTTGATGTTGGCTAGTGGTTTGTTGTATATTGCTTTTATTAGGTTTAGATAAGTGCCTTTGATTCCAGATCTTTACAAGACTTTTATCATGAAGGAGTGTTGAGTTTTGTCAAATGCTATCTCAGCATCTAGTAAAATGATCATGTGGTTTTTATTCTTTGAGTTTGTTTATATGGTGGAATACATTAATAGATTTTCATATATTGAAGCATCCCTGCATCCCTGGGATAAAGCTTACTTGATCATGATGGATAATTGTTTTGATGTGTTCTTGTATGTGGTTTGCAAGAATTTTTATTGATTATTTTTGTAATAATGTTCATGTGGGAAATTGGTCTGAAATTCTCTTTCTTTGTAGTGTCTTATTGTGATTTAGGTATGAGCATAATTGTGGCTGTGAAAAACAAGTTGGGTAGTGTTCCTTCCAGTTCTATTTTGTGGAATAGTTTAAAGAGTATTGGCTTTAGGTTTTCTATAAATGTCTGATAGAATTCTGCACTGAAGACATCTGGTGCTGGGATTATTTTTGGTTGGCGTGGGTGGGTTGGAAGCCTTTTGATTACTGCTTCTATTTCTTTAGCTGTTATGGGGCAGTTTAAATAATGATTTATCAGATTCTGATTTATTTTGGTACCTGGTATCTGTCTAGAAAATTGTTTATTTCTTCCTATTTTTTCCAGTTTTGGTGAGTATAGCCTTTTGTAGTAGGATCTGATGATTTCCTGAATTTCCTCAATTTCTGTTGTTATGACTTTCCTTTAACTTGTGATTTTGTTAATTTGGATACTCTCTCTGTGTACTCTAGTTAGTCTGGCTAAGGGTTTATCGATCTCAAAAAAAAACAGCTTTTGGTTTTATCGATTCTTTGTATAGTTCTTTTGTCTCTATTTAGTTCATTTCTGCTCTGACTTTTATCATTTACTGCTGTCTACTCCTCTTGAGTGTATCTGCTTCTTTTTGTTCTAGAGCTTTCAACTGTGCTGTCAAATTGCTAGTGTATTCTCTCTCCAGTTTCTTTTTGGAGGCTCTCAGTGCTATGAGTTTTCCTCTTAGTACTGCTTTCATTGGATCCTATACGTTTGGGTATGTTGTGCTTTTATTTTTATTAAATTCTATAAAATCCTTAATTTGTTTCTTTATTTCAGCCTTGACAATGTTGTTATTGAGCAGAGCATTGATCAGTTTCCATGTGTACGTGAACTTTTTGTTGTTTTTATTGATATTAAAGACCAGCCTTTGTCCGGTGTAATCTGATAGGATGCATGGGAGTATTTAATCTTCCCATAACTGTTGAAGCCTGTTTTGTGACTGACTACATGGTAAGTTCTGGAGAAGGTATCATGAGTTGCTGAGAAGTAAGTATATTCTTTTGATTTTGGATGAAATGTCCTGTAGATTTCTAATTCCAGTTGTTTTGTACCCTCTGCTAGATTTGCTGTGTCTCTGTTCAGTTTTGGCTTCCATCTGTCCATTGATGAGAGTGGTGTTTTAAAGTTTCCCACCATTATTGCCTGTGGTGTAATATATGCTTTGAACGTTATTAAGATTTCTTTTATGAATGTGAGTGCCCTTGTATTTGGATCATACATGTTCAAGAGTGAGAGTTCATCTTAATAGAGATTTTTCCTGTGATGAGTAAAGAATACACTTCCTTATCTTTTTTGATAACTTTTGTTTGAAAATCTATTTTATTTGATATTAAAATAGCTACTCCAGCTTGTTTCCTGGGACCATTATCTTGGAAGGTTTTTTTCGCAGCCTTTTAGTCTGAGGTAGTGTCTGTCTTTGTCTCTAAGATGGGTTTTCTTATGCAGCAAAATGCTGGGCCCTGTTTATATATCAGGACTGATAGTCTATGTCTTTTTATTGGGAATTTGTGTCCATTGATGTTAAAATATATTAATGAATAATGATTTTTGTTTCTGTTATTTTTGTTTTTAGAGGTAGACTTATATTTGTGTGTTTTTCTTCTTTTGGTTTCCTTGCATGATTTTTTTTTCTTTTCCTTGGATGTAGTTTCCTTTCATTTGTTGAATTTTTCCATCTAATATCCCTTGTAGGGCTGGATTTATGAACAGATATTGTGTAAATTTGGTTTTGTCCTGGAATATCTTGGTTTCCCCATCTATGATACTTGAGAGTTTTTCTGGATATAGTAAACTGGGCTGGCATTTGTTTTCTTAGAGTTTGTATAATGTCTGTTCAGGATCTTCTAGCTTTCATAGTCTCTTTTGAGAAGTTCGGTGTAATTCTGATTGGTCTGCCTTTATATGTTACTTGTCTGTTTTCTCTTACTGCCTTTAAGATTCTTTCTTTTCGTTGAATAGTCAGTGCTTTGACTATTATATGTCTCTAGTAGTTTTCTTCCTGGCCCAATCTATTTTAAGGTCTGTAGGCTTCTTGTATGTTCATGGTCACCTTGTTCTTAAGGGTAGGAATGATGTTTTCTATTTACTGTGCCTTTTAGTTGGAAGTCTCTGCCCTCTTCTACATGTATTATCCTTAGCAATGGTTTTCTCATTGTGTCCAGGATATCCTGGATGTTTTGGTTTAGAAGTTTTTTGGTTTTCTCTGATTATTGTGTCAATGTTTTCTATGTTATCTTCTGCCCCTGGGATCCTCTATTCTATTTCTTGTAGTCTGTTGCTGAATCTTTCATCTATGGTTCCTGATTTCTTTCTTAGCTTTTCTATCTCCAGGATGTCTCTTATTGTGTTTTCTTTATTGTTTCTATTTCTGTTTTCAATTCTTTTATCAGTTTGTTTGTATTTTCCTGTAGGTTTTTGTTGTTTGTGTGTGTGTGTGTGTGTGTGTGTGTGTGTGTGTGTGTGTGTGTTTGTGTTTTCTCCTGGATCTTCTATAATTGTTTAATGGAGTTATTCATGTGCTTCTCGAAGATCTTCAACATCATCATGAAGTATGATTTT
The DNA here is from genome assembly GCF_963924665.1 of Micromys minutus. Classification (NCBI taxonomy): domain Eukaryota; kingdom Metazoa; phylum Chordata; class Mammalia; order Rodentia; family Muridae; genus Micromys; species Micromys minutus. The sequence continues at coordinate 643,395 of NC_137975.1, forward strand.
AAGTTTAAATCTTCTTTTTCTGTAGTGTTGGGAAATCTGTCACTTGCTGTGTTGGGAGAGCTGAGTTCTAATGTTGTCTTCATTTCCATTGCTTGGGTTCTTGTGCTTTCCTCTTACCATCTTGTTGTCAGTTATTGTAGGTGTTCTTTTTGTTTCTAACTGGTGCTTTTTTTCTCCTGTGGGTCTGAAGGTTCATTGCCTCAGGATAGAGATTGCTTCTAGGTGTTTGTGGGCAGGCAGTTATTAAGTTCTGTCTCATTGGCTCAGGTGTGAGAGCTCTTGTGAGGCTGTTCTGGGAGTTCAGCAATCTGCAGGTAGGTCCCTAGTCTTGGTCTAGGCAACCGGGCCATTGGTGGGCAGGAAACCTAATCCCGGAGTGCACCATGCTATCTGTCCACTGAGTGTTCCAGGCATTCCCGCCCAGGACAGCTGGTAGGGTATGTAGCAAGCTCCTTGTGGGCTAAGGCAGAAGAGGGCTTGTAAGGCTATTTTGCAGTCTCATCCATCTTTTGGGTGGTTCTGATTCTTGATGGCAGTCACCCAGCCCTCTTGCTAGGCTGGAAAGGGCCTTATCCCAGAGTGCACTACTCTCCTTGGCCAGAAAGAACCTTATCCCAGAGTGCACCACACTATCTGCCTTCGGAGATCACCAGTCATTCCCTTTCCAGTCAGCTCGTAAGGGTATGTGGCAGGCTTAGGGCTTACCATTAGCTCAGGTGGAAGAGCACTTGGAAGGCTATTCTGGGCTCTAAGATACCTTTAGGCAGGTTCTGGGTCTTGATGGTGGTCGTCCGGGTCCCTTGTTGGGCCAGAAAGGACCAGATCCCAGAGTGGACCGCAATATCTGTCCTCTGAGAGCTCCAGGACTTCCATCCTGTGGCAGCCTGTAGCAGTCTGTGGCAGGCTCCAGTGGACTCAGGTGGATGAGCACTTTGCATGTCTGTTTTGGGGGCTCAGCCATCTGCTGGCAGGTCCTGAGTCTTGGTCAAACATTTTTAAGTGTCATTATATCTGTATCCCATTTTTAATTGGGTGATTTGGATATCATATAGCAGGAATTATACAGTGAACATGTCCTTTGACAGATGCATCAATTTCTTCATTCATATCATCTACATTTGACATTCTTTCCACTATTTCTTATATTCTTTTGGTGATAAATGTGTTTATAGTTCCTGTTCTCTTTCCTAGGTTTTGTATTTCCACAGTTGCCTTAATATGTGGGGATTTTTTTATTGCTTCCATTTTCCTTTTCAGCATTAGGAGATGCATTAAAATATCAAGGTGTTAGGAAAGTTGAGAGTCAGTGTTTTAGAAAAATAAATCATCCATGTGAAATATGCAATGAGAGTGGAGAAGGAAGCGTAGTGCAATGCAGAGATTACTGGTGTACCATAACACGAAAAGTAATGAATGCTCATTTTACTCTCTGCTTCCTATAGTTCTGCACAGATCTGAGCTATATCTACTGTTCTCTGTTCTGCAATATTCTCATAAAACCTCACCTACACACATATACACTCACATACATACATCACTCATGCACACACACATGCACATGTACACTCAAAAAAATTAAAGCTTAACTTCTGCCTTAGGAAAGAACAACTATAGATTTTATTCTCTAAGGTAAGGATCAAAAGCAGCTACATCTGAAAAAAGCCAGGATTACTTATAGGCTAAACAGTTTTTGATTATCTTCTCCACTTTATTGCTTCTGGGCCATACAAACACATAATGTTCTCACATCTTCAGGGATCTAGAACTTCTGGTGAAGAAAGCCACTCATCTCATTTCCATCTTATTATAATTCTTCATAATCCAAAGCATGTTTTCTTCTTTAAAATGTCTTCACTTGACATTCTAATCACAGTCCCCATTCTTCCTTGCCTCCCAATCTACTTATAAAAACATCACATATCCCCTTCCTTTCTTTTTGGGACAATGTGAGTCCATTCCCACCCCATGAGCACTACCCCATCAATAATTGGAGCAGGACCAAGTGCATCATATCACAGTGAAGACAGACAAGACAGCCCAGTTGGAGAAAATGGTCCAAATACAGGAAACAGATTTTAAAACTGAAGCCCCCTGCAAGATGACCTAGTAATAGAAAAATATGTTTTATACTCAAGCATGTCACATATTTCTTTGGGGATTTCAAGCATCTCAATTCCTATTACAGTAGTTCATTAAGGGATGTATCCTTCCAGCTGCAGCAGAAAGAAATTACTGGTCAGAGAGAATGCAAATAGCTCACAGGCAGGAAACGTTCTTCTCTTTCCCAAAACTCCATTTGAGTTTGCTTGCTATGCTCACTTGCAAACTCTGTCTTTCCAAATTTAAGATTTTTTAAAGATATAAACAGCATTTGAATTATTCCTCCAGAATGGATTCTTATTCCCCTTCTGCCAAAGTGTCTGAGAACCATCACAGTTAATAATACTGTAAGGTCAAGTATAGTAAAGGAGTCTTTATATAAATGTCTTATTATGACAAACTATGTATCCCACCAGAATTGTTTGTGAATCTAAAAGTTGATATTGCGATTGGATGTTATTTGCAGGGGTAGAGAGACTTCTGGTGCTTTCAGATGTGACAGGTGGCTGGAAGTTGGCAACTTTTTAAAAAGCCCTTCTTATGAGAGTGGATTTCCTGTAAATAGTAGCAATAAAATATACACTCCTTGAGAAATATGATTCAAGTGCCATAACATTTTATTTTAATATGAATTTGTGCAATTGAAGCTGAACTAAAATAAAGCATAATTTTAGGTATGGCACCTTAATATTTTCTACACATTTTTACCCTGGTCCTGAGCTCTGGTGAAAATCTCTTCTCTCAACTAAACTGATTTTTATAAAATTTCCTATAGTTTTTGAAGGCTAATTAATATATTGATAACATTTTAGAGAAAACAAGTAATAGCTAACAATTAGCATAAGTAACATTTCAAAATAGAAAGAACTTGCTTTTATGTTTGCATTTTGTTTTCATGTGCACATTGTGGTGCAGATATCTATACCTGATATGAGTCAGTAAGTACCAGGCCCTTCTCAGTACAGAAGACACTGTCAACATTGTCCTTCAAAAACCTTGGTTCTCAATTTTTTTCTTCCTCTCTGTTTAATGAAGTTCCCTGTGTGAGTGTTTGTGTGTGTGTGTGTGTGTGTGTGTGTGTGTGTGTGTGTGTGTGTGTGTGTGTTTGTGATTGGACTTTGTGCATGTTCATGTATCTCTGTGTATATGCATGTTTACAAGTTTGAATGCACTAAGAGTGTGTGTGGTATGGATGTGGAGGACCAAGATTATAGCTGAGAATTTTTCTATTCACTATCTCCTCTTCCACATTACCATTGATTCTGCGTTTCTTAATCAGTACTCAGAATAAGTAGTTTATCTTGCTCACTTCCCCTGGGCATCCCCTGGCCTCACAAAGGAGCTGAAAACATTCAATGAAAAAAGAGCAGCCTGTTCAACAAATGGTGTTGGTTCAACTGGCTGTCAGTACATAGAAGAATGAAAATCGAGCCCCTCTTATCTCCTTGGACAAAGCTCAAGTCCAAGTGGATTAAAGATCTCCACATTACACTGAAACTATTAGAAGAGAAAGTGGGGAAGATCTTAGAACACATAGGCACAGGAAAAAATTCCTGAACAGAACACCAGTGGCTTATGCTCTAACATAAAGAATCATCAAATAGGATCTCATTGAATTGCAAAGCTTCTGTAAAGCTAATGACACTTTTAAGAAGACAAAACAGCAGCCTATGGATTATGAAAGGATCTTTACCAATTCTACATCTCATAGAGGGCTAGTATTCAATATATACAAAGAACTCAGAAAGATAGACTATAGAAAATTTAAAAATTCTATTAAAAATGGGGTACAGAGGTAAAAAAATGAATCCTCACCTGAAGAACATCAAATGGCTGAGAAGCACCTAAAGAAATGCTCAACATTCTTAATCATCTGGAAAATGCAAATCAAAACAACCCTAAGATTATACTTCATACCAGTCAGAATGGCTAAGATTAAATTAAAAAAAAAAAAGGTGACAGCGGATGCTGGTGAGAATGAGAATAAAGAGGAACACTCCTTCACTGTTGTTTGGGTTGTAAGCTTGTACAACTCTGGAAATCAATTTGGAAGTTTCTCAAAAAATTAAACATAGTATTACCTGAAAACCCAGCCATTCCACTCTTAGGTATATACCCCAAACATGTTCCAACACATAACAAGAACACATGCTCCACCATATTTATAGTACCCTTATTTATAATAGCCTGAAACTGGAAAAGACCAAGATGTCCATCGACAGAGAAATGAATAAAAAACTGTGGTACATTTACATAACAGAGTACTATTTAGCTATTAAAAACAATAATTTCATAAAATCTGTAGGCCAATGGATGGAACTAGAGACTATCATTCTCAGTGAGGTAACCCAGTCACAAAAGAACACACATGGTATGCACACACTGATAAGAAGCTACTAGCCCCAGAAAGCTCTGAATACCTAATACCCCAGAAATTATTCACCAACATTATGAAGCTCAAAAAGAAGGAAGGTCAAAATGGAGAGGCATCAGTCCTTCTTAGGAAAGAGAAAAAAAAACCTCATGGGAGGAAATGTAAGGTCAAATAGAGGAACAGAGATTGAAAAAAAGATCAATCAGAGGCCACCTCACCTGGAGATCTATCACTTATGCAGTCACCAAATCCAAACACTCTAGTTGATCCCGAAAACTACTGACTGGCAGGAACCAGACAGAGATGCCCCTTCAGGGACTATGTTAGAGTCATATAGATACCGGTGAGCATGCTTGTAGTTAACCATTAATTTGAGCTCGGAGATTCCAATGAGGTTGCTAAAGAAAGCACCTAAGAAGCTGATAGGGATTGCAACCTCATGGGAAGATATCAACATTATCAACCAACCAAATCCTCTAAAATTCCTATGGAGTAAAACACCAACTTTTGTGCACACTTTGAGAGACCTATTGATCCAGTTGCATATGTAGCTAAAGATAGCAGTGTCTGGTATCAATGTGAGAAGAGGCTTTTGTTCCAGAGAGGGCGGCATGTCTTCCCAACATAGGGGAATGACAAGACAATGGATTGGAGAGGGGGGTCAGAAAGGATTGGCTCTTTGTGAAGGCTACTGGAGGGGGATGGGGTATGGGAGTGGGACAAGGTAAAGGGATAACATCTCAAATGTAAATACAAAGAATCTAATAAAAGAAGAGAGAGAGAAAAAAGAGGCTGAAATTGTACATGGGTCACTGTCTCAGCATTTATGTGGTTTCTGGTGATCTTCACTTCTTCTCATAACCAGTGCTGTAACCACATAACCACTCAGTTATATAGGACATTTTCTTAAGTGAAATTATGGACTGTAATTTTTCTTAACAACAGGAAATGTCCTATAGTGCTGAGAGACCAAATATTTTACATTCAGACTCCATCTTAGAGAACCTGATCTAAAGTTTAATTCAAGTTAAATAACAGACTGGTACCTACTTCCATTTTCCAAGTTACCCCCCACATCCAACAAGACCTCTATCTACCACTGGTTTTCAGGTTATTCCCCAACAAATCTGCACCTCCAGGTTACAAGTCTGCCCCTGATACTACTTCCTAAAAGCCACTAAACAAAAGGAAGACAAGTTAAGTTTATGATTTTGATCCTAGTCCCAGCCAATTATGTTAAAGACCACACTTCCCTCCTGCAATCGGATGTGAATCAGGCTAAATGTTCACTTCTTGTCTCTGTAAATGTTTGCCTGAAAGTGGAGTCAGTGCCCATTCCCATTTTCTTGCATCAGAGAAAGTGTATGCTTCTACTTAAATGGACCCTAATGGGATTGCATCAAAACTGGCTCTCTGGTGATCTATTTGGGGTTCAGAAATGTTTCCTGGCACTACAGTCCAAAGGGTATAGATTCCATTTCATCATCTAAAACAAAACAAACAAAAATCAAGAAAAAATTAAGTTTGTGTTTTCTGAAAAGAAATTATAAAACGGCTAATGTTTTTTCTTTCCCACTTAGAATAATATAATCCATAACCCCTATTGGTGTTTCAGTGGTCAAAGGAACACTTAAAGCAATGAACAGGTGGACCAGTTAGTAGTTTCCCTGTAAGGGAAGGACTTAAGTCTATCTCAGAATCCACATGCAAATGCTGGACATGGAGCATGAGCCGCAATGCCAGCACAGGAACATGGCATGGTCTCTCAGCACTAACACAGGGAATGCTATGTTCACTTTAGTCGTTCTCTATCATTTTAAGACAGTCTGCCTTTTATTTCCATTGTTTTGATTTCTTTCTCCCTAAAGCCTTCTCTTAATTTTTTTTACCCCAGAAAAATATTACTTGTGTTTTGGTTGAAATTTGTAAAGATATTAATCAGTTCTTTCTTTGCCTATTAAACTAGGACTAGACAGGAGAGTAGTAACAGTGATACGCTCTCACGCACCCAACTCATAATCTTACAGAGCCTAATTATCTAACTGAAATTATATATATATATATATATATATATATATGAAACATTTATTATATATTATTTTTAAAATATGTTGTATTTATTCTTTGAGAATTCATACACATATATGTTTGATCATATTCATCCCCCAAACACAAAAACATCTCCCAGAGTCCCTCACTGCATCCCACCCTGAATGTTATGTGCTCACACCATAACTCTCTGAGTTCAATTAGTATTGTCCATTTGATCATGATTTTAGAGCAATTTCCTGGAATATGGACAACCTTCCAGAATCCTGCCTCTGAAAAAAAACTGACTCATAATATCATCCCCCATCCAATATCGTATCTAAGAATGGGCCTCATAAGTATGACCTGCTTAATGTTAGAGTGCTGTTTTCTTGGTCTTCTTATTTGAGCAACCACAACTACTGTGAGTATGTGAGTGCAACAATTCTGTCTTATCCAATAAACAATGTTTGAAAGTTATCCATCATAACCCCTGACTCTTAAAATATTTCTGTTTTTCTTCCATGATTTTCCAGGAGCTTTGTGGTTAGAGTGTGCTATAGAAACCTAATTTAGGGTTGGACATTCCAGCATTAAATTCTCTACCTATATGCTTTCACTTCAGAGGCAGAATGAAATTCTGCATATCATGAAAACGTATAAGATAGGATTTAATGAGGAAACCCAATCTTTAATGAGAAAAGTAGTGTAGAAGTGGAGTGAAGGTGTCTTCATATCCAAGAACCTCCCATCTCGAGGGCACCCTTGCCTGAACTGCCCTTGTCTGAGCAGCTCAGCAGCAACAGACACAGTGAACCCAAGGTCCCAAACGGAAAATTAGCAATAGCTCTTCCTAGGTTAAGCAGATGTTTCTGTTGATAAACCTAGAAATATTTCACATACCATAAAACTAACATCTTACAAATGAGAACTTGAATTGCTCTTAACATAATCAAAGTTTTGGGTTTATCACAGTGATTGCAAGCTATTATTTTCTAGAAGTAAGTTCCATACTCTTCAGCAATTACCTCCCAATTTAATCTCAAGCTGTATGTTTTCTTGAAGGGATTTTATGGTTTTATCCCATATATTTACTAAATGACCTACACCTACATTTCAGGGACATTACAAGCTCAGTGCCAGACCACTGCAATAAAAACAAAACAAAACAAAACAAACAACAACAACAACAACAAAAACATGGCAATAAAGTGAACTACAAACTGATTTTGGGTTAGGAGCTTTTTGGCTTCTGCATCTTCTCTGGCTGTTTTGTTTATGTTTTCCATGTTGTCTTCAGCCCCTGAGATTCTCTCTTCCATCTCTTGTAGTCTATTGGTGATGCTTGCATCTGTGACTCCTGAATTTGTTTTTAGGTTTTCTATCTCCAGGGTTGTCTCTTTTAGTGTTTTCTTTATTTTTCTATTTCCATTTTCAAGTTCTTTGCCTGTTTGTTTGTGCTGTCCTGTAGTTCTTTGAGTGATTTTCGTGTTTTCTTTTTAAGGGCTCCCATTTGTTTATGTGTATTCTCCTGTAATTCTTTTAGGGAGTTATTCATGTGCTTCTCCAATATCTTCCCCATCATTTTAAAGTATAATTTCAAGCCTGAGTCTTGTTTTTTTTTTTTGGAGTGTTTTGCAATTTAGTACTTGCTATGGTGCAAGAGCTGGGTTCTGATGTTGCCAGGTTGTCTTGGTTTCCATTGCTTAAGTTTTTTAACTTTCCTCTTGCCATCTTATTTTCTGTAATTATGTGTGGTCTTGTTGTCTGTAACTGGCACCTGTCTCTCCTGTGGATCTGAGGGCCCATAAACTCAGGAAGAAAATTGGTTCTGAGTATTCATCTTTTTGTGGGTGAGCACTGAGTTCTGGTGGCAGTGACTCAGTTGTCTTGGTGGACTCAGGTTGGGGGGCTCTTGTGAGGCTGTTCTGGAAGCTCAGCCCTTTGTCAACTGGTCCTTACTACTAGTACCCTTGAACTGGCTCTTTCTCTAGGCCAAAAAGTACCCTTTTTCAGGGAGCACAGCACTCTCTGCTCAATGAGAACTCCCAGTGTGCCCTCCGTGGGCCTATGTGTCTGGACACCTCTGGTCCAGGTGTAAAAGTGCCTGTGGAGGTGATCTTCCAGCATTGCCTTTCCCAGGCAGATCAAGATTCTCTTTGACAAAGGCCCTGGCACTGCTGTCAAGCACTCTCTGTGCTCTGGATACTCACGGCGCAACCTCAGTAGGTCTGTTCCCTAGGTTATTTGCTGGTCCAGGTGGAAAAATGCCTGGGTGTCTTCCCTGCAAGCATAGCCATTCAGGTCAGATACTGGTCCCCTCTTACTCTGGGCTGGAAAAAAAACTTTACCACAAGCACAGCTGCCAAGCACTCTCCGTGCTCTGGGTACTCACGGCACAGCCTCATCAAGGCTGTGCCCCAGGATATCTGCTGGTCCAGGTGAAAAAGCGCCACGACGTCTGGTCTGCCAATTGCCCAGTTTTTAATCTGAAGTAAACAATCACAAATCTACGGCCAATAGAATGTTTGAAACCCTTTGTGTGAAATATCAGGAAACCAACAGAGAATGGAATAATACATGGAAAACATTTGCATCTCTGATTCAAACATGGAGATCTTGAAAGGCTTTGCTGAAGTGAAAGCTTCTTCTTTCTCATGGTCTCTGCAACAATTATCTGACAATTGCAGAAGACTGTTCTTTTATGCATTCCTGACATAGAGCATCTTTATTCTCTTGATTACTGATAAGTCAGTGTGGCCTTTCATAAATATGAAGTGGTGTGAAATTGAATGACCTCCCTATGATTGTCAGCTTGCTACGACATAAAACAACCTTGAAGACAAATCCCTGAGGACTTTTGTAAGGAAGATTTTAGGTTAGGTTGCCATAAGTGACAAGACATTTAAATGTTGTTGATACAATACCATTTGATGAGCTTCCTGACTACAGGAAGAGGAGAAAATGAGTTGAGCACCATTTTTCATCACTGTATTTCCTGATCAGCATGAAAGATGACCAAGTGACTCACTGACCTCTGTACTATGATGGTCTGTACCCTAAAGGTTTGAGAAGAAATAAACCCTCCCTTCGTCAAATTGGCTTTTGTTGTTGTTGTTTGGTGTGTGTGTGTGTTTCTTGTTGTCGTTTTTTGGTTGGGTGTTTTGTTGCAGCAATGAGAAAGTAACTAACCCATTGTCTAAATCACCACATTGGATGTTCTTTGTACTTCCATCCAACCACAACACAATACGAAGAAATCAATGTTTTATACTCAACAATGTTAGGAGGCACTGTCGCTGATGGTAGAAAATTCTATCATAATTACACATGCACATAAACTCATTTTATATCCATAGCATATAGGTATGTTAAACTTTATTATCATAACTTTATAGGAGCACAAAATAAGATGGGAGAAGATGAAACTTATGAAAAAGCAACTTAGTTTGCAACTCACAGCAAAATATTTAAACCAAAGTTTGTCTATCTGCAAAGAGTGTTTCACTCCATTAACTTCACAAGAAAAGTAATTTTATAAATGCTTTTTATTATCTTCAAGAATTGTCCTTTATACTGTGCCAAGGATAATGTTCTGTTGAATATATTGATCATCCACATGGCAGAATTTCTCCAGGAATAAAATGCAATGACTTCCCCACTAAACTGTTGCCTTAGAGCACATTTTTAGAAGAAAAGCAATTGGGCTGATTTCTTTACTTTCAAAGTGAAGATGAGACTTAATTTTCTATCAGATATCAGGTAGGGTAATTTCCTTATTTATCACTTTGTTGTGGCTTTCAAACAGCTATTGGTTCTCCAAAAATCATCAGTAGATTTGAATAGAGAAAATGAGATGCTTTTCCTGCTAATACCCAAAGTTTACTTAAATGACATTCATACTAGAAAGCTTTTTGTATACATATAACCTGCAGTAAAAAGTAGAAAACAGTAGGGATTCCACAGAAAGTAACGTCTGATAACACAGAGTCTTTCAGATCTGGGAAACACAGGGCAGGAAGGCATCAGCATGACACTTGTGCTGTAATTATTCTGTCTTTCATGGCATCCTTCCTTTGGCTTTGACGGACTTGCCAATATTTACTGAGCAGCACAGAGTATCAGAGTCTGTGTTTTATGTAAAGAAAGAAATGAGTAAGTCACAATTATACATTTGTAGTCTATGGAGCAGCAGCCCTCAACACACCCATGCATGGCTAGGAATACGTACTAGCACAAGGACAAGTTCAGGGTGTTTCTGAATCTGCAGAGAGGATTTAAGGAATTTTATACTGTTCATGAACAAGAGAGTTTCAATGAGAATAATCTTACGTTTCCAACAGAACACTGCATCCCTCCTTTGTGCCTGCAAAGCCCACCACTCATAACTACATTTCTTATTCCTTGGAGCACAGCATATCAGGATAGCATTCCGATTTTGTGCTCTTAATGTATAACTGTTCCGAGTAAAAGAAACAAGTGATTTAGGTCATGGAGATGTCTCCACTGGTATAGGTGTTTGCTACCAAGCGTGAACACAGGATGTCAATGCTCAGGATATTCATAGTAGGAGAGAACCACACCTTCCAAGTCGATCTCTGTCCTCCATATACCTGTATAGCATATAAGTGCCTACACACATGCACATAAAATACATAAATGTTAAAGCAAAGTAAAAAGTAGCCACAAACCCTAAAACTCCCAAATTGATGAAGTATTTGTAAACCAAGTAGAAGAACTGAGGTTGAATCCTCACCATCCACATAAATCCAATTATGGGGGCTCAAACTTGAAACCTCGGTGCAAGCATTATGGAGATAAATATGTAACTTAGAAATATTTCAGCTTCTGGCTAAATCTGAGATGTAAACAAATCATAAGGTATTATTTTTTTGTTTTATATTGTAACTTTACTGAAGTCAAATTCATTCATTAACAGTATAATGTTTACTCATTTGCTCTAAGAAAAATACATGTACTGGTAGACATTACTACCAGTTTATCTTGGGTAAATATACAAGCAATAATTCTTTTGTGTACTGATAGTCATTCAGAGAATTTTAAAAAGTTTCAAACGGGGGATCTGATCATAGCTATTTTAAAAAAATACTAAATACAGCAAATAATTTTTGTCTAATATTGTGAAATCTTTTGCTTAACTCTATTCATAAGTAAGAATTGCAAATTTTATATCTGTGATGTTTATATTTTACTAAAGGTAAAGTATTTTTTTCCATAAATATAGAAAGAAAATTTCAGAATTTTCTTTTATAATCTATTTGTTTGTAAGTTGGGAACCAACTTTTAGGAGTTACTTCCCTCCTTGTGCTGTGTGTGTCCCTTCTATTTAATATGAGGAATCTAGCTTGCTGTCACATGCCTTTACTGACTGAGACATCAATCTTTTTTAATTTAATTACATATATTCAATGATTGTTGTCAGATTCACCATATAAAGAAAGGCCTTGGTAAAGGAAGAAGATTAGTAGTTTGTACACAGAGAAAGGAGGATGCTGGTAATTTAGGGTCGGAAACAGAGGATGGGATGGTAGAGAGGTGAAATCACACTTCTCTTAAAACTTGAGACTTGTGGTTTTGGCAAAAGCTAGTATTTTTCTCATTGTGAACTTAATAGACATATTTTATATTTAAAAGAAGTTGTATTTCCCAAGGATCTAGTATTGTTGGATGATTGGTTCTTGAAAATATGCTATAGATTTCCACAAAGTGATTGCTAGGTAGAAGTGTTTAGGTCATTGTGAGTGTGCCTACTAAGAAGACTGTAGGTTTATCTGGCTTTGTTCCCTTTCAGATATGAAAATTAACACTTTGCTATTCTTCTTTTACTTGGGATCTTTTATATAGCTGGTTGTTTTGGAACTATCTATGTAAATTATGGTGGCCTTAAACTCACAATGACTATTCTACCTCTGCTTCCCAAGTGCTTAGATTAAAGGCATGGTTCTCCACCAGAAGCTGTGATCATCAACTCTTATACAAGCTGATAACTTATGTTCAATGGCTTCTACCAGAGGCCACATTTGTAGACCCATATGCTTTCATCCTTGAACTTGCAAAACTCAGAACTAAATAGTTATTCTTTGTCAAGTTATCTGCCTCAAGTATTTAAAAATCATAGTGAAGAGTTGACTAGTATATTACCTAAAATTAAGAAAAAAGAAGTAGAAACAATTACGTTACTACCAGGCACTATGAGAACATCATATCAATGAGCTTCAAATATCCTGAACAACTTCTAAAGGTCTTCAAGATTATATTTTCTTGGGTTCTAACTAATTGGAATTCATTCTCTTCTACCTACTGGATGTAGGACTCAGCAAGTACAACCACAAGAGGTTGGCCTTCGAAAGAAGGTCATGTAATTTAAAACTTGAAGAAACTACTTTGAGCCGGTGACCAAATAAATGAAAATTTGGAGAATTAATTTTATATTCAGCTTGAGGTGGCATGTCTTGAAATCCTATAATATTGAGACCTCTATTGACTGTGAATTTTATACTAGATTGCTGGGGTCAGTGAATATATTTTGAACTTTCTCACATTTCTGTGTGTCGTCCATAGACTCAAGATACTGGTAGAGGTATCCAGTTGGCAGCTAAAGAAAGTTCTTTGCCTAGCTTCAGAGTGGAAGAGGGTTGAGGAAAAATATGAATCTATCTATATTTCTTTCTCCCTATTTACTTTTTATCTATCTATCTATCTCTCTATCTATCTATCTACCTATCTATCTATCATCTGTTTTTACACTCCAGAATTTATCCCATCCTGGTCCATCCTCTAACTGTTCCACATCCTTTACTTCCTCCCTGCCCACCCCAGTATCCAAGAGAATTTCTCAACCCCAACCAGTCCACCTCTCTTACTGAACCCAGACCTAGTAACCCTCTGCAGTATGAATGCTGGAGGCCTCATATTATCTGGTGTATACTTCCTGGTTGGTGATCCAGTGTCTGAGAGATCTTGGGGTCAAGATTAATTGAGACTGCTGGTACTCCTACATAGCTTTTCACTAATTCAGCCATGAAAGTTGGTTGATTGGGTACAAATACCTGTATCTGACTATTTCAGCTGCTTGTTGGGTCTTTCAGAGGGCAGTCATGACAGGTTGTGATTGTTCCATAGCTCCAGTAATGGTGTCAGGCATTGGGGCCTCCCCTTGAGCTGGATCCACTTTTGGGCCTATCTCTAGACCTTCTTTTTCTCAGACTCTTCTCCATTTCAATCCCTGCAGTACTTTCAGACAGGAACAATTATGAGGCAGAGTTTTGACTGTGGGATAAAAACCCCATTCCTCACTTACTGTCATTCTGCTGGAGTTGGACTCTAAAAGTTACCAGTCCCCACTGTAGGGTTCTTCATCTATAGTGCTCCACTTTGAGTCCTGACAGTCTGTCACCTCTCAGGTCTCTGGTGCATTCTTGAGGATCCTCCCAACCTCCTACCTCCAGAGGTCACCGGTTTCCATTCTTTCTGCTAGCACTCAGGGCTTCAGCAATTTTCCTCCACTTAATACCAGATCATTTCCCCTCCCACAACACCCTTTCTCTCTCAATTCCCTCCCTCCCCACTTGTGGCTGATTTCATCTCCCACCCAAGTGTGACTGAGGCATCCTCACTTGGGCCCTTCAGCTTCTGGACCTTTTTGAGAGTTCTATGGATTCTTTCTTAGGTCTTCTTTCTTTCTTTTCTTTCTTTCTTTCTTTCTTTCTTTCTTTCTTTCTTTCTTTCTTTCTTTTTTTCTTTTTCCAATATCCACTTATTAGTGTGTCCATACTCTACCTGTACTTTTGGATCTGAGCATGTTTTGTTTGTTTTGTTTTTTGCCTTTCCAGATGAATTTGAGGATTACTTTTTCCATGTCTTTGAAGAACTGTTTTAGGATTTGATGGTGATTGCATTAATCTGTAGGTTGCCTTTGGAAGGATGGCCATTTTTACCATGGTAATTCTGCCAAACAATACATGAACATGACAGATCTTTTTATTTTCTGAGATCACTGATTTCTTACTGTCCCATGCTTTATCTCCCCTGAGTATTTTGTTCTGCCTTCTAAAAAGGACTGAAGCATTCATGCTTTAGACTTCCTCTTCTTGAGCATTATGTGGTCTGTGATTTGCATCTTGGGCATTCTAGGCATTTGGGCTAATATTCACTTATCTCTGAGTGCACACAATGTGTGTGTTTTTGTGACTGGGTTAACTCACTCTGGATGATATTTTCTAGTTCCATCTATTTGCCTAAGAATTGCATAAAGTCATTTTTTTAATAGCTGAGTAGTATACCATTTTGTAAATGAACCACATTTTCTGTATCCATTCTTCTGGTAAAGGACATTTGGGTTCTTTGCAGCTTCTGGCTATTATAAATAAGGCTGCTATGAAAATAGTAGAGTATCTGCCCTTGTTATATTTGGAGAGGTGGTATGCATGACATATTAAAAACCTATTCATTTATTTCACTAGTAGGATTATCATACATTTAACTTCATCTACATATCTGTGTGTCCTTATTATATATGGTTAATTTGCATATTCTTTGAAAAGTCTTAGTATTTGTTTCTTTTCAATTACATTAAAAATTTGTCCATACGCTTGCATGTGAATGAGCTAGTAAGTGCCCTGGTGAGTTACTGGGGCTGGCTTTCAGAGGACACCTTTCAGAATCCAGTCCTCTCCTTCCACAATGTCATTCTCTCAGATTGAATTGAAGATTTACGGGAAATGTTTTCACCTGTTCAACTATGTTCTCAGTCTCATAAATATAATTTCTTATGTAGACATTTAATCTTAGAATTAATGCATATGATCATATAGAGTAAATATTTTGATTTTTATTATAATATACTTACAACCAAATTTCAAAACTACATAGTAATTTCAGCAAGTGTTGGAACTGCTGTAAACTCAATGATGAGTGCCAGTGAAACTGGATTTAACCTGTTCAGATACTCTGTTTTCACACATGGCCATTCTCTATTGTTATCATACATTAATGAGACTGGTTTTTAACTGTTCCAATCATACAATGTTATGGTCCCATCCCCTATTAAAAATGACAAGCTGTCATAAAAAATAAGAGCCTGGAATTCCATTGAGTAGGGAATGGTTCTCTCATTCCATTTTGTGATTTTACTCTGTGAGCTTATATTGGATTCAACTTTATTGATCCTAGAATCTAGGAAATGAGCTTCAGAACATACCAGTGAGAGATTATACAGATTAATTTAGTCTCTGGGGAATTCCTATGAGTTATTTTTCTGGTTAATTTAATATTGGTAGAAACAGCAACCATAAACATGGGTGGCACAATTTTATGTGCTCCTCATGGTCCAAATAAGAAAGACTAGGGGCAGCAACATTTCTTACTATGAATGTAATATGACCAACTGTCTCCCATCTCCTGCTATCATGCCTTCTCTGCTTAAAGCCATTTCTTCCTTTCTACCATGACAAAATATCCCTGTGAACAGTAAGCCAGTATGTAGTGTAAAAATCCTTCCAGCTGCTTGAGATTTTGGTTAATGACTAGATCTGCTTGAATGACAAGTACCAGATTCACAGCTGATTGACTTTCCCTAGCCTCTAGGTCCAGAGGCCTATAGGAGCCTCCAGCAGCCTCTGGAGAAATGTGTCTGGACTCTTCTTATCTTGCATAACTTGTCCTGTCTCAGACAAGTTTGTAGGCCTCCTAGCTGCCTCCCTGAGACCTCTCATTAGATTGTAAATTATAGTCATTTGAAATAAGACCTAATGATTCTTTGATATTCTCAGTTTCAGTTATTATGTCCCCCTTCTTATTACTGATCTTGTTTATTTGGATACTGTTTCTCTGTCTCTTGATTACTTTGGTTAAAAATTTTCTATCTTGCAGATTTTCTAATATATCCTCTACTTGGTTTTATTGATTCTTTGTATTGTTTTCTTTGTTTCTTCTTGATTGTTTTCACCCCTGATTTTGATAATTTTCTGGCATCTACTCATACTTGGTGTGCTTACTTGTTTTGTTCTAGAGATTTCAGGCACACTTTTAAATTGTAAATAGGAGATGTTCTAATTTCTTTATGGAGGAATTTAGTGCTAAGAAATTTCCTTTTAGTGTTGCTTTTATTTTGTCTCATGAATTATGTAGTGCCTATTTCTTCACTGAATTCTATAATGACTTTAATCTTTTTATTTATTTTATTCTCTGACCCAGCGATTGAGTACAGAGATTTTCAATTCCACTGTGTGTGTAGGCTTTCCAATGTTTCTGTTTTTGTTGAAGTCCAGCTTTGTTCCATGGTGGTCTGATAAGGTACAAGGTATTATTTCAATTTTCTTGTGTTTGATGAGGCTTGTTTTGTGACAGCAATATGCTCAGTTTTGGGAATGAATTCATGAGGTGCGGAGAAGGTATATTCTTTTGTTTTTTGGTGAAATATTCTAAAGATGTCTGTTAGGTCCATTTGATTCATGAAGTCTGTTTATTTAATTATTTCTCTCAAATAAATAATGGTAGTTTTTGTCTCAATATCCTGGTAATTGGCAAGAATGGTTTCTGAAGTTTCCTGCTATTAATGTGTGGACTTCAATGTGAAATTTGAGCTTTCGCACTGTTTCTTTTACAAATGTAAAGGGGGAAAACAAATGTTCAAACTTTAGACATCATCTTTGTAAATTTTTCCTTTGATGAGTATGAAATGTCCTTTTCTGTCTCTTTTGGTTAATTTTGGTTAAAAGATTATTCTATTAGGTATTAGAATGGCTACACTGGAATCCTTCTACACCCTGTTTCCTTGTAAGTTTTTTTCAGTCATTTATTCTTAACTAATGTCTCTTTATTACTATCGTGTATATCTTATGTGCAGCAGAATGATAAATCTTATTATTTGCTTGTATGTAATTACTTATTTCCTATGTTTTCTCGGGCATAATTATCCTACATGGGTTGGAATTTTTTTTCTAGTATTTCCTGTAGAGCTAGATATGTGGATAGATGGTGTTTGAATTTTGATGTGACTCAAAATATCTTGTTTATTTCATCTATAGTTAAAGAGACTTTTGTTGTTTATAGTAGTCTACGTGGTCACCTGTGGGTTCTACCAGCTTTAAGACATGTGACCAGGCCCTTCTAGCTTTTATAGCATCTGTACAGATGTTGGGTATAATACTTTGTATTTTACATAAACTTTTTTCTTGCTAGTTTTAATATTTGTTCTTTGTCCTGTAGATTTTATGATTTCTATAAGCTTCTTCTATGTTTAAAAGCATCTTTTTCTTTATGTTTGTCTATGATATTTTTTAGAGCATTTTGTGAATCTTGGAGCTGAGGCTCTTCACCTTCTATGTCTATTATTCTTACGTTAGTGGTTTTCATGGTATTCCAGACTTTCTGGACATGTTGTGTCAGGAATTTTTTAGAATTATCATTTTCCCTTTCTGATATACTAATTTCTTTTCTTGTATCTTCTATATCAGAGACCCTTTTCTTCCACCTCCTATACTCTGTTTGTCATGCTTTTATCTGCTGTTCCTGTTCTCATGCTCAGGTTTTCTACCTCTCAGGTTTCCTCTTTGTATATTTTTATTGCTTCCATTTCACCCTCCAGGTCTTGTACAGTTTTATTTATTTTCTTTACCATTTAAGTGTACTTTGCTATATGTTTTTAAGGATTTGTTTTCCTTTTTAAAGGCCTCTATTTTATTGAATCTCCCTGCATTGTTTAAGGGATTTATTCATTTCCTCTTTTAAGGCCCCTATCATTTTTGCAAGATGGTATTAAGGTTATTTTCTTGTGTTTTAGTTATGTTAAGATATACAGGGCTTGCTCTATGTACTGGGGTAGCTACGCTTTACAGGTGTGATATTGCCCTGGATATTGCTGATGTTTTTAGCAATCTAAATATTTTCAGTCTATGGATGTTCTTTTTGTAGTGGGTATTAGAAGAAGGTAACCCCTCAACTGTCCTGGTATGGCAGGCTTCTGATGGGTATCCTTGGGCTTTCTAATTCCAGACCTGTGAGTTTCAGTTCTGTATGTTTCAGGCACCTCAGGTGGCAGAAAGGTGGCAGAAGAACAGAGGTCCCCCTGGTCTAGCAGGCTGCTCATAGCAGCTTGGCTTAGCCCAAAGGACTCAAAGAGCCGGGAAGATGGGTAGGGGAAGGGAAACTTACTCTTAAAGTTCAGAAGACTGATAGAAATAGAGGAGAGGTGGTGGGGTAATGAAGGTTCCCCGGGATAACAGGCTGCTCAGGTGTGTGGTTTGGCTCAGAGGACTCAACCTACAGGGAAGGTGGGTGGGAGAAAAAAAAAAATAACACTAACATGTATGGTTCCAGAGTATTAGTCTGATAGAGATGGAAATGGGAATGCAGAGAGAGAGGCAGCTGGAGAAGGGAGATTATCTATAAATGTTAATATTTATTATTCTTTGTGTGAATTACCCTTTTAAATGATTTTGCATGTTGTTCAATGGTAAGAATCTAATCATCATCTAGTTGTATTGTGTATGTGTGTGTATCTATTTATGTATTCAAATTTGTACAGAATTTTTCGCACCTATGCATGAGAATGTCAAAGACAGACATCATCTTTGGGTATCTTCTATTTTAGGTCTCATCATTGATTAAATAAAGAATTAATTAACGTACTTGTATATTTATTTATTTAGAGACCGAATCTTTCCCCCAAACATTGAGCTAATCATTTCAGATAAACTGAAAGTCTGGCAACACCCAAAACAAACAAATTACCATATAAGCTATTCTGTGAAAACCAAACTATCCATATCTTATTACCTTTATATGTATATGTGGTCTGAGTTGTTTCTCCCTTTTTCACTTTTGCTAATATTTTCATCTTTCCCTCCACATATTTATACCACTCTCCTCCTTCTCCTGCTCACCCTATCTTAAGCAAACACATTTTTTACTCTTGAGAGAATTCATAAAACCTATGCATTATTTTTTCCTCTGATCAATGAACCATTTTTGATAATGTTGAAACACACTAAGGTTTTAAACTTCTTGGTAACCTGTTTTGGTTTTTGATAATTATATGCATGTATATAAAACATTACATTTTGTGATTTCTGCTCAAATTTGTCAGTACTACTTCTCTACCCATTTATTGCCATAATTCATGACTTTTGGGCTGGCTTTTTAATTTTCTGAGTTTAAGGAGGTTGTCTTCTCTCTGTCGAGCCATGGTCTCAAGATACTTCATTAGAGCCTGGTGGGTAACTCACAGGTATACATCTCATAACAATGACCCCTCCCCCATTATCTGTCAGAATTCTGAAGTTAGCAGTAAGGGGTAAGACCCAATGAGGCCTTCATCTAAGATGTTTTCTTGACAGAGTTTACCTCAAGCAATCCAGGGAACAATAAATACAGCCCCTGTGAGTGTACAGTTACATTGATAGTGTCACAACTAGAAGATGGCAGTTTGAAGCCATTGTCTCTATCATCATAATTTATATTTGTCCTGCTCTCTCTACTATAATGCTCACTAGCCTTATCTCAAGTGGGAAAAATAACTTATTTAGTGCTGAGCCTCTACTGTCACTTACTCTTAGCATCTCACAATGGTTTCCTTAATTATAATTGCTCTCATTTGGATTTGTGTATAGTTTTGTTTTGCATTTGTTTGTTTTTTTAGCAGCTTATAAAGTTGAAGGCTTTGGTCACTCATATTCAGTGCCGATGTCCTCTTTGCAGAAAAGCCAGAGAAACATAATGTTAGTCACTATGTTCATGCATTTTCCACTGAGCTCCCTCCCACTGCCTCCTGCTTCTTCTGGTTGCTTTCCAACACATTCAGTCTCTGGTTTACCTCAGTCCTAAGTCTACAAACATGATCAGCATGCAGCTGATTCATAAAAACGTGAAGCTTTCTAATTGTTGTCAGCATATGATTTAGTCACTAAAACCTTTAAATTTGTAAACTACTTCTTAAATTTACCCAGGTTATTCTTTAAAACTTCTTACAATGTTTGTAAATGTAGATAACATAAAATTTTAATTTTCAGTGTTCTGTACTTCTTTCATCAAATTATATTACTTTTTAAATTCATGCTGCAGTGTAACTTATTCACATTCCATGACTTTAGTTACTTAATTTACATGGAAATTGCTCTTTTCCCATAAGCTTTATGAAATTTATTCTAAAAGCATTTTTCTTAAGTTTGAAAAAGAACATTTATAAGTTAATATTTTGACAGTGTGTTATCATTTTTGCGAATGTGGTGTGTGTGTGTGTGTGTGTGTGTGTGTGTGTGTATTTGTCTTTGTTTTGAGTGCAGGTGCACATATTTATGGGAGAGATGTACATATTTGGTAAACATGGTGTGTGAAAAGATGAGCACAATCTTGGATGTTGTTCTCAGGAAAGTTGTTTACTTCCTTTAGCACAGAGACTTTCAACGCACTGTAACGTGCCAAAAGGCCAGACTACATAGCAAATAAAATCCAGAGATCATTCTCTATTTACTTCCTCAGGAGTAGGATTATAATCACCTGCCTGAGATTATCATCCTGTCATTTTAACATATGTACATGGATCACCTGAAATCAGGTTCACATACTCAAAACAAAAAAAAAAAAAAAACAACAGCCAAACAAAAGCAAACAAACATTTCTCAGACTGAACTACTTTCCAGTCTAGATCATCATTTGACTGAGGAGAGGCTTTAGTTTCTTTCCTTGTTACTATGTTAAAATTCCCTAACAAAAGCAACTTAAAGGCAATATTAAGTTTAGTCTGGATCAAGTTTCAAGGTATAGACTTATTATAGTCAGGGGCTCAAGCCAGAGGAGCTTGAAGCAGTTGGTCATAAGGCTTTCCTTGTCAGGAATCCAAAAGCAATTGACACATGCTTGTGCTCAGCTTGCTAATTCCATGCATTTAGCCCAGAATTCCCTTTTAGGGATTGTCTTGCTTACAATTATATGGGCCCTCCCCCAATAATTATTATAATTTAGATAAATCGTCACAGGTATTCTTAGTGGTTAGCCTTTATCTAGATATACCACATTTACTCCTTGAATATCATCTCATTGTAATTCTTGATATTGTAAAATTGACACGTAAACCTAACAAACACCCTTTTTATGTGGATGAATAAATAAATATTTTTGTTGCATTTATATAAAATGCCTCAGTATTCACTTGTAAATAAAAATGCATCAATGCAGTTACTAGTTGAAACTGAACTTGCACTCAAAAGTTGAGTAAGTGTTGAGTTTATAAATAATAAAACTTGAGCTCTATGAGAAAATAATGACTATGTCTTCTGACTATTTTCAGGTATCCTGCTGTCTGACCTCACACCAGAAATCTGTCTTTGAAGGACAGTTTAAGTGCCTTAGGCAAAGGACTAAGTATGAGTAAACATAAAGTGTCATCACTGCTTATGTTAAAAAGAGACATTGCCACATCCTATTTAAATATGTTTCAAGAAAACACCTAATCAGAAAAAATAAAATCTTTCCAAATTTTTGACTTAATAACTTCATTCTTCCTCTTCTTCCTCCCCTCCTCCTCTTGCTCCTCCTCCTCCTCCTTCTCCTCCTCCTCCTCCTTCTCCTCCTCCTCCTCCTCCTCCTTCCTCTCCACTGCTTCTTCTCCCCCTCCTTCTCCCTATCCTCCTCCTCCTTCTTCTATTTTCTCTCCCTATCACCTCCATTCTTCTTTACCCCATAGGACTAGCAGCAGAACTCACATGCTTCTACTATATTTAACAGATATCACAAAGGCCTCCATATTTGACTTCTTTCCAGAGCATTTGTGATAACCTTCTATTACGAAAATTTACTTTATAATGCCATTTGATAGAGCTACTACACCTTATTAATTGTTCAAATTTAATAACTTGATATCAGTTTCGTGATCATATCATGTGACTGTGTAGCTACACATCCTGTGATAAGAAACTGTTGTTTAAATTGGACTTGACTAGTGTCTGAAAAAGTATCAATGAAAAGGTTGTTAGCAGTCTTTTTTTTGAATAAGATTTACGAGTACTGTGGCACGTCTTATGTGATGCCCTCCTTCCAACTTCACATTTGCTGACATTTTCTTTCATTCTCACATTGTGTGTTTTCTATGTGAATATTGTATTCACATTATATTTTCAAATTTGTTGCCTTAACCTATTCAGGGAGACACAACCTTATGTCTGTTTGTTCTATATAGAAGTCAATGACAGTCTAAAGGCTATCCTGCTTGGACCAGTGAGTCCTTCTTTTTTTTTTCTTCTTAAAAAGTGAGGGTGAGGAATAACTTAGAGGAGTGTGTAGTGACACTAATACATGTTCATTGTCACCCCGTCCCAACCAGTCACTGATAGTGATGTAATTAAAGCTGTCTAATGGATTCTGACCTTGAATTTACTTCCCACTCAGTATATGGTATAAGCTTAGTGTCCTTGGAGATCATTTGGAGCTGGCCAAGGGAGTAACAGTTGTTCACAAAGTTAACAGTCTCCTGAATCTGTATGGCATGTGATAGCTGCATTGGCATATACCTGAAAATCACATTAGTCTTCTGCCCTCCTCCCACCTCATCCCATTCTCGGTGCATCCTGTTATGATCAGTGGAAAACATTTTATATGAATATTGAATGCTCATCCTCATCAATAAATTCCTGCAAATATTCTCATTTCAGAGATATTGAAAGTCTATTTTATATTTGAAAGTGAGCAATGCCAGTAATATTGCAGAGAAAATATACTAGCTCACTGTTAATTAATAGCATAGGTTACAAAGAGGTTTCTTAGATATTATAAATGAGCTTATTGTGAAATAACTAGTTGTACTTTATTTCTTCTCCCTCTAATATTAAGACAGTATCATGCCAAAAACTTTCCTATCTTAGAGTTCTCATAATACCTATAGCTCAACTAAAATTGAACAGTTTCATCTTTAGGATAAGTAAATGTATAGCTTTTAAAAATAGTGTTTGGAAGATATATGGGAGAGTGATCCAGATAACTAAATAATTATATTGAAAATACTCAGTGCTTTTTTTTTAACACCTGCACCTTACTCATATCTAATTCATCACCATGTCTCCAAAGTAATATGTAACATAATTCCCAACCAGTATCCAGAAGGTAAGTTCAGAAATGGGGATTACACTCTAAATGTTTTCATGTCAGATTATTATATTGTCATTCAGTAAGTTTTAGAACATAATGCTGAAGACAGGAGTCTGTGTTAATCAAGTGAAGGCACCTCGAAGTTGTCTAGGATCAGAGTCAACTGTGAGACAGAGAATGTGATTCAAGAACAAAGTAAGGGAAATATGGAAAAGAATGTGCATGCCTTTGAATGTTAACCTGTATTGTTTGTGGCATAGATATTCTACCAAGGGTCTAGGAGCCAGATATATCACAGACAGGATGATTGATGGGAGAAGTCTTCACAGCCCGACAGTAAAGATCACAAATATTGAGAGTCTTCCTTTAGGAGTTGTTACCTGACCTGAAGAAAAGGCAGGATGGGCTCATTCCTTCCAGCTGTGTCTTCTTTCTAGCTGATGAGTACAAAAGGGCCACAGATGTTTAGGGCCTGTCCTGGACAGTTTGCCTGAAGCTGTGGGTATATCAACTCTCCTGTAGATGTTGAACATTTCAAGTGTGGGAAATGCGTCCTTGTCATGTATCAGAATAAACATGTTTACTAGAAATGGTGGGCTTGTAAGCTCCCCTTTCTTTAACATGACTAGTGCAATGGTACAGGATCCACAGACAACATGTATGTAATAAAAAAATAAGGAGTTGTTTTTTTCTTTCAATCTCCACCTGGGAGGATTTACTGGAGAAATAAAGAAATGCAAATGCTTGGATAATTGTCATCTATGTTCCTGGTAATCCTGTCTCCATACACTGCTTCTTCTCATTAAATCTCTGTCAGCTGAGTCTATTTTTGATTTTTAAATTAAAAAAAAAATAAGAATACTATTCTTGGTTGTTTTGCTTATTCTTAGTTTCTTTGATGTTTCCTTTGTTCCTTTCTTTTTTCTTTCCTTTTTCCATTCTTTGTTTATTTTTTTTTTCACCAAGAAAGGATTTCTCTGTGTATCCCTTGGTATCCTAGACTTTACTCTGTAGATCAAGTTTTGTTTGAACTCACAGGTCTACCTGCTTCTTCCTCCTGAGTGCTATGATTAAAGCTATGTACCACAAACACCAATTTTTCTTTTTTTCAGAAAGGAAAGAATGTATTATTCACATTTATTAGAAAAAAAGAGAGTCCCAAAATCACATGCCTGAACTTAAGTGAAGCCAAGGGCCATGGGATGACTCAACTCTTCATACCATAGTGAGCCGAGTAGGTTTCCTGTCACATCTCTTCCACTGTATAATAATCTTGACAATTAAAACATTTTTTCTGAGAATTTGCAGTCACAGAAAGAGATCATCATTTATAAAAAGAATCTGTTTCTTTCACCTTCTGTTTGATTTCTGTCCTTCTGAGTGGCTGTTATATTTCCAAAGCTTAGAGAGCTGACTGACATTTCATCTGCAGCACAGGGCAAGATTTGCTTTTCAAAGGTACCATTTTCAGGACAACCACAAAAATATTCTCTGGGACGATGTCCACAAGGTTACAACTCAAAAATAACCAAAAGATGAAAGCTGTATATTTTTTTAATTTAAATGACTATCAAATTTTTGAGATACTGGAGAAGCCAGGGAGCAGTGTGATCTCTGTAGCTCTCTCTAACAAAAATGTGTCAAACACCCATGCCTGGATCCAGTTTTCAAAGATTGAACTCTTACTTTTTAATTCTTTAGTATTTTGTCTTCATAAAAACTATCAAGATTCTGTTGATTTTAAGATCACAAAGTAAATAAAGCCCTTTCACCATTAAAAGAAAAAAAATCAACAAACCATATACTTTATGAACAAAACATAAAGCTCATCTGTAATTTAATGTTCACAGATATGTCTGACAGTGCTAAGTGGAGCCATTACCAGTATTCCATTGAGGAGAAGAAGTCCATGGAGAGGACCTGGAGCTTGGGGTGGAGTTTTCAGTCAATGGTTTTATTTGTTCTGAGATGAGAAAACAACTGTACTGTGTTGTAGGGCAGTTTATCCAAAGCCTGTTAACTCTCAAGAAATAAATAACTCAAGAATACTTACAATTCACTAGCTCTGATCTAATGCACAAAGCCAGTCTCTCCAGACACTGCATAAGCAGGAAGGATTCTGAAGAGACAGAAACTGATTCAGCTGTCTGGCAGAGATGCCAGCCATGCTGCCTGGAAGATGCAAGAGACATGCTAAACTTCCTAGAAGACACTCCCCAAATTGTCCAGCTGCCTGCAAGGGATGCCGAGAATCTCAAGATTTCCAGCTTCAGAAGTTATTACCATAGGTGGGGTGAGCTTTCATATGCCTTTGAGTTTTCCTACTCTTAAAAGTAACCCACATCCTCACTTCTGGAAGCAATCCCAATGAACTCCCTTGCTCATCTGGTTGTACTTTGATGCTACACTTATACAGGACTATTTTCAGTTCCTTATCTAGGGTGAGTAGACACTTTTCCTGACTATAATACTGCCACACAATACATGGCTACATACTTCAGCAGTCTGATGGAAACAATACTAGCAGTTATCTTAATTTATGTAGTAATTTTTATATACTTTTAAGCTTTTCATAATATTGAATGTTATCCACCATTACCATATGTCAGTGTTTTTGCATCCCTTTTGCTTTCTTATGATATTCATTTTAATTTAATTATTTATTCTTTGAATCATATTCTCATTAAGTAGAATAGACTAACTTCCAAATCTATCCTGATAGTTCAGCTTCTTTAATGATGCCAACACTTCATTGCACCAAAATGCTTACCTCACTCACTTCTTCATAGCTATTTACTCTTTGCTCATCTTTTTATTAATTTTGATACAAGATGATTACATTTTACACATAAATGTAAAAATGTTTTTAAACATAGTGAAGGATCACAAAAATTGCCAAGAATAGGAATCAGAGAATTGGGAAGTTACCAGAAAGTGCCTAAGGCATGTGAGTTAGTTTACAAACATTATACCATCGAAACTTATGGTTTACAGACAAGAAAATTATGTTCATCATTTTTTAATTATGTTGTATACTCATTCACGATGCTGTCTCATTTTCAAATATCAAAGCTATATGACAGATCATGGCATTTATTTCTTGACTGAGACAGTTGTAGTGCTGAATCATCTTATTGTAAAGCCTTCTTAGAAGAGCCATTATGGAGAGCGGAGCCTGGCCTACCTGCCACCCAGATCTGCGGCTCATAGAGGCTGAGCAACTGCGATTGGGAACAGAAAATTAGAACTTCTGTTTCTGCCCGGAGACGACTTCCAGAAGCAAAGCAGAGCCTAGCCTACCTGCCACCCGGATCAGCGGCTCATAGAGGCTGAGCAACTGGTGAGTGGGAGACCAAGACTGCAGGGGTGCAGAGAGATCTCTGAGGACTGCACACGGAAAGTGCACACCATAACTTACCCTGCCCCGCCTTGCCCGATCCAGCGATTGGGAACAGAAAATTAGAACTTCTGTTTCCACCTGGAGGTGACTTCCGGACACAGAGCGGAGCCTGGCCTACCTGCCACCCGGATCGGCGGCTCATAGAGGCTGAGCAACTGCGATTGGGAACAGAAAATTAGAACTTCTGTTTCTGCCCGGAGGCGACTTCAGGACACAAAGCAGAGCCTGGCCCATCTTCCACCCAGAACGGAGGCTCGTAGAAGCTGAGCAACTGGTGGGTGGGAGGCCTGGGCTGCAGGGGAGCAGAAAGATCTCTGTGGAGTACACCAAGAAAGTGCACCCCCTGCATTGCCCTGCTCTGCCTTGCCTGATCCAGCAAACAGAAACAGAACATTGGAACTTCTGCTCACACCCAACGACTCTGAGGCATAAAACAGGGCTTGGCCCATCTGACACCTGGACCAGTGGAGAACCAGGGACACAGACCAGATACAAGGGAAAGGTAAGAACATATCACTGACAACAAAATGGCAAGAGGAAAGAGAACCCAAGGGAACCAATACAATCTAGCAACACCAGAGCCCAGCTCTCCCATAACAGCAAACATCGGAACTCCAAACACTCCAGAAAAAGAAGACACAGACCTGAAATCATGCCTCAAGACGCTGATAGAGTTACTTAAACAAGAAAGGGAGGAAAAGCAAAAGATTCAGAAGCTTTTAAAGAAGAATCAAGAAAAACACTCAAAGAACTCAAAGAACTAGAGGAAAACAGAACCAAAGAAATAAAGGAATGGAAGAGGGAAATTAAAACAGAGATTGACACAATAAAGAAAACACTAAAAGAGATAACCCTAGAGTCAGAACACCAAAAAAAGAAATCAGGAGTCACAGAAGCAAGCATTTCCAATAGATTACAAGAGATGGAAGAGAGAATCTCGGGGGCAGAAGACAACATTGCAAACATAGACAAAACAGCCAGAGAAGATGCAAAAACAAAAAGCTCCTAACCCAAAATGTCCAGGAAATCCAAGACACAATGAGAAGACTGAACCTAAAAATAATAGGAATAGAAGAGGGAGAAGAGTATCAACTGAGAGGCACCTCACACCAGTCAGATTGGCCAAGATCCAAAACTCAGATGACAGCAGATGCTGGTGAGGATGCAGAGAAAGAGGAACACTTCTCCACGGTTGGTGGGGTTGCAAGCTAATACAACCACTCTGGAAATCTGTCTGGCGATACCTCAGAAAATTGGATATAGTACTACCTGAAGACCCAGCTATTCCACTTCTGGGCATATACCCCAGAGACACTTTAATACACAACAAAGATATATGCACCACAATGTTCATAGCGGCTCTATTTATAATAGCCAGAAGCTGGAAGGAACCCAGATGTCCTTTAGAAGATAAATGGATACAAAAATTGTGGTACATATACACAATGGGATACTACTCAGCCACCAGAAACAATGACTTATCCAAATTCTTAAGAAAATGGCTGCATCTAGAGAATATCATCCTGAGTGAGATAAACCAGTCACAAAAGAACAGACATAATATGCAGTCACTGATAGTGACTCTGGGATGCTAACCCCAGAGGCTTGCACTCCCCCAGAAACAACTCACAGACTGTATGAAGTCCAAGAAATAAAGAAAACAAAAAAATATACATATATTTACAAAACAAGAACACTTTGACTATTTCCATGTTGCATTTTGTTTTGCATGTACTTTACGCTTATTGTAACTATTAGGTTTTCAATGCATACTGTCAATCTCTTGAAAAAAATCAAGTACTGATTAAATAAAATATATTCACATGGTTTTATGTAAAAATTATTTTAATGTCTGAAAAAACAGTACTGACAAAAATGTATAATTTTAAGCAAAAAATGTTTAAAATCTGTACATTTATCTTTGTTTTGTAAAATAAAGTCGTTTAAAATAAATAAATAAATAAATAAATAAATAAATAAATAAATAAATAAATAAAAAAGAAGAGCCATTATGGTGACTGTCTTAGGAACCACTGCAGGTTTTGGAAGATAAGCAACATATTCCAGATGATCTGGTTAATGCCATGCATAAATATAGCTTATCTCTTTTCTGACTGCACATACAGCCTTCATTTTCATCTCTCTTCTTAAATAAAGTCCTTCAAATTCCAAGCCAAAAAGTAGAAAGTGATTCTTTTTTAGGGTAAAAGTGTTTTTTTTTCTAGATCCAGAAAGATAGATCAGTAAATAAAGTTACTTGTAACAGATCCCAAAGTCTTGACTTCAATATTCTACACAAACATGGCTAATTAATACAATCAAATCTTGTAAGCTGTGCTCAGAGGGCCGTATGTGCTATGACATGCACATGCATACCACTGTCTACTAACCACATATAAGTGCTTAAAAATATAGTATTTTAACTTGTTCTAAGGATAGGACTAATTGCCTTACCCACTTATATGTGTTCAATGTATTTTATACAGAAGAAATTTTATGGAACCATGGAAAATGGACTAGAGAGGCTTTATGATAGAAAGGTGGAAATTGGTGTAATCTATGAAATAGGAAGACGATTAAAAGACTGGAGCTTCTTAGAAACTCCATCTGTGAATTATTTGCGGAACACTTGTTGAATGTGCACATCTGTGAATTATTTGGAGAACACTTGTTGAATGTACACATCTGTGAATTATTTGGAGAACACTTGTTCAGTGTGCCCATCTGTGAGTTATTTGGAGAAGACTTGTTGAGACTGAACTTAGAGAGAAAGAGGACACAGAAAGGACCAATATCACAAAGGAACATAGATGGATAGAAGCCTGTCTAGGGTGAATTCCCAATAAATGAAATTAATTTTGATAAGATAGTAAAATTCTAAATTTAAAATTTTCAGATAGTGTAGCTTACACATAATCTATAAAGATAAACAAAATTGGGTTCCTTGCCAGGAATTAAGATGGAAACCCTGACGACCCGTAAAGATATCCCCCCATGGGTGAAAGTTCCTGAAGACCTACAAGATCCAGAAGTATTCCAAGTCCACACGCTGGTGCTAAGATCTCTGTTTGGCCCACAGGGATCTCGAATGCCTCACATCGAGCAGGTGAGCCAGGCCATGTTTGAGCTGAAGATTCTGGAATCTTCCGAACTTACCGAGGTCTTAATTTATGGCTCTCAAAACCACAAGCTTCGGGCTAAATGGATGCTTCAGTCCATGGCTGAGAGGTACCGCCTGCGCCAGGAAAGAGGAATGCTCAAGCTGGAGGAAGCCATGAATGCCCTGGAACTAGGCCAGTGTTTGGGGTGAAGCCAGTTTCCAGTCAATGTGATAATGTGACTCCCACCTGGATACAGATTAAGCTGTGGCCAGTGTTTGGTTCTGGCATGATTTTTAACTTTGTTATATATTCTAGATATTCCTGGATCCCTGCTGTGTGTTCTGATGTGAACATCTTTTTTCCAAAGTTATTATTGTAACTAGATAATGAAATTTAAATGATTAAAATTCATATCATTAAAATATGAAAAGAGCCATTACCCTTTTCTCCATGCACCTTTGTATCCTTGTAAGTGTCTGAACAGATTATAACTTGTGGGATCTTTCACTCCTGTATCCAACCTGTTGTGAAACACTGTCTAGCTTGAAATAAGAGATGTGAATTTCTGAATTAGGGGACTCATGATGGTTGAACAGCCACCAAAAGAGGTATTTCAGTTTGCCCTGTGGAGACCAATTTGATAGTTAATGTGGAATAAATCCCACGTGGGGAGCTTTCTGTCTTTATGACCTTAGACGTATTTAATTCCTTTTACCCCCTCCATCTGTCCTTAAATATATGAAGGGTCTTGGGAAGGAGGAGGATCTGGGGTCTCAGTTACAAAGCAAATTCTAGGCTAGTTGGGGCTAAGTGAGGCCCTATCTCAAAACAAATATATATATATATATATGTGTGTGTGTGTGTGTGTGTGTGTGTGTGTGTGTGTGTGTGTATAGATGTATAGGAATATATATACACACGTATTCCTATACATCTATAGGTACATGTAGGGGACTTAGAAACAAGTACCTGTAATAAATGTTATTGACAGCAATGAGAGAAAGTCCTCATCTGTGGAGATAAATCATTTTCCACTGCAGAACTCCTCTCTTTTGGGATCAGTAAAGAAAATAGTTGGCTGTCTAGCTGAAGATTTCACCTCACCGTTCTCTTGCCCCCCAACTTCCCAACTACTGGGATTATAGGTGTGTGCCACCACACCCAGCACCGAGAAGTCTTCATTGGATTTTCCTAACTCCCTTTGTCAGCCTTATTAGGCTTTAAGTAATCTCACTCATGTATAGAAGGCCACATTTTCTGCTCTGTTTCGTTTTCCTTCCTCAAGATACCGAGCTTGTTACTTCTTCTTTTTTTTTTTTAAGTCAACTAACTTTTATTTATTTATTTTACAACTTTATTTTAAAAAACAAAGATAAATGTACAGATTTTAAGCATTTATGCATAAAAGTATGCAAATACATTTTTGTCAGTACTTGTATTTTTTTAAAGGTTGGATAGTATGCATTAAAATCTTACTAGTTACAATGAGCATAAAGTACCTGTAAAACAAGATGTAACCTGGAATTAGTCAAAGTTTTCTTGGTGTATAGAGATTAAGCATAATAGTTTTTCATTTTCTTTCTTTTTATTTTTCTTGAACTTCATATAGTCTGCGAGTTGTTTTGGGGTGTTCAGAGCTTTCTGGTGTTAGTATCCAATTATCAGTGACTGCATATTATATCTGTTTTTTTGTGACTGGGTTACCTCACTCAGGATGATATTCTCTAGATGCATTCATTTTCTTAATTTCATGAAGTCATTGTTTCTGATAACTGAGTAGTACTCCATTGTATAAATATACCACAATTTTTGTATCCATCCATCTACTGAAGGACATCTGGGTTCTTTCCAGCTTCTGGCTACTATAAATAGAGCTGCTATGAACATTGAAAAAAAAAAAGAAAAAAAAATAAACAAAATTGAGAAATACTCATGAATATTCATAATTTTATTTAAAAATCTTTTGAAGATTAGGGAGATAGCTAAGTTTTCGAAGTGGTTATCTTGCAGAAATAGGGGTCTGAGTCTGATACCTAGAGACACATTATTTTTTAAAGCCAGCAATGGTAGTCTTGTAATCTTAGTGCTAGGTAGACAGGCACAGAAATATAGCACTCATTGACCAGCTCTTGTAACAGAATCTAGGAATGGAATTATATTAGAATAATTCCCAATGATTGTGAGAAATCTCCATGAAACCAACACAACAATTTCATGACTTTGGTTTCTTCAGAATACAGAATTGTTCTTGAAAGGTGTTCTATGATCTCCCAGGTGTAGAGGATTGGGATAGCCAAGGTTATTTTTATGATACTATGGAAGCTATGTTTTTACATATATAGCTTGTCTTTTGGGTAGAATGCTTTACTCACATGGTTCTTGTTAACAATCAGAGTGTATAAATTGCCTGATGTTCTGAGTAAAGTTTGCTATTAAAGGAGATTGTAATCTGTCTCATATTTAAGTTCCTAGAACAGTCATGGCCAATCATCCTGGTCTTATATTAAATTTCAAGCTTAGTAAGAAGCCATGCCTCAAAAATGGTAGGCAAGGAGAGAGAAGAACATCCAAGTTATTCTGCCTTTCATATGTACAAGTACATGTGTGTGCGT
>NC_137975.1:676309-728809 GCF_963924665.1 Micromys minutus
CGAAGAAGACCCTGAACTATCTAGCCCATTTCCTTATAAAGGGATCAGTCCTTGCCATGGACGTGGATCCCCTGATTGGTTGAAACTCATCAGGCCCTATGACGCCACGGGAGAGGCAGAGCTCAAGGAGTGGCAAGTTACCCAGCGCGTGCGCACAGACTTGTTTACTGCTAACTCCAGCCGGATGTCAGCGCCATCTTGTAATGGAGAATGTACAGGCGGCGCCCCACAACATGGGAATAGTCAAAGTTTTCTTGGTGTGTATAGATTAGACATAATGATTTCTAAATACCAAAAATTGCCACAAGGCTATCTTCTTAGCTCTTGATTTATTTAAGGTCCCGGTGTACCCCACTCTGAGTGGGTGCTGTACACTTGTTGTTTTCTATTTCTTCTCCTATTTTAATTTCATGTATATATCACTTTCTTCCTTTTCTTTTTTCATGTCCTTCTCTATATCTTTCCTCTTCTCAATCTCTCTTCTTTTCTTCACTTCTTCATCCCTTTTTCCTTTTGCTTTCTTATTTTTCTCTATCTTATTTTTATTTTAAAGATTTATCATATTTTAATAAAGTACATGTTTGTGATTATGTGCACATGAATGTAGGTACCTTCAGAAGTCTTTGGAGGAATTGTTACAAAAGATATGGGACATCTAAAGTGCTTTCTAGGCACTGAACCTGGGTCGTTCACAAGAGCAGTGCATGGAATTAACTGCTTACCCATCCCTTCAGTCTCTATTTCTTTCCTTCCCCCTTCTTCCTTTTCTCTCTCCCATAATTATTTTCCTTTCTCACTTTCTTCCTCATCCCTTTCTTTTGCTTTGCTTGTTTCTAGAAACTATATTTTTGAATGATGTAATTATTATTATACCAAATCATCATATTGATATATTTACACTAACATGTTAAACTGTCTCAATATTGAATTTAACTATGATTAAGTTATTTTAGCATCAACTATTTTATCTCATTCATTTTTCTATATTCTAATGTTTTTTGAAATACTTACTTTCCACATGTATTACTTTATAAGCACACATATTGATTAACAATTAAGTAACATATTTAGTAACTCATATTCAGTATTTCAAACCTATAGATCTTTTGTTTTCATTACTAATGGTCATCAAG
Source organism: Micromys minutus (assembly GCF_963924665.1). Taxonomy (NCBI): domain Eukaryota; kingdom Metazoa; phylum Chordata; class Mammalia; order Rodentia; family Muridae; genus Micromys; species Micromys minutus. Next base: position 677,443 of record NC_137975.1, read on the forward strand.
TGTTTAACAATTTAAGAAGTAATTATCAAAGTACATAATATATGGGGTTTTATTCATGCCCTTTGCAAAATAGAAAAAAATATATTATTTATGAGTTTTTTTGCTCAAAATATTATTCATTCGTAGGTCAGCACAGTCCTGTATCTAACTTACCCACTAACCGCTCACTATAGTTCAATTAAATGTCCTGGAAAGATGTTCAATGCATTAGAACACTGATAATCTTGCAGAGGACCTTAATTTGTTTCCAAGCACCAACAGCTTAACATCACAATCAGTAACTCCAGGTTCAATAAATCTGACACCCTATTCTGGCCTCTAGGCACCAAACATGCAGAAGGTACATACACACATAGAGACAATGCACAATTACGCATAAAATAAAATTAAATTAAAAAATAAGAAATAAAGAAATACCTATCTCTCAGTCATCCATGTTACAAGAAATATCAGTGCTTTCTCTATAGTATTGTATGTGGAGGAAGTGTTATTCTACAATGAAGATAGCCTAAAGATTTTTTTCCAATCATTTTGTTGAATCTTTTCCTCTTATATCCAAGTTTTTTCTTACAAGAGAAACTTATCCTGAAAAAACTGTGGCATGCTCATTATCCCGTTCGCATGGCTTACAGTAAATCTTTTCCTGTGAGGATGACTTCAGTCATTTCACTGTGGCAGGGTATCATCTTCACCAATAGTTATGTTACCGTTAATACAATAAAATCAAATAACATCACTGTTGAATGAGAACCCAGTGAGATGCTTAGGCACCATGCAGGTTGTAGGATTGCTCAGATATCCCTGAAACAAAATAAAGAAAATATCATTACTTTCCTTTCTGTGTGAATTGTAACAGGACTTGCAAATTGAATTTCAGGTGAATGTGTTAAAAGTAAAAAGCATTGGGTAATTACAGAGTATCATAAATGACCCAAGAGTCTAGTTATTTTCTTGCTGAAGTGAAGCATCTTATTAAAAAGGAGTATCATATAACACAATTCACAGATACAGTACATCAACAAAGGAATTCAAGGCAGTAGAGACTTGATATGGCTGGTCACACAACTACAGATGATACTGCCTGTGTGGGAACAGTCCCAGTACAGCAGAAAAATGATTGGGACTGAACAAATCCAAAATTTAGCAGAAGAAATGACAAACCTCCCAATCAAATCTCTCTACAGTATCTGGGATCAACTCCACTAGTAGGTGGCATCTTTGCTCTAGTGTTACAGCCTACAACACAAAACCTCTGTCTTATGATGATTCCACCACCTGTATGCACTTTGCCTTGGCATGCTTTCCAAGGTCTTGGCATCTCCAGCATCTTAAGTACTTCATTAAAACTCCAGCTTCAGTGTAATAACTCTCTGCAGCTTCATCTCAGGGCCTCCTTGCAGGGAATCCAAAGTACTATATATTGCCTGGATATGGCAAACTCTCTAGAATCCTGAAGCTAGACTTCAAGACCTCCTCAATCTTTTATGTTTCATGTCTCTAAAACCTGCACCATGTGAATGATACTGGCAAACACTGCTGCCAACATGGAATGGACCAGTGTTGCTGAGACCTCAGTGTAATTGGTCTAGGAAGATTCTCCCTAGACAGTTCTTTTTAAGGAGCAGTGGAATGCTTTGGCCCTTTCAGTTTCAACTTCTTTTTTAAAAAAAATAAGTATGCATTTTCATTAGTTTGAAACTTGCATAGGTGGCTTCTTTCTTTAGGGTGACTTTCTCATTTTTTCATTGCCGAAAAATTCCTCTTTGATGGTGCTAATTTCGTTAATAGTCACAGCTGATTTGTTGTCTGCAATTTTCTCTTTGGAATCCTAAACTTGTAAAAATACCTTTCATAGACAAACTCCATATTGTTCACATCAGTTTATTGCTATAGATCTCAAAAAGGGGCTTGACAAGTAGTCATGTCATAGGCTAAATACTATATTGTATTGTGATTATCTATACCAAAGACATCTATTATTATAACGTCCTTCTTTGTCATTGAATTTCTCAAGGTACGTTTAGATAGACTATCTTGTGTATTGTATGGATGCATCACCCATGTGTTTCAAAGCCTCTGCCCTATGGGCACAGGAAGTTGAGGTGGGACATCTGGGAGAGAGAAGAAATTGTGTGATATAGTCAGGCAGGAGGTTCACATAGGAAGCTGTGTCAAGGCAGATGTAGGTCACTTGAGCATAAGTAACCAGCCACATGGCAGTATGTTGGTTAAAGGGTTATCTTTAGTAATGATTTAGTCACAGTAGAGCCTAGCTATATGGTCATATTTTTTTAATATATTGTGAGTCTGAGTCTTATTTCTCGGAGCATGAATGGAGCTGGGTAGCAGGCAAGGTCCAACTTAAACAAAATGCCACTCCATGTTGGTTGAGCACCAGTTTGTTTTAATATTTGTTTAATGTCCAACCTATCCTACTTTTTATCATTCAGTTCTTATGTGAAAGACATACAACCTAAATATTTATCATCAGCCTTAATCAGCTGGATCTGGGCAGATTTCTGCCCTCTACGCTTTTAGAATCTAATTCTCCATCAATAACTCTATTTTGTAACCTGCCATTTTCCATCTGAGCAGCTCTTAGTACCAATTGACCAGCCCTTATTCCTTTCTCCCTTCTTATCTCCTCTGACCCCAAGCCCCAAAACTCAACTCCCCTATTTTCTTCTGCCAAACTATTGGCTGTAGGCCTGCTTATTCCCATATCAGAGATGATGTGTGGGTCAAGCTTACATAGCACCTCTTGTGTACAGTCAGATTCTCTTCTCCTTGAGTGCATCAAGGCATTGAGAGCAAATATTTAGCATTATGATACATATAAAAAAGACCAAACCTGGACAGATATGGGTGGAATTCAACCAGCTTCTTTGGCAGAATATAACATTAATGGCTCTGACACAATTCCAGATGAAGTCATTATTTATCTCTGAAACGTCATGAAAACAACTTCCTTTCCCACATATTTCTCTGTATTATGCTCTATACCACCAGAATGGTATTCTGTATTACTTCTACCAGAACAGCGATTTATGCTCCACTGATGGAATTTTAGGGCTACTTTAGCTATAATTGTTATCTTTCACCATTCCTCCATGAATTGGTTGTAAAAGCCAGCAAACCACATGCTTTGATCAGGTTTATCAACGCAAAGGCTATTCCTCTTTTTACTTCTTTTTTGACTACCTTTTTCTTCTACTGTAAGAAAACATGCTGGCAAACACAATTTAAAAAAGGACTTATTTCAGCTTACACTTCCAGAGTGATACAGCCTATCACTGGGGAAGGCATGAAAACAGGAAAATGAAGCCAGGAGACAACTACACTGACAGGAATTTAAAAGAGGACAGGAAGTGGATATGTAATGTCTGCCCCAGTGATCTACTTTCTTTAGATGAATGAATTCACCTGCCGTATGAACCCCCACAAGGTTCTGAAATACCACAATTATCCAGGGCTTTTCACTCAAATATATACACACATATTTCATATTCAAATATCAACCTTACCAGAATATTAAGTAAAATATTTTACAGACCTTTCAAAGTCTGCAAGCTATATTATGACTAAATCATTGTTTTTTTTAAAGGTTAGGTATATTAATACTTAATTACAAATACTTGGTGCTTGTTGGAACATGGTCAAGAAAAAGATGCAGGGCAAACACTGCCTTGAGGAACTGTGACAGAGGCTTCAGGGGGAAAACGCAGAGGGTCTTTTTTCTTAGGTACAATCTATAGAACATGGCAGGCAATTGTCTTTAGACTGGACTGTCCAGAGAAAGTTCTTGGAAAAGGCTGCTTGGTTAATATTTAGTATGTGATGAATTACAGTTTCTTACATTTTTTTAACTCAAGCAAAGGCCCTTGAATCATTATTTTCTTTGTCATATCATGTATGAAAGAATGAGTCAGAGTATGTCTGAAGCTATAGAGAGTATTCTTCATTTTCCGTGTACTTTTATAAATAACACATGCTAGTTAACATAGCATTGCTATACCTTGTACAGTCTTGGTCTGTGTGGATCAGTGAATACAGGGCTTCGGAATGCACTCTGGGTTGCTACTGGATCAGCAAATACTTAACATTCTCATCTATCAGAATGATGGTTTCCTTGGCTCTATGCAAATCCTGGTATTTTCCCCTGAAGCCTTCATTGTAGGGTGACAGTAGACTCAATTCTAATTACCACAGAGTAGTAGTTGCAATAAAGCAACTGCCAGTTTCTGAGGAGGGAATCTTATCTTCTTCTATGTGCTATTGCTGAAGGTACTGGAACTTCTATTGAGTGTCTAAACTCATTTGAAACATTGATATTATAGGGAGTTGCTTATTTTTTTGCTCAGAAGATGCCAGTATAGTATGAATTATATCTATTTTTGACTGTTCCTCTATGCTACCAAGTCACTAGAAACATTTTTAGGTAAATTGACAAGTGAGCACAGTGACTGGAAAGAAAAAGGGTGGCAACCTTGTCAATATGAATTGAAGGGCATAGCTGTATAGGAACTAAAAGCACATGATTTCAAAATATATAATGTTAACTCAATTACAAGGATTAAACAAACATCTCATAAATTGAATAGTAATCATGTCTTCTGGGGTCCATAGTAGAAGAGTGGAGGATGAAAGTGAGTAAGATGGCTTCCTCAGCTTCAGTAACTGTAGAGGTTTCTTATGGTTTATGTAGCACTCTTTGTTCATGAGGAAAATATGAGTTCCAGGCTTATAGAATCTTTCAGACTGTAGTACCATTCTATTAAGGCTGATAACGAGTTTAATGTCTGAGACATGGAAAATGTAAGAAGAAGTCCACCTCCAGAATGTTGTCATCTCACTTTCTCACATACACCAATGCACAAAAGCTTCCTTTCCCTACAAGTTAATATAATTTCCAACATTAAAACGTAAGTCAGAATGTCAGTTATGCAGGCAATTAAATGTATAAACTACATCCCATGATAGAATAAGAGTAGTAAATTTCTGCTGAATTGCAAAATGGCAGGAACAGAAGGGAATATAATAATGGGGGGCACTGTAGTTATCTAGGTAGTAAAGTAACTCTCCCTCTCCCCCCCTCTCTTTATTTGTGTACCTTTTCCTTCCAACCTATATTACTCTATAATCTCTTCCAAAGCTCCAAGGCAGTAGTGAAAGAATGTTAGTAGGAAAGGAAGCATAGATCTCTTTAGACTACTTCCTGTTGATTCTGGATGCTTAGATTTTTTGGTCATGTCCAATTTTCATTGTAAGGGTATCTGTAACTTCCTGCCACACTACAACAGCAATTAAGAGCTACAGGGACCAGCAGCAACAGTTTTTTGCTTATTTGTTTGTTTGTTTGTTTGATTTTTATTGTCCCCACACTCATCTCTTGGCTCTGTCAGTTGTCCCTTCTGAAGGGTTAGAGAATTCTGATCACAAACTTTCTAAAGCTGGCAAAATTATGTACCTGCTATCACTCCAAGCAAATCAAAATAACCTGTTGTAAAGCCACATTTTATCCCACAGCTGGGAGTGAAAAGAAAACATATTCATATAAAATGGGTTTTTAAAGAAACCAAAACTCTCATTTCAGACCATTTAAGAGGATAATGAAAACTACATTTAGATTGACTTTGACAACCTGTATCAGACTTCAAGAAGTCTAATGCCATGTCATCATCAGCATATTTAAAACACACTACTGTTTAGAAAAAAATTTTCAGGCATCCATCATCCCAATTACATGTGCACAATACAGCTTAAGGTGTGACTACTTAGCAACTCATTTACAGAGTACATGTCACCACAAGGATAGGTTTTGTAGCTAAAAGTCCTAGAATCTAATATAAGTATGAATGATATAGCATATAGATGAGCAAGACATAAAGTACATGTGACATCCAACTAAAGAATGGGTTCTATTAATAGAACTACAAATATTCTGGGTGGTGTTGTGAAGTAGCAAAAGGGTCCCACTCTCCTGTAAATACATTGAATCAAGGTTTTGCTAGTTGAATATGATTGTCTGGTATGTGAAATGTAGTCAAGCCACACTAGGTGACAAAGTATTGGATAAAGCTAACTTTCCATTCCAATCTTTTATCAAATATCTATAATTCTTCCTTTGGGTAGGACTTTGTATTCTCCTTCTGCCAAAATTCTGGTTTGAATTTGCAAAAGACTAGTGCCTACAGACATAGTCAGTATGAGTTTATATATTCATCTTTCCTATTAAATCTGGAAAACACTCTTTTCTTTAAGGCTGCCTCCACCTCTGACCTTTACAGTCTTTTAATCATTTTATTAACAAAGACTTTTTAAATCAATAAATTAACATTTATTTATAATTATGGATTGCCATCATTCTGAAGCCAGGGGTGACTTGACAGTTGAGAGCAAGAGATGCTCACATCTTGGTCATGATTGCTGCCTCCATCAGGAATGCTCTCAGGATGTTCATGAAGAAGGCTTAATGCAGTACACAGCTAGCTTGCCCTATATCCTTCTACCATGTGAGGTTTTATTACCTCTTCTCTCTGGTATACACAATATTCCCATATATTCCAACCTGCTAGCACCTTCACTGTGGACTTCTCAGGTTTCATGGTTGAAATAAAATAAATTTCATAGTTTCACACTGACCAGACTTGGTGGTTTCATATAATACCAAAGCAAATAAATTAAGGCATACATTTAAAACATCATTTAATATAATCTGATGAATTTATCAAAGGCAATTGTGTGTGCTAGAAACTTAGGTTTCAAAGGAATATATGTACAGTTGGGGAGTGAGCAAACCATATTGGCATATTAGTAGGAAATATCTGAATTCTTGAGAAAAACAATAAAAAGTCTGTTCCTAGATTTAGGGTTTTAAACAGCAACAACAAAGAAACATCTAACAAAATGTTCATGAAAAAAAACTCAGATCTTTTTCTCTTACACTCATGTCTCCGTGCACTGGAGCTGTTACCAGCCTTTACCTTAATTTGTTTTAATTTTCACACACACACACACACACACACAGAAACACACACACACACACACACACACACACACACACACACACACACACACACACACACACGTCCAAATATGTCAGGACATACTTGGGGCAGAGGGGCAGAGGGGCAGAGGGGCAGAGGGGCAGAGGGGAAGAGGGGCAGAGGGGCAGAGGGGCAGAGGGGCAGAGGGGCAAAGGACAACTTTTAAAAGTTGGTTTTTCCATTTGGTTCCCAAGGACATAAGTCATCCAAATGGGTAGGAAGTGCCTTTACCCACTTAACCCTGCACATGTGTCCTCATAGTATTTTAAAATAATCATTGAAGTTAACAATAATAAAATTTCTGTTGGTAAAATAGCATTTTGCTTTATAGGAAACAATCATTGTGTTATTTTTCTACACTTATAAATATACTCACTCACAAATGTGGCTGCTAATGTTCCTGGACATTATATTCAATGAGCCAAAGCCCGATTTTCATTTTCTTTTGTTTTTTATTTTATTGGATATTTTTCTGTATTTACATTTCAAATATAATATCCTTCTCCCACACTCCCCTTCCTCCTCCAACTCAACTTGTTTCCATGCAGGTGTTCCATCTCCCAGGGACCCTCTCCTCCACAGTGCCTTGGCTGATGATGATGTTCTTCTCATATGGGTGCAAATTTTTTTAGCTATTTCAGTCCTTTCTCTAGCTTTTTCATTTGGGTACTCATGTTGAGTCTAAATTTTAGCTGCAAGCATCCTCATCTGTGTCTGTATGACTCTAGAGGAGCCTCTGAGGAGACATCCATGTCTGGTTCCTGCCAGTAAACACTTCTTGGCAACAGCAATAGTGCTTGGGTTTGGTGGCTATATATGCTGTGGATCACCAGTAGAGGCAGCTTCAGAGTTATCTTTTCTTCCATCCTTGCTCCTCTATTTGGCCTTGTATTTTCTACCCTGTTTTGTTCTCCCTTTTAAGCAGTACTGAGGCATCTGATTTTGGTCTTCCTTCTTTTTGAGCTTCATAAGTTTTGTGAATGGTTTCTTGGTTATTCCTACCTCTTTTATGGGGGGAAAGAGAGATAGCATCCCCTTATAGGTGGATATTCACCATGAATTTTCTTTTGTGACAGGGTTACCTCACTCAGGATGATAGCTTCAAGTTCCATCCATTTGCCTAGGAGTAGTACTCCATTGTGTATATATATCACACTTTCGGAATCCATTCCTATGTTTAGAGACATCTGGGTTTTTTCCAGCTTCTGGCTATTATAAAAAAAGGCATCTCTGGACATTGTAAAGTTTGGGTCCTTGTTAGATATTGGAGCTACATTTGGGTATATGCCCAGGAGTGGTATTGATGGGTCTGCGAGTAGCACTATGTCCAAGTTTCTGAGGAACTACCAGACTGATTTTCAGAGTGGTTGCTCCAGTTTACAATCTCACCAACAGTGGAGGAGTGTTCCTCTTTATCCACATCCTCCCAGACCAGAATCTGCTGTCACCTGAGTTTCTGATCTTAGCCATTCTGAATGGTGTGAAGTAGAATCTTAGAATTGTTTGGATTTTCATTTCCCTGATGAGTAGTGATGTTGAGCATTTCTTTGGGTGCTTGTCAGTCACTCAATATTCCTCCATTGAAAAGTCTCTGTGTAGCTCTGTACCCCAATTTTTAATATGATTATTTGATTCTCTAGGGTATAGCTTCTTGTGTTCCTTATATATATATTGCATACTATCCCTCTATTAGATGTAGGATTGGTAAAGATCTTTTTCCAATTTGTTGTTTGCCATTTTGTCTTTTTAACAGTGTACTTGGCCTTACAGAAACTTTGCAATTTCATGAGGTCTGATTTGTCAGTTGTTGATCTTAGAGCATAAGCCATTGGTGTTCTGTTCGGGAAAATTTCCCTTGTGACTATGTGTTCTAAGCTCATCCCCACTTTCTGTTCTATTAGTTTTACTGTACCTGGTTTTATGTAGAGGTCTTTGATCCACTTGGACATTAGTTTTGTACAAGGAGATAAGAAGGGATAAATTTGCATTCTTCTGCATGCTGACTGCCAATTGAACCAGCACCATTTGTTGAAGAGGCTGTTCTTTTTCCTAGAATGTTTTAGCTCCTTTGTCAAAAATCAAGTGACCATAGCTGTGTGGGTTTCTGGGTCCTCAATTCTATTTCATTGATCTTTTTTCCTGTCTCTGCACCAATACAAGGCAGATTTTATCACAATTGATCTGTAACAAAGCTTGAGGTAAGGGATGGTGATTCCCCCAAAAGTTTCTTTTATTGTTGAGAATGTTTTTTGCTAAACTTATTATTATTATTATTATTCCACATGAATTTTCAAATTGCTCTTTCTAACTCTCTGAGGAATTGAGCTGGAATTTGAATGTGTAGATTACCTTAGGCAAGATAGCCATTTTTACACTGTTGATCCTTTCAATCCATGATCATGGAACATTTTTCCATCTTCTGAGGACTTCTTCCATCTTTTTCTTCAGAGGCTTGAAGTTCTTGTTGTACAAATCCTTCACTTTCTTTGCTAGGGTCACAACAAGGTATTTTATATTATTTGTGAATATTGTGAATGGTAATAATTTCTTTCTCAGCCTATTTGTGCTTTAAGTAGAGAAAAGCTACTGATTTGCTTGAGTTACTATTATATCCAGAAATTTTGCAAAAAAAAAAAATTTCCTGGTAAAATTTTAGGGTCATTTACATATACAATCATTTCATTTGCAAATAGTGATATTTTGACTTCTTCCTTTTCAATTTGTATCCATCTGTCCTCTTTTTGTTGTCTTATTTCTCTGGCTAGTACTTCCAGTACTATATTGAATAGATTGGGAGAGAATGAGCAGTCTAGTCTGGTTTCTGACTTTATTACAGTTGCTTCAACTTTCTCACCATTTACTTTTATGTTGGCTAGTGGTTTGCTGTATATTACTTTTACTATGATTAAATATGTGCCTTAAATACCTGCCTTTGCCCAGACTTTTAACATAAAGAGGGGTTGAATTTTGTCAAATGCTTTCTCAGAATCCAAAAAGATAATCATTTGATTATTTTCTTTCAGTTCGTTTATGTAATAGATGACATTGCTGGATTTCTGTATGTTGAACTATCCTTGTATCCATGGGATGAAGCACACCTGATCATGGTGAATGATTACTTTGATGTAGAGAGTATTGGTATTAGGTCTTCTATGAAGGTCTGATAGAATTCTGCACTAAACACTAAACCCATCAGGTACTGGGCTTTTTTTTTTTTTTTTTTTTTTTTTTTTTTTTTTTTTGGTTGAGAGCATTACAATTACTGCTTCTATTTTTTTAAGGGGTTATGGGTTAAGATGGTTTATCTGATTCTGATTCAACTTTGATAGCTGGTATCTGTTTAGAAAATTGTACATTTTCTCTAGGTTTTCTAGTTTTTTGTTTTTTTTTTTTTTTTTTTTTCTTTTTTAGTATTGACTTTTGTAATAGGGTCAGAAGACTTCTGCAATTTCTTCAATTTCTGTTATTATGTCTCCCATTTTCTTTCTGATTTTGTCAATTTGGATACTCTCTCTGCACCCTCTAGTTTGTCTGACTAAAGGTTTATCAATCTTATCAATTTTCTCCAAAAAAATAAAAATAAAAACAGCTCTTTGTATAGTTCTTTTTGTCTCTATTTGGTTGATTTAAGCTCTGTGTTTGATTATTTCACACCAACTACTTTTTTGAGTGTATCTGTTTCTTTTTGTTCTACAGATTTCAGTTTTGCTGTGAAGTTGTTAGTGTTTCTCCAGTTTCTTCTTGGAGGCACTCAGTGCTATAAGTTTTCCTCTTAGCACTGCTTTCATTGTATTTCATAAGTTTGGGTATGATATCCCTTCATTTTCATTAAGTTCTAAGAAGTCTTTGATTTCTTTCTTTATTTCTTCCTTGACTAAGCTATCATTGTGTAGAGCATTGTTTAGCTTCCATGTATATGTGGGCTTTTTGTTTTTTGGGTTTTTTTTGTTTTTGTTTTTGTTTTTCTTTTTATTGACGACCAGCCTTAGTCCATGTTGATCTGATAAAATGCATAGAATTATTTAAATATTCCTCCATCTCTAGAGGCCTATTTTGTGACCAACTATGTGGTCAGTGTTGGAGAAGGGGCCATGAGGTGCTGAGAAGAAGGTATAGTCTGTTGTTATAGGTTGAAATATTCTATAGATGTCCGGTAAATTCATTTTGCTCATAACTTCTGTTAAGTTCAATATGTCTCTGTTCAGTTTCTGCATCTATGGTTTGTCCACTGATGAGAGTAGGGTGTTGAAACTGCCCACTATTTTTGTGTATGCTGTAATATACTCTGACTTTGGTAGGGTTTCTTTTATGAATATGGGTGTTCTTGTATTTAAAACATACATACTCAGGATTGAGAGTTCATCTTTAGAGATTTTTGTTTTGCCAGTAAAAAGTGTCTTTTCCTGTCATTTTTGATGACCCTCTTTGAAAGACATTTCTATTCAATATCAGAATGACTATTGCGGCTTGTTTTTTTTTTTTTTTTTTTTTTTTTTGGGGGGGGGGGGTCATTTGCTTGGAACACTTTTTCCCCAACCTTTTATTTTGAGATAGTTTCTGTCTTTTTTGCTGAGATGAGTTTCTTGTATGCAGCAACATGATGGATCCTGTGTGCATGTCCAGTCTGGTAGTCTTTTTCTATTTATTGGAAAGTTGATTCCAGTGATGGTAAGGGATTTTAAGGAATAGTGATTGCTGTTTCCTGCTATTTTTGTTGTTACAGGTGGAGTTATGTTTATTTGCTTTTCTTCTATGCTGTTCATTGCAAGAGGATTAGTTTCTTGATTTTCCTAAGGAGAAGTTTCCCTCTCAGTAGAGGGGTTTTTCCTCTATTATTTTTTGTAAGGCTGGGTTTATGGACAGATATTGTGTAATTTTTTTTTTTTTTTGTTTTGGTCCTGGAACATCTCGGTTTCTCCACCTATGGTGATTGAGAGTTTTGCTGGATATAGTAGCCTGGGCTGGAACTTGTTTTCCCATAGGGGCTGTATGATATCAGTCCAGAATGTTTTAGCTTTTATAGTCTCTGTTGAAAACTCTGGTTTGGCCACCAGGAACAGTGGAGATCCAGGGACACAGTCCTGGTGAGACTTCTCTGTGAGTAGCCAGGGCTCAAAAAGGTCTGGGCCAAGCACACACAGAAAGTGTCCCACCCACATAAGATCAGGGTAGCAGGAACTCTGCTGTAGGGACTCGGATTCCACCTGGAATGCCCTGGCATTCAAACCAAATGCTCAGGCCATTTACCACCTAAAATGGCAGAGATCCAGGGATGCAGGCCAGGTACAAAGGAGAGATGGGAACCAATCACTGACAACAAAACCACATCATCACAGACAACAAGATGGCAAGAGGAAAGTGAAAAAACTTACCCAATGGAAACCAATACAACTTGGAAACATCAGAATCTAGCTCTCTCATCACAGCAAACAGCAGAATGCAAAACACTCCAGAAAAAGAAGACTCAAATGTGAAATCATACCTAAAGATGATGATAAAAAATCTTTAAAAAAGAAAGGGAGGAAAAGCATAAAGAAACAGAAGCTTTTAAAGAGAAAACATGAAAAATACTCAAAGAAATCAAAGAACTAGAGGAAAACAGAACCAAAGAGATAGAGGAATTGAAGAAGGAATTTAAAATGTTAATGTAAACAATAAGTAAACACTAAAAGAAAAAACCCTAGAGGTAAAAAACCTAAAAAAGAAATCAGGAGTCACAGATCAAAGCATCTCCAACACATTACAAAAAATGGAAAAGAGACTCTCAAGGGCCAAAGACAACATAGAAAACATAGACAAAACAGTCAGAGAAAAGGCAAAACCAAAAAGCTTCTAACCCAAAATGTCCAGGAGATCCAGGACACAATGAGAAAACTAAACCTAAGGATAATAGGAATAGAAGAAGGCAAAGTATATCAACTAAGAGGCACAGTAAATATCTTCAACAAAATTATAAAAGAAATCTTTCCTACCCTTAAGAGTGAGATGACCTAGAGAATAAAAGAAGCCTACAAAACTCCACATAAATTGGACCAGAAAAGAAATTCCTCCTGACACATTATAGTCAAAATGCCAGGTACCCAAAGCAAAGAAATAATACTAAAATCAGTACTGGAAAAAGGTCATATAACATATAAAAGCAGACCAATTACAATCACACCCTACTTCTCAACAGACTACTACAAAAGCTAGAAGATCCTGGACAGATATCATACAGACCCTAAGAAAACACAAGCATCAGCACAAGCTGCTATACCCAGCAAAACTCTCAATGACCATAGATGGAGAGACCAAGATATTCCAGGACAAAACTAAATTTACACAATATCTGAACACAAACCCAGCACTACAAGGAATTAAAGGAGGTAAACCCAAGACAAAGAGGGAAACTACATCCTAGTGAAGAAGAAGAAGAAGAAGAAGAAGAAGAAGAAGAAGAAGAAGAAGAAGAAGAAGAAGAAGAAGAAGAGGAAGAGGAAGAGGAAGAGGAAGAGCAGGAGGAGGAGGAGGAGGAGGAGGAGGAGGAGAAGGAGGAGGGGGGAGGAGGAGGAGGAGGAGAAGGAGGAGGGAGGAGGAGGAGGAGGAGAAGGAGGAGGGGGGAGGAGGAGGAGGAGGAGGAGGAAGTGGAAGAGGAGGAAGTGGAAGAGGAGGAGGAGGAAGAGGAAGAGGAAGAGGAAGAAGAAGAAGAAGAAGAAGAAGAAGAAGAAGAAGAAGAAGAAGAAGAAGAAGAAGAAGTAGAAGAAGAAGAAGAAGAAAGACACCCAGGCACAATTCTACCTCTAAAAGCAAAAATAGAAGGAAACAGAAACCACTATTCCTTAATATCTGTTAACATAAACTGACTCATGTCCCCAAAATGTGACATAGACTATCAGACTGGATACATAGACAGAATCCAGCATTTTGCTGCTTACATGAAACTCATCTCAGAAACAAAGACAGACACTATCTCAGAGTAAAAGGTTGGAAAAGAAAATTTAAAGAAAACGGCCCCAAGAAACAAGCTGGAGTAACCATTCTAATATTGAATAAAGTAGATTTTCAACCAAAAGTTATCAAAAAAAGATAAGAAAGGACACTTTTTACTCATTTCAGGACAATTTTGTCAGGAGGAACTCTCAGTCCTTAACATATATGCTCCATACACAAGAGCACCCATATTCATAAAAGAAATCCTACTAAAAATAATTTTACCCCACACAATAATAGTGGGAGACCTCAATTCCCCATGCTCATCAATGGACAGATCATGGAAACAGAAACTGAACAAGAACACAGTGAAACTAGCAGAAAGTATACACCTTCTTCTCAGCACCTCACAGCACCTTCTCAAATTTACCATATACTCACAAAACAAGCCTCAATGTGGAGAGCAGGTGTGGCTGCAATCCCAAAATGATGTTTGGGACTCCAGCCTGGTCTTGTGACTGGCACCTGACTACCTCCTGCCCCCAAGATTAGCCACTCCCACCTTGTGAGCTGTGCAGGTGCACCCATGATGTGAGATCATGACACTAGGACTGTGCTTGGAGGCAGGGAAAATGAAAAAGAGAAATGGAAAGGGGAACAAAAGGAGAAACAGAAGGGGAAATTAGGAGGGAGATGGAAAGAGACAGAGAGGGGACAGAAAGATTTTCATGAGTAGGCTGTAATGTTTTTGAATAAACCGCTGTGAGAAGAACGCTGTGTTGTAGCTCTTTTTCTGCTGGTCAAAGACGGAAGTGACAAGTGGTGGCTCATACGGCGAAACTACCCCTCGGCATTCAGAGCTCATCAAAGTCAGGGTGACTAGTCCGTAAGCTCCCGGATAAGTGGGAAAATGATAGTTCTCAGTTTGAGACTATAAAGCTCCCCGGTACAGGGAATGAGGAAGGCTCTCAGTTTGAGACTATAAAGTTCCCCGTACAGGGACAAGTTGTACCCAGCACTATGGGAAACACAACATCAGTTCAGACAGTTCACCAAGCTCTGAAGGATTTGCTGAAAGTGAAAGGAATTGGGCTAAAACAGGAGACTGTAGAGAATTTTTTTAAAAGCAATGGACCAGGTAGCTCCCTGGTTCCCAGTATCTGGACATCTCACAATGTCTAGTTGGAAAAAATTAGGAAAGGATTTGCAGTTTGCCGAAGAGCAAGGGGTACTAGCTAAAGGAGTGCTGCCGGTATGGAAATTGGTGAAGAACTGTATAGGAGATGAGCAACGGTCTAGTGCAGAGCTGGAGAAAGGAAATGAGGCTGTGAATCAGGTTAGGGAAGAGCACTCCCAGAATTCAGAGGTGAGCGAAGTGTCTAGTGAGGGAGAAATGTCGGAAGATGATCTGAAGAGCATAGCCGACAGTTTAGAGAAAATGAAAGTATGGGTTGAACCCTCAGCTTCGGGGCCACAAATTCTGCCTCCTTATGCCCCAGGCAGAGTGGAAGGGTGTAGTGTAGTTTGCATCTTAATATCCTAGGCACTAGAGCTTGGAAATCACTCCCAAATAGAGGGGAAGTAAGTGGAAATCTGACTAAGATTCTCCAAGGACCCACAGAGCCATTTGCAGACTTTGTGGCAAGGATTATGGAAGCAGGGGTGGGGGGATGCGTTTTTGGAGACCCCGATGCTGTCATGCCTCTACTAAAACAGCACATATTTGAACAGTGTACTAAGGAGTGTAGGCAAGTGATTACCCCGTACAACAGCAAAGGGTTAGAAGCCTGGATGAAGTTGTGCAGAGACCTGGGAGAGCTGCTAACTAATTCAGGCCTAGCAGCTGCAGTTATACAGATGTCACAAGGAAGAAATGGTCAAAAGAGTGGGACTTGTTTTGAATGTGGACAGCCTGGCCACATAAAGCATCAATGCCCGCAGCAAGACAGAAGTGACAGGCAATGTGCTTACCAACAGGGGACGCCTGGGCTGTGCCCGAAGTGCAGAAAGCAGGGCACTGGGCCAATGAGTGCTGTTCAGTGAAGGACATCCATGGGCAGTCCTTAAACCTTGGTGTCCTGCCAAAACACTGGAGGCGGGACCCCTGACCCCAGGGCCCTCAAATATATGGGGCAATGTCAGAAGGATGGCCAAACTTAAACCCTCCGATGCATTGGGGCTGGCCAGGCAAGCAACCAAAGGCAGTGCAGGACTTGACTTCTCTTCCACCACCAGACTCATATTACCCCCCCCCCCCCGAATGGGAACTCAATTAGTGGATACAGACTTTAAGGGCCCTTTACCTCTTGATACTGTGGGATTAATTTTGCGGAGGAGTTCTGTCACAATGCAGGGATTGGTAGTCCATCCTGGGGAGATAGATCCAGATTATACTGGGCAGGTAAAAATTATGGTCTCATCCCCTGGAGGCTTGTATGTGATTTCTCCAGGGGTCAGAGTGGCTCAATTGGTCCATCTGCCCAACCTTCATGCATAATTTCCTGCCAATTATCAGGAGCGAGGAAGTGGATAAAAATTGTTAGATACCCAACCACAGTAGTTATTAGGAGTGATGAATCAGGGGGCAAGGAGGATAATCTCCTTATAAAGTGCTTCTCATGAAATCATTAAGATCTGAGTTTGATTCCCACATAAGAAGTCAGATGTGGCATCTAATTACATTTCAGGGGATATGAATGTAGGTAGATTTCTTTAAGTCACTGCCATGTCAGTTTATCCCTGTCAGCATATTCTGAGTTCACTGGGAAATTTTGTATTAGGGTTTTCTGTTTCTGGGTTTGTGGGTCTTGGGGAAGATGAAGAAAAACAAGAAGAAGAAGAAGAAGAAGAAGAAGAAGAAGAAGAAGAAGAAGAAGAAGAAGAAGAAGAAGAAGAGGAGGAGGAGGAGGAGGAGGAGGAGGAGGAGGAGGAGGAGGAGGAGGAGGAGGAGGAGGAGGAGGAGGAGTAGAAAGGGGAACGGGAGAGAGAAGAGGAGCAGAAGGAAGGTGAGGAAGGAGAAAAAGAAGTGAAAGAAGGTGAAGAGAGGAGAAAATTTCATGGGTTAGGTGAGTCATAAAATCATGGCCAATGGGCTGTCCAACTGGAAGTATGAGCAGCCCATATGGAAAATAGTGAGTTATAACTCATGCTAATAGATGGGAAAGTAGATTCTAATAGCTTTCAGAATAAGTGTCTGCCGAGCTCTAGTCTATTAAAAGCTGACTATAAATATCAAACTTTTGTGTCTTTATCCCTCACAGTTAGTGTTGAGTTAAGGACCACAATGAAACAAAGGGACATTCTCTCAACCACGTTGACCATCAGTCCAAAAGCTTTAAACTCAACTCAATATTCATGAATAAAAAGGATATAAAAGAAATCAATTTGTCTCAATTTAGTGTATAGTCCAACTTTAAATGACAAGAAAAGAAAATTTGTGTATATCTCTAGAGGTGGTAAGACACTGAAAAAGACCTGCAGATCAAAGCATCACTTCTTACTGAACTCTATACTTTTTAAGTTAAAAAAGAAAATTATATCCCCGGAGGCAGACAAGAAATACATATTTTATAAATGTATATAATATCATTTATATGTGAATGAATCTTTGAATGAAATTCTTGATCATAAATTTTTTTCATTTTTCTGAAACACAAACTACTAAGCTCCTCAACAGTTCTTGTTTTTATGAATCAGAACACCCCCTTAAGCTCTGATGATAAAAAAAATGTATACTACTAGACTTCCTATCTCAGCAAAAAGACTTTAGGTACAGAATAGATGAAATTAACTTCCATTGAGTTTGCTAAATTGATTGGTTGTGCTAGAAGAAATAAGCTGCAGAGAATTCTATACCAACTCAGGGTCCTCAGGTCTCACAATTACTTACCAAGTGTCTCAGTGTGGCTTTATTCAGGCCTGTGTGTGTGTGTGTGTGTGTGTGTGTGTGTGTGTGTGTCTTATGTGTGATGAGGAGAGAGAAAGAGATATATAGAAAGATGAGACAAAGAAACAGAGAAACAGAGAGACAGAGACAAACAAAAACAGAGAGGGAGGAGGTATGTTTGCAATGTGTATACAGATGAGCATCCATAATTGAGCACAAAAGGCTTAGCAGAAATTGTGTTGTATGGTCATATGTCCTACTTTATAGCCCTCTGCCAGATTTTGACAAATCATGGTCACTCACTGAACTTTCAGTTATCATGGTGACTAGACATTTCCAGCAAATTTTCTGGATCTGCTCTACACATCCCTGGTGTTACAGGCATTCAGGCAGCAACTCCAAGCTTTTTATGAGGCAGGATTAAATTCTGGTCATTATGCTTCTAAAGAGATTTAACACTGTGTCTACTATTTCCCCTGGTCCAGCTCTGACTGAAAAAATTCAACAACACAGGAAAAGCACTTTCCTGCAATATCAGATCTGCATACCCTCTTTAAGTGAAGGTTCTGGCACACAGCATCTCTAGAATAATCAGACTTTGACCTTCTATGATGCTGGACTAGCAAGGTGCTTATCAATGACCTTAGAACTCTGTGAAACCAAACTTTGGTTAACAACACTAAAAATAAGAATTATAAGTAATTAAAAATAAAAGACCCTCAAAGTGAGGACCCCCATGCTCTGTCCTAGGTAAGGCAAAACCCCAAATCACTCACAAGAAGCGGTCTTGATGCAAACTGCAAGAGGATTTTTATTTCAAGCACCCTGGGGCCCACAGTTGTATGCCTTGCAAGGATAGAGGACTTAGAACCCTGAGTGCAGGATCAGAAAAGCTTTTATAGGGTCCACAACAAAACCCACGAATCACAAACCAATCATTTAAAATCATCTAAACCTGTGGTTTCTAGGCCAATCATGTTAAACTAACTAAGCCTGTGATTCATGGGCCAATCAGTTTCCTATAGTCTCAGGGGTCTGTATTTGCTTGGTCTCCTGGGTGGGTGTGAGAATGTCAGTCAAGATAAGTTACTAGGGTGGGGAAGGTTACCTGTAGAGTGAGGTAGCTTGGGGTCCTTGGAGGGGTTAGGCTATATTTTTTATCCTTTCAAAAAGACATACAGAGATATTGAAATTTGTTAGAAAACATCACTGCTTTTCTCATTGATTCCAAAATTTAGCTCACCCTAGCCATTATTTACCTTCAGCACCCCAGAGAAATGGTTTCAGTCATACATGCTAATAGCATAGAATAGAAAGGTCTTCCACTGGTGAGCATGTGTACATGCTGACTGCAGGGAAATGCATATATCTTTCTCTGGATTTCTATGATTTATGCTTTCTCTCAACTCACAGGGATCTTTTATTATTCTGTGTATAAATATCTTTCCATAGTGTTATGAATCTGTAACAGATGTGTAACTCTATTGAGGCTTATGTCACAACCAAAATCATTGATGTTCTAGATTATTTTACTGTAAGTTTGTAAGACTTAGATACTTGGAAACACCCTTGAATGAGACTAGAAATCAAAGATTGATGCAAAAGCTAGAGGTTTATTAGTCTAGTCCACTTCGATGCCCTACATCCAGAGAAGAGGCAACCCTGAGCTCTCTGTCAGTACAGTTTTTACACATTTGGTAATGGGTGGGCTATAGTGATGGTGACTAGGCATGCAAGCATTGGTGGGTTTAGTTGACTTTTAAGTAGATTGGCTGCTACAAATGTGGATTGCCTTTCAGGACCTATGCCCTACATTCCAGAGGCTGCCTAGATAAGACCCTTCTCCCTGGGAAGAAGTACTACTTGGCACTTGGGCCATCTATCAAGGTCCTTCCCCTAAACTCCAGTTGGCCACCAGATAAGGGTAAAGAACTCCTCCATGGTAAGAACTGCTCTTTGCCACGTGGGCTGTATATCAAGGCCCTTGCCTTACATTCCATGGGCTGCCCAGATAAGGTTGAAGCAAACATTCCTAGAGGGTGTGGGAGCTCAAAAGCCCTCAGTGAAAGAGGGGATCTATAAAACCCTTAGTGGGAAGGGGAAGCTGTGAGGAGGATGTGAGACTGTAAAAGTTTTTAGGGTGCCTCAAGTTTTTTTGCTGCACACAGTGGAACTACTGGAGATGACACGGATATCACTCTCATTTATACAGTAAAAGTAAAATTTATGAAGTTATATTCTTGCATATGAGAGAAGGCTGAGTGTGTAAAGTGCTTGATGTGTAAATGTGGTGCCAAAATTTGGATTTTTCAGAATTTACTGTCGATGTTGGCAAAGCATGTGTAACTGCAGGTTATCCCAGTGCTAGGAAGGCAGAGAGAAAAGATGCCCAGAGCAGGATGCGTATCAACAATACACAGAATTGGTGAATTCTGAAAATTCTGAGATTTTGCTCCAAAGTATACAATGGAAAAAAATGAATAATAACTTACATCAAGCCGAAAGAACCAGTGAACACATACATATGCATGTTATGGATTCTTGACCGTGAGAGTCTGCATTAAACATTTTTCAAACTATTATAAATATGTAAAAGACATACACTCTAGTTCCTCTTACTGTACATCCATAATCAGTGTTTCCATATTGATTCCATTTCTGTAACAACCACTGACATACACGTGCACACATACATAATCACTTGGAGAATCTAAAATTTGTTCTATACAGTGAAATCTGGCAGGTTTTTGCTGCTGTTAGTCACTGTTTCTACTTTAAGGACAGTTCCTGCTATTGTTTTACTATTTCAACTCACATTGAGTCTATAGTTTTGGAGGATAGAAAGAAGTCACTTGTGGAGTGTACAACTTTTTTCTGCTTTTTTTTTCCTTTTATTTTTAGAACACACTATAATTTCTAGCTTAATAGTAATAATTCCAGCTGATAACGATGCATGAAAATTCCCAATTTTCTGATAAAGTAAAAACAGAACACAGGTTAGTGGGGTGCTCAGTTGTTCATTAAAAAAGTTGAGTTTTATCACTATTAGTTTCATGGCTAAGTGTTTAAATTATTTGATACCGCTAAGCCTCACTTCTCTTATCACAGTCATAGAGATAATAATAATTCCTGCGGGAAAGACTATTAAGGAGATTGTAAGGATGTCCCTGGGTTACTTATTAGTTTGTATTGCACAGTAAATCCTTAATACACACAAGCATTACAATCATTATATCAGAGTACACCATCGAAGAAAAATTTAGAAGATGCAAAACAGTATCAACCTTGAAACTTTCAACAGATGAAATAAAAATGCTGCATATATTATACCACAGAGTCATAGACTATAATAAGTCTGTATTCTAACCTTGTAGAACAGAGGTCCTCAGCCTGTGAGACAGTCAAAACTTTTGTGGGAATGGAAAGACCCTCTTACATGGGTTGTGTTAGACCACTGGAAAACAGATATTTACCTTAAGATTAATAATAGTGGAAAAATTATAGTTATTAGGTAGAAATGAAAATAATTTTATGATTGGCGGTCACCGTAACATAGAAACTGTAGTAAAGGTCACAGGATTAAGAAGGTTAGGAATTAGTGTCTCAGACCCATCCATTACCAAGAGCAGAAAGCAAAATAGAAAAAAAAAAGGAGGAAAGAATTTTTATATTTTTTGTCTTGTCTTTAATATATTGACATGAATATGATTCTTAGTGAAGCCGGAATCAGGGAAAGAGGTGTGTCTGATCCAAAATTGTTGAGCAAAGAGTTGTTTGGTTATTGGATTTCTTAGTGTTACTATTGCTGCAGCAAAAGACCATGGCCCAAATGCAAGCTGGAAAAGACGGGTGGGTATTTGTCTTATGCTACCATATCAATGTTCATTGTTTACAGAGGTCAGAACAGGAACCCAAACAGGACAGGAACTTAGTGGAAGAAGCTGATGCAGAAGCCATGGAAGAATGATGTTCAATGGCTTGTTTTCTGACACAAGAAAACAAAAGGTTGCTTCACAACCTGTTTTCTAAAAAACCCTGGGCCACCAACCCAAGAATTTAAAATAGGCTAAGCCCTCCCCCATCATTAGCTAAGTAAGAAAATGCCTTACAGCAAGGACATCCTCATGCACATAGTGAGTCTGTGTACAGCCTGGGTACAAAATGAAGGCACAGCTGGCAAGTATTTTCTCTGCTTGTGAGTCTTGTGAGGAGTCAGTGCTTTTTAACTAAAGCAGTTTCTAAATCCTCATGGCAGGGCACCATGCAGTTTCCAATTGACACCTTAATTTTCAGTAAATTCCTCTTCAGGTGCCAGTTGACAGCTAATTTAGGTGACAAAAAGTAAATAAGATGTCAACTGGAACAGCTGCTTAGCTCTTGTTCAACAACAAGAACCATGGCACATAATGCCAAGGCACTGAAGTGGAGAGGGTGATTAGGAGAGGGCACCTTTGTGGAGACAGGTGGGGGGAGGAGGGAGTGGGGCAGGGTGGGGGAAGGGGTAAACATTGCAAATGTAAGTACAGAGGGTATCTAATAAAAAATATGTCTGATTTAAAAAAAGAAGAACCAAGAATGAGTATAAGGGAAACTTGAAGGGATACACACCAATAGAATTTCATTCAGCCATATGAAAAATAAAATTATGAATTGTTAAAGGAAGGACATGGATCTTGATAAAGCATTATAGGAGAGGTAATGTGGACTTAGAAAAACCAGTGTCTAGTGCTCTCCTATGTGGATTCAAGCTTTGATTGTTTACATACACATTTATCTGGGGTGACTGAAAGGCAGTGCTATGATAAAGACTATTTAGTAAACAGTCAAGTTCTCTTTTGTTTTAACTTAACTCTGGAAGAGAGGATGCACTCCTTTTGCTTCTGTTGTCATATCAAGCCTATTCTCCCCATATGTACCCCATGTCCTGGATCAAGTTTACACCCTGTCTCTACAGTGACATGGGAAAAAAAAAAAAAAAAAAAAAAGCTCTCTCAACTTCCTTGAGAAAAACTAGTAAGGAAATAATTTTCAACAAAGGTCAAATTTTTTTTTGTCCTAGGACATTGAAAAAAATAGTCTATCATGGAAACAGGAAATTGTAAGCTCCTCAATGAAGGCACTCCTATTTGGGAACTCCAACAGGTCTTCTTCTCCGGACATTTCCTCCTGGATATGTTGTTGCAATCTTTGCTTGCTCTTGCTTCTGCAAAATGTTATCAGCACTTCCTTTGATGTTTTCTGTCTGGAGTGTTTATTTGTTCTGTGGTGCTTCTTCTTTTACTTTTGCTTCCTATATGCTTAATAAACTAACTCATTCACAGTCCAAACGACTATCACAAACCATTCTTCAGACTGTCCAGAGAAATGTCAGCCATGTATCTGAAGGTAAATTAAATTCTAGGACTGAGAACTTTGTAAAACAAGTCCAGGCATGCCCAGCTAAGCCCATTGTTACCTTAAAGATAAGAATGCAGAAGCTGGCCCAGGCTGTCTTTTACAACTTAGTAGTCAGTCAAATGTAAATTAGATGTTAACCACTTGTATCTGGACTTAGATAAGCATCTGCCCCACCAGTCTCCTGGCTTCCTAACTGCATGTAGGCAATGGGTGATGGATAAACTTTGTACTTCCCAGCCCCCAACCCTCTCTCCCAACCCCCACCCTATAAAATCCCCCAGATTTCGAGCCTCATGATTAGTTTCTCTATCTCCTGTGTGAGATATGTATCGGCCTGGAGCTCTGCCATTAAACTACCTCGTGCTTTTGCAGCAAGAAGGTCTCTTGTATTTCATTGGGTAATCCCTTGTCCCGAGACTCGAGTGGGGGTCCCCGAAAGGGGGTCCTACATATCCAAAAATGAGAAGTGGGGAAGAGGAAATTGAATATGTTGAGGAACAGGAGAGCATAAACCCAGATGTGATGCTACTGGGAGTGGAAAGGATGTGGGGGAAAAGTAGGAGGAGAGCAGATTCAACATTATACTGAAAAAATAAAATGATGAATTTTAATACTTTATATGCCAATAAAGTTAAATTTAACAGGAGAGAAGGTTCCAGTGATTTTTATATTTGATGCCATTGGTGTCACACAGTGCCTGGAGTGCAGCCATCTGTATCAATTATGAATATCCTAACAGTTTTCTTCATTGGTCATCCATGACCATTTTTGTGGAATCCCCACTGACGTTCAAACTTTGTAAAGACTAACCTCACAAATGCCTTGAGGCTTTGAGATATGCAATGTTAGAGTTCTTTCTATCATCAATGAGGTTCTGGGTTTAACCCCCAGCACCACAAAATATAAAGCTAAAAAGTCAGAATAGTGAGATCCATCAGGTAAGGGCAATGACTGTAGAAAGCTTATAACCCACATTCAATTCGGAAAACTCACTACAAGCTGTATTCTGACCTCCATACACGTGCCATGGTGTGCACACTCACAAATATACATACAAACATGTGCAGATATATATTCTCAATATATATATTCTAAATAAATAAGTAGAATAATATATCCTAAATAAATAGTGGATTGAATAGAGTCATTTTTAAAAGAATGTCTGTGCTCCTTTCCTAAAGCTTTTGCTTCACTCACAATTAACCTGTATCCTAACAAGAAACAACTCTGTAACAGACTTGGCTGCAATGAACGCTCCTATTACGGAGGCTGCAGCACTCAGCCTCTCGTATCTTGCATGACAGTGCAAAGCAGACATCATTACTTGGTTGTTTTCATCTCACCCACTGGAATGCAACTTATCATAAACTACACAGGAACATTTAAGACTGCTGAGGACATAATCACTGCACTTCTGTTACCAATTTCCTAAGAATGGGATACAGTGACCCTCAGGGAAGTGCAAAGATAACACAAGGCAAGGCTTCAAACCATGTGATTTGTGTGAAGTTATTACTGCTCATTTCATCTGCTCCTGGGGTACCGTGCATTGTGTGTCTCCTTCACTTCTGGTGACCCAGACTTTAAATTAATTCCCTGTAGATATAAGCTGAAATTTAATATTGAGCACCTTTTAATAAATCACATTATGAGGTGCAGCTAATTATCATTTTGAGGGTAATAAATTGAACTAGTTTTAAATGACCTCTGGGCAGACATGAATATAACTGGACTTTAAATGGGCCTCACCTCAATGGTAACTACACTCACTCAAGTTCTGACGTTTATTTTTCATCCAAGTGATTATAAGAAACTATCTCATGGTTATATGGAGAACTCGGGGATTTGGATAGTTTTGTAATATCAGGGAAGGGTTTGACAATGTGAGAGTTACAGGGAGAAGATCTTGATTTGATTCTTAATATTATTTCCTATGATTATAGTAAAGCAATAATGAATAGTTGCCTTGATCACGTTGATATGTGCACATTTCTTGTGTTCACTTAGCCTCAAAACAGAGCTCCTGGGTTAAATTGGATATGACTCAATCAATGAAAAGCTTGCACCATACATTTGAATCCCCAGAATTCATAAAGGACTTAGGTGTAATGGAAAATTTCTTGAGAAATCAGCTAACTCCATGGTAAAGTTGGCAGCAAAGAGGAAAATATCCAATATTAACCTCTGATTCACTTACAGCTAACCACATATCTGCACACACATGAACCCACCTGCACTCGAATGCGTACACAAGCACACACACACACACACACACACACACACACACACACACACACACACACACACACACACGCACACACACGCACACGCACACACACACACACACACACACACACACACGGATGCTCTGTGTTTTACATCAATGTCCACTCACAGAATGTAATTGAAAATGATATTCAAAGGTCTCTTTAAGATTCTTTACTGACAGATACTATGAATTATTAGAAGCCAAAAGGTACATCATCAGGTTTAATCAACAAAACTTCAAGTAATGCAAGTTTAAAAGTAGAAATAACAAAAGCGTGGGTATTAGAATAGAATAGAGACCATGTAAAACTAGTGTTAGCTGTACCTTCAGGCCTTGAATGAAATTTCTTTATTCTTCCTCTGATGAGGCAAGTTAAATAGTATGTGTCTATCTCATTTGTATTTAAGAGAAAAAGATACTTTAAAATGTGTTTAAAGCATGTTCAGAATTACATTGAAATAAGTCATCAAGCAGATGTTTCTAACCCAGCAGTTCAATGGACTGTTCACCCCTTTAGCTGTCTTTTAATTGCCTTCTTATGGATTGCACTAAATCCTTAAGCAACTTTGGTTAGTTCCTTAGCATCAAAACTATCTGGGGACAACTTAAACAAAGTTATTTGAACCACTGCTATTTTAACTACAGCTTTGTATTCATGTCCCTGTCCTATGCATTGTTTCTTAGTTTTACAGCCAGTGAACATAGCATTACAAACTTCTGCTTATTGCTTTATTCAGCATTATTTTGAATATGATCGTGAACAGTAGAAGGAACAAAGGCATGTTGCTACAGATTTCTGCACCTCACACTCTCTTTTGTCTTGAGCTTACTTTTGATTTGTGCTGTTTATTGGTTCATGAGGTTCCAAACAAAATTATTCAGCTCTGTCCTCTATATCCTAATTCCCCCAGCCCCTACCCTGATCTCTCTTTCCCTCTTTTTCTCACTCCCAGTTGTGAGTTTACAAGCTAGATTAATTAGTTGCAGATCTGATAGATTTTATCTGGCTTGAGTCATAATGTTTGCCATTTTCCACCTTTCCTTGCATAGTTAATGCAAGGAAAGGTATATACTTGTATTAATTTCATGAATATGCATTTATCATATATATGCAAGAGCATATGTATGTATATCTTTCCATGTGTATGAATATATGTACATTTGATTGTGACCCATACATCTATTCAATCTGTTCTGGTAAATTTTACTTTTTGTTCTGTGGACTATTTGATGTCAATTGACATAAGTTTATTGACTCCATTGGTTTTTAAAATTCTCTCTAGAGAATTTTTTATATAATTGTTTTTATGCCATCAAAATCTATTTTTTTGTTTTGTCTATAATATTTATATGAACTGTCATCCACTCAGATCCTTTAATTCTTTAACCATAGCTTATTTTAATTTTGGACATATAAAGTCAACTGATTTAGAGTTTTTTATATAATAGCTCTACATATTTATATAATAGTTCATATAAATTCATAATAGTTCTTCATCTATACTTTCTAACGGGTAATTTCTATTCACAAATTCTGCACATTTACAATTGTTTTTTTCTATCACATGATCAGCTAATATCATGTTTTCTTTCAGTTTCCATGCTTGATAAGTCTGTGGAACATCAGACATAAATGTGACATGGTAAACATAAATGTAAAGACTTTTCTTTCACAATACATCATTGGGTCTAAACATGTGAATTATGACTCATTTGGTGATTGAATGATCCTTTCACAGGGTTCAGTTAAGACTACTGGAAAACAGAGATGTTTACATAGACATCCATGACAGTAGAAAAGTATAATTACAAAATTCAATTTAATGGTTAGTAGTCAACATAACATGAGGAGCTCTATGAACAGGCTGCAGCATTACGAAGGTTGATAACCACTGTCATATAAGTAGCTTCTGTTTGTTTCATGACTGGTCAGGATTACTGCAGGGTTTCCATGCCCATCCAGTGTACCCACTGGATTTTTCATCAGTTAGCTTAGTGGTCACCTGACCACAGAACAGATTCTCTCTGTCTCTTTTTCTGAGTATGTATATGGATGTCTGAGTGCTTGAGTGTGTTAAAGACAGAGGGAGAGGAAGAGAGAAAGGGGAGAGGGAGAGAGAGAAAATTGTGTGTACACTGTGATGTTTTGCATATGCTCGACCCATGAGTGGCATTATTAGAAGGTGTGTCTCTGTTGGAGTAGCTGTGGTTTTGTTGAAGTAGGAGTGACACTGTGGGTATGGGCTATCAAACCCACTTCCTAGCTGTCTGGGTGTCAGTCTTCATTTAGAGGCTGGCAGATAAAGACATAGAACTCTCATCCTTTCCTGCATCATGCCTGCCTGGATGCTGCCATATTCCCACCTTGATGATACTGGACTGAACATCTGAACCGGTAAGCTAGCCCCAGTTAAATGTAGTCCTTAAAAGGATTGCCTTGTTTATGGTGTCTGTTCATAGCAGTAAAACCACAACTAAAGCACACACAGCCACACACATGTACACACATGCAGACGCACATGCATATGTACTTGTGTTACTAATAGGGTAGATCCCCTTGACATATGCCTAGACAGATCACAAATAACAGTTCTTGTCTTCCTCAGTCATTTTTTCCAACTGTTTCTGAAGTCAGATTTCTTACCGTAGGCACTTTCCAGTTGGCCTAGATTGGTTTGTCAATGATCTCCAGTTTTTCTCCTGTTTCTGTGCCTAATATTGGACTTACGAATACATGACCATCCTTAGCTTTTTAAATTATTATTAATTTTGCCTTCTTGAAGATCAAACTTGGGTTCTCATACTTGCTGGGCAACACTTTGATAATTGACCTGTCTCCAGTTATATAGAAAAATAGACTATCTAAACAAACAACTATGAAATGAATAAAGCTCAGAGTAACATTCACATGTAAATTGTGGGATTGAATTCAGTAAAACATCACACAAGTAATACAAATGATAGAAATTGGGGGAAATACATTTCAAAGCCAATACCCTATATAACCATCTGCAAAATCCTACTATGTGTCTTTGAAAACGTTTGAAAAAGATCAAACACATTGAGAGACGTGTGGCTTCAGCTGCATATATAGCTGAAGATAGCAGTGTCTGGCATTAATGTGAGAAGAGGCCTTTGGTCCAGGGAGGGCATGTTTTTTCCCCAATGCCAAGGCAATGGGGTAAAGAGGGTGATTAGGAGTTTGTGCACCTTTGTGATGACAAGTGGAGGAGAAGGGGGAAATGGGAGCAGGGTGGAGGAAGGGATAAAATTTCAAATATAAATACAGCGAGTATCTAATAAGAAATAGAAAAAAAAACAAGCAAACAACATAAACAACTCCCTCAAATTAATTCTATTTTGTACAGAAAATAGTATTATAATTTTTCCATGTCTGTTTTCTTACTTATACTTGTTCATGCTTTTAGGAGGGCGTATGAAAGAGGAAAAGATAAAAAGAACAATTAAAAGAAAAATTCTTACTTGCTACTCGAATAACACCAGCCTGAGTATAGTCTAGGCTTTACCCACATATGAACCTGAATAGAAGCAAGCATGTGCAGACATGTAAGCAAGGAGGAGAACATGCAAACACATCCTTTAAGTTTCCCCAGTCCCTTACTGAAGAGATGAGTATTTAACTGTTGGAGCTACCCTTATGAAACCCTGAAAACCAACCAATATCAAGGTGTTATTGGAGTTACTTTCTGGTTTTTCTCTATGTATTACTTAAGTTATCTTATAGGTACTTTCTCCTATTCACTTGATGAAAGATATTTCTGATACTTTTTGTACTTCTGTGATAAAATGTCTCATCAGATCAGGGATCTCATTGTTATGAATCCATTTAAATTAACTGACTTTATACTCTCTGCATCCAAATAAGTCCAATTGATGATAAAAGCTTCAATATATATTTTTTCCAGTAGCATGGCCTACTTAATTTATAACAGGGTCTTTCCTAATGATGTGACAAACCAAGATGCTACATTTGTAGTTGTAAAACAGCCAAGCTGATTTGGAGTTAACAACAGATTTTATTAAATGTATTTGTGAATGTGCATATGGGTCTGTGTGAGAAAAGGTATGGTTGTTCAGGCCATGACAGTCATCTGGTGGTCAGAAGATGACTACTCTGAATTGGTTCTCTCCTATTGTGAGTTCTGAGTTCTGGGGATCTGGGTCAGGTCAAGAGACTTGGAAAGAAAATAATTTTACCCAACAAGCTAACTTAATGACCCAGAAAGACTTCTTCATCTTTATCCTGACTTTATGGCTATAATCACTTGCAAGAACCTTTAATTCTTCTTTGGGTGAGGCCATGGCTTATTGAGAAACAATAGGTAACAAGTTCAAGTAACTTTGGAAGATAGTACTGATGCCTGCCTTACACTTCACAAAACGTATGATCAGGGTGTAAGCAGATTTGTTTATTTACACTTCATGTCACATAAATTGGGCAAAGTAAAGGAGTAATTTCATGGCACTTTAATGAGGCAATTTGATAGTCTAAAGATTAATATTGAAATTCAGGCATAAATGAAGCTCTCAGCCAATTAGCACATTCAGTGGGAGCTCTGCAAGAGAGACAGCACACAAGGCAGATAGAGAATTATGATCTTGCTTGAGCCAGATGGAACATTTGGGCTTGCAGCTGAGAGTGAAATGTTACCAGCAATCCTAAGTTTACTTAGGGTTCAATGTACTCTGTCACCAGACCCTCAGATTCACTCATCACAGAATTGGAAGGAGATGTCTCATTCTCCAGTCCCCCCAGTTCAAACACAGTAATTTACTGCTTTCTCTGGCAAAGTGCTATGTTAACAAAAAAAAAAGAAAAATACTTCTCCTACTAAACATGTATAGTATTTGCAAAGAAATTAGCTATGTGCCTGGTGTTTTATCTTAATAAAAAACATATTGTCTGTCTTTTTCTTTTGTATATGAACCAAGATATGATGGGAATAAATATCAGTAATTAAATACATAATGATAAAAAAGCATCTATCAAATCTTTTTATTTTTTTGTATTTTTAATTAGATATTTTCTTTACTTAAATTTCAAATGTTATCTCCTTACCTGCTTTCCACTCCCGAATCCTACTTTCCCATACCCTCTTCTGCAGCTTCTATGAGAGTTCCCACTCACCAAACACCTACTTCTTCCCACATCCTCTTCCTGGCATTCCCCTACACTGGGGCATCTACCCCTCACAGGACCAAGGGCCTCTGTTCTCCTACTACTATTGTGTGTGGTACAATGTATGCTTTGAGCTTCAGTAACGGTGTTGTTGTTGTTGTTATGAATGTGGATGCACTTTCATTTGGACCACAGATGTTAAGAACTGAAAATTCATCTTCACAAATTTCTTCCTTTGATGAGTATGAAGTGTCCTTCCTTATACTTTTTTTAAAATAACTTTTAGGTTAAAATAGATTTTATTTGATATTAGAACAGCTATTGCAGCTTGTTTCTTGGGACCAATTGTTTTGAAAAATTATTCTCAGCATTTTACTCTGAGGTAGTGTCTGTCTTTGTCACTGAAGTGCTTTTCGTATATGCAGCAAAATGCTTGGTCCTGTTTATATATCCAGTCTTTTGGTCTATGTCTTTTTATTGGGAAATGAGTCCATTGAAGCTAATCATATTAAAGAATAGTGATCGTTTCTTTCTGTTACTTTTATTCTTAGTGGTAGAATTACCTTTTTGCGGCTGTCTTCTTTTGGGTTTGTTGAAAGATCATTTTCTTGCTTTTTCTAAGATATAGTTTTCCTCCTTGCATTGGAGTTTTCCATCTCTTATCCTCTGTAGAGCTTGATATGTAGAAAAATATTGTGTAAATGTGGTTTTGTCACGAAATATCTTAGTTTTTTAAATTTATGTTAATTGTGATTTTTGCTGGGTATAGTAGCCTGGACTGTCATTTGTTTTCTCTTAGAGTCTCTATGACATCTGCACAGGATCTTTTGACATTGAAAGTCTCTGATGAAAAGTCTTGTGTAATTCTCATAGGTTTGCCTGTTACTTGAAATTTTTTCCTTAATGCTTTTAACAGTCTTTGTTTGGTTTATGCATTTGAAGTTTTGATTATCATGTGACAGAAGGAATTTCTTTTCTGATCCCATCTATTTGAGTTCTGTAAGGTTCCTGAATGTTCATGGGTACCTCTATCTTTAGATTAGAGAAGTTTTCTTCTATAATTTTGTTGAAGATATTTACTAACCCTTTACATTGAAAATCTTTGCTCTCTTCTATACCTATTACTCTTAGGTTTAGTCTTCTCATTGTGTCCTTGATATCCTGAATGTTTTGGGTTAGGAGCTTTTCGTATTTTGCATATTCTTTGACTGTTCTCTCAATGTTTTCTATGGTACTGTCTGCCCCCTGAGATTCCCTATTCCATCTTTTGTATTCTGCTGGTGATGCTTACGTCCATGACCTGATCTTTGCTCTAGGTGGTCTCTCTCCAGTGGTTTCTCCCTTTGTGATTTCTTTACTTTTTCTGTTTACATTTTTATATCCTGAAGAATTTTGTTCAAAACATTTACCTGTTTGCCTCTGTTTTTCTGTAATTCTTTAAGTGATTTTTGTGTTTTCACTTTAAGGGCTTCTATCTGCTTACCTCTGTTCTACTGTATTTCTTTAAGGGAGTTATTTATGCCCTACCTAAAGTCCTCTATCATCATCATGAGATATGCTTTTAAATCCAAATTGTGCATTTCCAGTGTGATGGTGTTGCCAGGACTTGCCAAAGTAGGAGAACTGGATTTCTAGGATGCCAAATGTCCTTTGTTTCTGTTGAATCTTGTGTCCTTTGAATCTTGTGCTTGCCTCTCACCATCTGGTTATCTCTAGTGCTATCTACCCTGCTGTCTCCAACTGGAGCCTGTCCCTCTAGTGATCCTGGTTGTATCCAAACTCCTCCGAGTTCAGATGTCTCTGTGATCCTGTGATCCTGGGGTCCTCGTTATATCATAGTTCCTGGGAGGAAAGCTGACTCTGAGATGTGTGAGATGTGTGACCAAGCTCCTAATATCCTGCTGTATCAGACCTTCTAGGTGTCTAGCTCTGGTTGTTGTAGGAATGGATCGTGTGTTTCCCTTCTTCCTGTGGGCGGTCCCAGTTTCACTGGGTGTTGAGAATGATGTTGTAGCCTATACTGTGATCTTGAGTGTGTCAGAGCTCCAGTACTCCTGTGTGAGTTTGATATCCTGGGAGTTGAGCTTCCTCTGTGATCCTGTGATTCTTGGCCTGTTAAAGCAAATGTGATCTTGTGGTTCTGGGTGTGTTAGAGCACCTTGGCAACATGCTTCCTCTGTGTGTTGTGGGAATGGTTACAGAACCATTGCCCAAGATTGATTCAGAGAACAAGTTTGCATTTTATGAAGCTTAAAACAAAAGTAGGAATGCAGGTTATTTGGTTAGTATAGAACATTAACACAAAATTTCTCTATAGAGTTTAATGAGAGAAAATGGGAAGCAGAGGACTAGGTAATTTTTAGGTGACTTGTGTCTTGGTTTCTGGGAGAGGGCAAGTATGACTTGTAAACCAAGTTAATTTACAAAATTGTTAAATTTTTCATACATGTGTGAGTGTGTGTATATATACTTGAAAAAATATATAGACTATATATTTCCTATATGAATATATATAAGTATATATAATTATATATATATAAGATATCTAATTATATATACTAAATAAAAAATATATAACATACATATATGTTATATGTGTGCATGTATGTATATATATATATATATATACATGCACACACACACACACACACACACACACATATATATATACAAATATATAAAGTTTAGTGTCCAGAGTGCCTTCCTGCATTATGAATGGTAGTCAATACGGATGAAGTTTCTAATTAGCAACTGTATTCTTTTTTTTTTTTAACAACTTAAAAATATGGAACGCTTCACGAATTTGCGTGTCATCCTTGCGCAGGGGCCATGCTAATCTTCTCTGTATCGTTCCAATTTTAGTATATGTGCTTCCGAAGCAAGCACAGCAACTGTATTCTTGACATTTCTATATTCAATGGCATACATGAATGTTTTCTTTATCAATAGGACTTTACTGAAGTGTAATCAATAGCCTTATCAAGCCCTGAAGTTTGACAGTTTCCAAGTGACCCTTTGTCCGATAACTTAAAAAGAAAAGCAACCATTTCCACCTGGTATTGAAAATATTACCTAACAGCATTAGATATGCAATTAGGAAGTTCTCTCTCCTATTATGTGCTGATTTCATTTAGAGTCTTATATGTATATATATGTATTTCAGAAGCAGAAATTTTACAGTCATACAAGTGTTTTACTGTTACTTGTCTTTTTTTTCCCATATTTTCTTTTTTCTTCTCTCACATTTCCATCATTAGTAAGTCCTTCTCTTCTAGTTTCTCATTTATTTCTCCAAAATTGTGCAGGTTCTGCCCTGATGTGCATAATGCGATTTTCTACATCAGATGTTTTGTGGCATTGCGGGTTGAATTTTTCTTCCCACATTGGCAGTTCTGCTTTTGGCCTGATAAGAGAGACTTGTGCTGAGACATGGAAACATATTCCACTGTCTGCCTGAATGAGGTGATCTAGTCATCAGTAACATCTTGAGGTTGGGCTCATGGTTTTTCCTTCACAAGCCTGATATTTTGCAATAAAGTTGTTCAGTGTTGATCAGAACTTTGTCTTGGTTCTTTTCTTCTCTCATCCTTGTCCTTTAATTCCCATTTGAGGTACCTATGCTGACTGATACTTGCTTGTTGACTACAAATATTAGCATATTTTATTTCTTTTTCTAGGGAAAGTATCTCATTTATGATGGTACATAGCCTCTGTCATTATCCAGATGGTAGCACACACATCGAAAGCTTAAAATATAATATACTCCTATATTATCTGTGTTTGTCTAATTTAGATTGACTCACTGGGAATGATTTTTTTCCTAGCTGTTGTCTCTAAGTACTTGGAAATTTAGTCATTTAATTTTTTTCAATATGTGAATAAAATTTGGTTATATACATGTACATTTTCATTATCTATGAATCAGGTGATGGACAGCTAGGGTGTTTCCAATTTCTGGCTATTATGAGTAGAGCAACTAGGAAGACACATTATTAAATATCTCTATAATGGCATGTAGGGTCCTTGAGTAAATGATTGAGAGTGGTGTAGCTGGATCATATGGTAGAACCATTCTTAGCTTCTCCTGGAATAGCCACTGTAATATAGCCACTCCACATTGGTCATAAGAGTTTGTACTCCTACCAGTTAATAATAATTGGTCCTCTTTCCGGGCATCTTCACCAGAATGTAGTTTGATCATTTGTTATATTGATTCTGATAGGGGAAATGAGAACATTACACAATAGTTTTCATTGGATTTCTTTTCTGCCTAAAATTGTTGAAATATTTAAAAACATTTATCCTATTTATGTTTCTCTTTTGAGAACTCACTGCTTAATTTTATATGTCAGTTTTTAAATGGGTTTTTCCCTTTATGTTTAGATTTTAGGTCTTTATACTGACCCTTTGATAGACATAATTTGTAAAGATGCTTGTCACCTACATCACACCTACAATGATATCATCTCTGTTTAACACTTCTGTTCAATTCTTTCCCTATTATCATCTCCTAAATTTAACTATTTTTGTTAATATTTGACTAAAACAGATTCTCTATTTAGTACCTTAAGGTTAATTGATCTGCTTTGAAGATAAATTTGTACTGTTTTCAATAAACATACTCCACTTTCTTGCAATACCCTGAAAGCAATAATAATAAAGATAACAAGACAATATCTTCTGAAGACAATTTTTATGAGCCATTTATTACTACATTTCTAGTTTAGATGATCATATATTTTTCAGAAATGTAGTATTGTTTTATTGCTTAGACCCTTTTTCCAAATAAAATGGTGCAGGGTTGTTTAAAAACAGAAGTGCTCACTTTTATGTATGCACAACTTATAAAGAACATTTCTGCTAACTAAATAATTACTAAAAAATCAAAATTTTAATCTGTAATTTACTGGAGCTCAAAACAACTAGATTGACAGTAGTTTTCTTACTCATGATAATCAATTGCATTATGTAATTATGTATGCATATGAGATATACACATTAAGGGTAAAACATCTGAGATGACTCACTTGGTAAGTTTTTTCTCTTTTCTTTAATGCCCCCCCTTTTTTAAATTAGATACACTGTATTTACATTTGAGTTGTTATCCCTTTACCCCATCTTGCTGCCTTCCTCCCGCTTCTTCTGGTTGCATTCACAAAGGTGCACTCTCTTATGGTCCACCTCTCCACCCCATTGCCTTGTCATTCTCCTGCAATGGGACAACTTGCCCTCTCTGGAAAAAAATCTCTTCTTACATTGATGCCAGACACAGCTATCTTCAGCTACACAGGCAATGGGATCAATAGGTCTCTCAAAGTGCACACAGAGGTTGGTGTTTTACTCCATGAGAGTTTTGGAGGTTTTGTTGGTTGATAATGTTGTTATATTCCCATGAGGTTGCAACACATTTCAGCTCCTTAGGACCTTTCTTTAGCAACCTCATTGAGAATCCCCTAATTCAGACCGATAGTTAGCTGAAAACATATTCAGCTTTCTCTATATGATTCTAGCATACTCCTGAGGGAGTAACTCTGCATGGTTCCTGCCACTAAGTACTTTTTGGGACTATCTATAGTGCTTGAGTTTGGTGACTGCATATGTGGTGGATCCCCAGGAGATCTTTTCTTCAATCCCTGTTCCTCTATTTGACCTTGCTTTTCCTCCCATGAGAGTTTTGTTCTCTTTTCTAAGAAGGACTGAGACATCCCCCATTTTGGCCTTCCTTCTTTTTGAGCTTCATAATGTCTGCAAATTGTTTGTTGAGTATTGGGTATTCCGAGAATTCTGGGGCTAGTATCCACTTATCAGTTAAAGCATAACATGTGTGTTCTTTTGTGAAAGGGTTTCCTCACTCAGGATGATGATAGTCTCTAGTTCCATCCATTTGCCTAGAAATTTCATGAAGTCATTGTGAGAACACATGAGGTTAACAATAGAAGCCCTTAAAGAGGAAATACAAAAATCTCTTAAAGAACTACAGGAAAACACAACTAAACAGTTGAGGAAAACAAAAATAGAATAAATAAAATAAAATAATCACAAAAAGGCACAAACCTGGAGATAGAACACCTAAGAAAGAAATCAGGAGTCATAAATGCAAGTATCATCAATAGACTACAAGAGATGAAAGAGAGGATCTAAGGGACAGAAGATAACAGAAAACATAAACCAAACAGTGAGAAAAATTGCAAAAACCAAAAAGCTCCTAACCCAAAATATCAAGGATATCTAGGACACATGAGAAAACCAAACCTAAGGATAATAGGTGTAGAAGAGGGAGGGCAAATATCTCCAACAAAACTATAGAAGGAAACTTCCCTATCCTTACGAACAGGATGGCCATGAATGTACAAAAAGCCTACAGAACTCCAAATAGATTAGACCAGGAAAGAAGACACATAACAGTCAAAATACTGAATGTTCAAAACAGAGACACAACACTAGAAGCAGTAAGAGCAAAAGGGCAAGAAAAATAAAAAGGCAGACCAATCAGAATACACCAGACTTCTCAACAGAGACTATGAAAGCTAGAAGATCCTGGACAGATGTCATACAGACCCTAAGAGAACACAAGTGTCAGCCCAGGTTATTGTGTCCAGCAAAACTCTCAATTACTATAGATGAAGAAACCAAGATATTCCAGGACAAAAGCAAATTTACACAATATTTGTCTACAAATCCAACCCTACAATGGATAATAGATGAAAATTCAATACAAGAAAGGAAACTACACCCACGGAGGGAGGGAGTCATGCAAGAAAACCAAAAGAATACACAAACATTTCTACCTCTAACCAAAAAAAAAAAAAAAAAAAAAAAAAAAACAAAAAAATGACGGGAAACAACAATCACTATACCTTAATATCCCTTTTCTGATTTTAGGCAGTGTCCCTAATTGTAGAGTCCTGATCTACCTTGAAAGTGCAGTACTCATAACTGAACTTCCCAAGTTTTATGTTTAGAGAGTATGTACTGCTACATCTGATCTTATGGTAGATATTTCTGAAAATCCGAAATATTGCAAAAGGATCCTCCTCTTTTAGTCCTAAGTATTTAGCAGAGAAATTTTTAAAAATAATCATGCCAAGGGATTTATACATAACCTATAGATAAGTAGTACTTTATTTGTGACAGGCCCAACATAGAAACAGTCTGAATGTCCCTGAATACCTGAGTGGTTAAACACACTGTGTGCAGTGCATTATAACATTAAAATCTAAAGCATGTGTATGCTGAGAACAAGAAACAGGATAACTAGGTTATGTAATTTCACGCGCCCCACTTCCTGCACCGTAGGAAAAGGCGTGCAACAACAGGATTCTTCTGTGAACAACCTTTATTGTACAATACTCTGAGCAGGGGACCCACATGGAAGAAAAATGCACTGCTTATATATGCCCAGGAGACTCGTGTCGCTACCTGATTGGTGCGCCCTCCAGTAACTCATTAGCATGCCCCCAGAGTGGGCTGTGATGTCTGTGGCACATGGGCGCTATGTCTCTTGGGCTCTGTTTGCTGAGTCATCAGCGGAAAGCCGTCGCCATGTTTGGGTGCGGCACAAATGGCTCTCAACGATGTACCATGATTCTACTCATAAAATTCTGTGAGTAAAATGATACTCAACTGGTCAAAGCACTGAGAATAAGCTCCCATAAGTGCTTAAACCTAACCTAATTTCCACTCCATGGCTCAGACATTATAATAAAAATGTATAAAAGAATGCAATACCCAAACATTATATGGCTGTTCTATTCTTGACCTTACATCAACTGTAGTTATCCATACAAGACCTCCATAAGACCAAGCCCCTACAAATTCCAGCATAAATGCAGAAGGAGCTCTTGAAACTTGCCCTAGTTATGGTTACTATTGCTGTAGTGAAACAGCAGGATCCAAGACAACTTGGTGATGTATATGTTTATTTGGTTTATATGTTCATCATAGAAAGAAATCAGGAGAGGAGCCTAAAAGGGCAGGAATATCTAAAAAGGAGCTGAGACAAAGACTGTGTGGGAGAACTGTTTACTGGCTCGCATCTTATGGCTTGGTCTGCTGTCTTTCTTATAAATACCCAGAACCACTAGTTCATAGATGGCAGCACACACAACAATCTTTCTAATTTATTAGAAAAGTGCTCAGAGGTTAGCTTACATCCTAATCTTATGAATGCATTTTTCTTTCCCTCTTTTAAGCTATTTTTTATTGTTTTACATGTGGATTTTTTATGCAAAAATAGCAATGTGTATACAATAATTCTTATTGAATTTGTGAACTGGTTTAGTGTTTGAGGAGATGACATTTTTACATAATTAATAATTACTATCCAGGAAAATTGTGTATCAAAATATTTCTTAAGCTTTTTACATCTTTAATTATGTTTTACACTTTTGAAAACATAAAATTTATGTACAGAGTACTAGATTATGGAAGAAAAATTAAATGCATGCCTCCTGAATGTGGATGCAATTTGACCATTTGCCTCATATTCCTGATGTGATGCATTCCTACCACAGTTTACCAAAACCTGCGGTGCTACTCATGGGAGCTTTTTCCTCCTACTCAGTTGCCTCATCAGCATTTATATGAGGATTTTTCTTTCGTCTTATTGTACCGAGTTTGCTTGATATCACTGGTGAGCCTGTTTCTGACAATAAAGGGGAAGCAGTGGGTCTGTGGGAGAGGGGTGTCTGAGGAGCCTGGGAGCAGGAGATGAAGGGGCGGCTGTAGGCAAGACATATGGTATGAAAGAATATTTTAAAATGAGTGTCTTTAAAGCATTTGCAAAAAGAAGATGGATGGTCCTCATTAGCAGGTGAATAGAAAATGTAAGTACCTGAGAATATGGTCTCTGATTTACTAAGTATTAAATTAATATAAATAAGAAAGATCTATATTGAGACTATCAAAATACTGGTGCAATAGAAGCTTCCCCACTGGTGTGAATTGATGTAGAAAGCACACAATGGAACACTCAGGCATGGTGAAATATTTGATGTCTAGATTAGGGACCATCACACATTTGTCTATTATTATTCTAATTATATATTACATTTCTGTTATATGCATATGTGAGAGAGATTAAATGGGATATTAAAGATTATATATATATATACATACATACATACACTAATGCCTAAGAACTGGTTAAACATGCTTTTTTTCTATAGGATTCATAGAATCTACAAATGATTACAAGCTTGCTTAAATATGTTCACACAAAATTAAAAGTGATGAATTAAATCTCTAACATATGAGAACAAAAGAATCATGGAACAATGTGGTTAAGAAACAGAGTCTGACCAATTCGCAAATTCATATGGAAAAAATTTTAAAAAATGGTAGCAAAAACAATCCTGAACAATAAAAGCGGTTCATCACCATCGCACATTTAAAACTGTACTACAGAGAAAAAGTCATTAAAACCACATGATATTGGCATAAGAAACAGAAAGATTGATCAATGGAACAGAATCAAAGAGCATCAATAGACCCACATTCCTACCAAAATTTGAATTGTGAGAAAGAATAAAGAACCATACAATTGAAAAAAAAATGGTGTGTGTAGGAAAAGAATGCAAATTGAACCATATTTATAATCCTACACAAACTCAAGTTCAGGTGGATCAAGGACCTTCACATAAAACACAGATATACTATATCTAATGGAAGGGAAAGAGAGAAAAATCTTTGAACACATTGGTACAGAAGACAACTTCCTGGACAGAACACTACAATCTCTGCCATTAAGATCAATAATAAAAAAATAGGTTCCCATGAAACTGAAAATCTTCTCTAAAGAAAAGAACATTGTCTACAGGACAAAACAGCAGCATACAGATTAGGAAAGATCTTCAGCCACCCAATATCTTTCAGATGGCTAATATTCAAAATACATAGAAACTCACAAAGTTAGACTCCAACAAATCAAATAACTTAATTAAAGTATGGGATGTAGAGTACACACAGAAACCTCAACAGAAGAACCTTGAATGGCTGAGAAACACTTTAAAAATGCAGAGTATCCTTATTCACCAGGGAAATGTTAATCAAAATGACATTGAGACTGGTCAGAATAGCTAAAATCAAAATCTCAACTGACAGCAAATGCTGGAAAGGATGTGGATCAAGGGCAACATTCCTCCATTGCTACTGGGAGTACAAACCACTTTTGAACTCAATCCTGCAGTATCAGAAAACTGGAAATTATTCTATCTCAAGGCACAGCTGTCCTACTCCTGGACATATACCCAAATGATTTTCTGCCATACTACAAGAATACTTTTTCAACTGTGGTCATAGCAGTTTGATTCATAATA
Source organism: Micromys minutus (assembly GCF_963924665.1). Taxonomy (NCBI): domain Eukaryota; kingdom Metazoa; phylum Chordata; class Mammalia; order Rodentia; family Muridae; genus Micromys; species Micromys minutus. Next base: position 718,406 of record NC_137975.1, read on the forward strand.
TTCAGAAGCTGGAAACAACCCAGATATCTCTCAACAGAAGAATGGATAAAAAAATGCCTTATATTTACACAATGGAATACTATTTAGCTAAAATAAAATCATACATAAATGAATGGTACTAAAAAATATCATCTTGAAGGAGGTATCCCAGGAAGACGCAGAGAGACATGCATTGTATGTACTTACTTGTAAGTGTATATTGATCATAACTACAGGATAAACATCCTACAGTCCATATCCAAACGGAGGGCCCAATGGAAGATGCTTGAGTCTCACACACAAGTTAAAATAAAATTGACAGCTCAAGTGGCCTGAGAGTGGGAACTGATGGGAGAGGGGAGAAAGAACAATACTGGGTGGGGTCAGGTGTTTGAAGAGTAGGGGTAAGGGTAGGGCTGAGAGGGATGAGAGAAAGAAGGAAATGAGGATGCTGTCTCTAGACCAAAATGGACAACTGAGAAAATAGAGGATCCTGGGAAGCTATGGCCATGACCCAATCTGAGCTCCTAGTAGCAGGGGATATAAAGCCCCAAGTGGCCTCTTCCTGTAGCTAGTCAGGACTTCAGGTAGATGGAGAGGGCCAATAACCCACCTCTCAAACCTACAACCCCAAACTTTCCCTTACTACAAGATATGCAAGAGAAGCAGATGAAGCAAAGTTTGAGGGGACAGCCAAGACTGGCCAAACTTGAGTCCTACTCCATGGAATAGAGTCATTTCCTGACACCATTAATAACAGTCTGCTATGCTTGTGGACAGAAGCCTACCATGACAGTCATCCCAGAGGCTTCATCCGGGAGCTGATGAAAACAAATACAGAGATTCATAACCAAAAAATATGAAGAGCTAAGAGTCTTGTGAAAGAGTGGGAGGAAGGATTCAGAGAATAGGAGAGGGTAAGAACATCAAATGTGACCTATGGAATAAGCTACTCTTGGACCACCAGGGCTCATAGAGACTGATCCACCAGCCGAAGAGCACATATTACCTGTGCATGTGCCCTACACATATGTAGCAGAGGTGCAGCTTGGTTTTCATGGGATTTACAAAGCAATTAGAGCTGGTGACATATCTGCCTCTATTGACTACATTTGGATCCCTTTCCCCTAGTTGATGATGCAACCTGAGATTGTTAGGGCTGGTTGGTACCTGTGCAGGTGAGGGGGGTGCTTATAGGAGGAGAAGGAAGTGGTGGAACAGGAGAAAGAGGGGATGGAGGTTGGAAGTGGGAAGACTAGACAGAGATAGGCTGCTTTTGAAATGTAAAATGAATGAATAACTAACACACACACACAAGAAAAAGCAGTATGCTTTATTTTTAAAAAGCAAAGCAAAGCAAACAAAACTGGGAACATGCATCATGTTTCTATATCCATTAGGAAGAAAAACCTAATTTAAAGGGTTCAAACTCATCACTGTGGAAGGAGCCTATGCAGTCCTATGGTATTCAGTGAAATCCTGCTGTTTGTGAAAATGAAGATGAACTGGGCATGATGATGCTATACAGGCTAAGTACTAAGAGAACAGGGATGGTGTGTTTTCATCTGTATTCTTTGGGAAGGGCAAAAATCTAGTTTGTGAAGTACAAAAACATTCCTGTAACATAGAAGCAGAAACTCAAGTGCACTTTCACTGCCCAGTGACTACAGAAAGCAGCGACATTGAAATTACAGTTTAAAAGAAAGTCAAGCCATATGCCCAAGATGACCCTGCTCCTGAGTTTCTGTTTAGTCACTGGTAAAAGGAAAAGATGTGGTCAGAACAGCTACACTTTAGGCATGAAGAGTACCTAGGACCAAGCCATATGGCTTTTGTTTTTGTTTTTGTTTTTAAGTTTACCTTCCTTGGTGACTCTTAATTCTCCGTTACACAGTATTTGTTTACTGTGGATTTTTGTTTTTAATCTCAATAGAGAGAGATGTGTTTAATAGATAGAAGCTGTAGTTTTCAGCAAAACTTTGTCAATTGGCACTGTTTATAGGTCTGTTAGCTGCATAAGCTAAATAAAAAGTTAGTCAGGGGATTGCAAAAAAAGAGAAGAAAGACAGAAAGGAAGGAAGAAAGGAAGGATGGAAGGGAGGGAGGGAGGAAAGAAGGAAGGAAGGAAGGAAGGAAGGAAGGATGGAAGGAAGAAAGAAAGGAAGGAAAGAAGTCAAAATGATAAGTGTGGGGATGGAGAGATGACATAACTGCTAAGGCCTTGCTGGACTCCTATGAGGACCTGAATTAGGTCCTCAATAACCCTGTTGGAACAGGTGAGCCTGATGGGGTTTCAGAGATGGGCAAGTTCCTAGGGCACTTCATCCAAAACAGTCAGAAACGTCCAGGCCAGTGACAGAACCGACTCAAAGAGGAAATTGAATGATATATGATAATCAAGACCTGTGGATTTCCTTTTGCTGAGAGAGAAGAGGGGGAGGGAGAACTGTGTGAAGCAAATAATTTTAGCCAAATTAAACATTACACAATGTACACCTATGTAAGGCATTACAGTGTTCCTTGGGTTTGCACAATTTTATGACTATGTATATCAGTTACTAATAAATTTAAATAATTTGTAAATCAAGTTAATGAATAGAATGTAAAGTGATTAACTGTGGAGTTTATTGTAATGCTCTATAACTTCAACTAGGCAATAACTACTTGCATATAATTTTCTCCTCATGAACATTCATTGAGGTGTAAATACTAATAATTTGTTTGTCTTTCTGTATATTTTCTATTCTTCAAATGCATTTAGTTTTAAAGAGAACAGTTAATTTTTTTCTAATTGTAACATTATAATGACTAGCAAATATTCATTTAAATACATTTACTTAAAACATATCATCAACTATCAGGAAATAATAAATTAACATTCATTTCAAACATACTAATATAAAATTGCACTGATACAACTGTGAAAAACAGTATAAAATTATCTACAGAGATGAATACAGCATTTTAATAATGAACAATTAAATATCTAGTATCCACTCATTGGGATATTAATTCTCAACATGTTAAAAATAAAACAGATCAATTTGGACCTTCCTGAAGAAAAACCACATTGATTTCCATTGTGGACAGAAAGCTTTTCACTTCTATGGGCAATTTAGGAAATTTTTTCTCCCATACCCTCAGAAGCATGAGCTTACCTTTGTGCTATTGATCTCTGGCCCTCTGACATACATAAGATGGAATCTCATAACGGTTAGTTTTCAATTCCATTTCCCTGGCTACTAAATATGTTAAATGTTTCTTTATGTGTATCTCAGTGAATTTCCTCTATTGAAAATTCTGTTTACAGATGTGCCCCCTTTTTAATATTGAAAGATTTATTTTTCTCACATCATTTTCTTGTGTTCTTTATTTATTTTGGATACTAGATGTAGCCTTAGTAAAAATTATTTTCCATTTTTGTAACCTGCTCATTTGTTTTTGAAATGATGGCATTTTTTGACTTACAGAAGCATTTCAGTTTCATGAGGTCTCATTTATTAATTATCAGTGCCTGTACTACAGGTATTCTGTTCACAAAGTCATCACATGTGTCAGTGAGGTCAAGGCTATCCACCACTTAATCTTCTATCAGATTCAATGTATTTGGTTTTATGTTTAGATCTTTGATCCTTTTAAAGTTGAGTTTTGTACAAGGTCCTAAGTATGGACCTATGTACATTCTTCTATATGCAGACACTTGGTTTGTCCAGCATCATTTGTGGAAGACACTGTCTTTTTTCCAGTGTGCATTTTTGGCTATTTTTCAAAGTTCAGGTTTTCATAGGTGTGTTGATTTATATCTTGAGTCTTCAATTTCATTCTATTGATAAATGACTCTGTTTTTATGCCAATACCATGATGGTAATATTATACCTTTGTAGTGCAACTTGAAATAGGGAATAATGATACCTCCAGCCATTCCTTTATTGTTTAGGATTCTTTTAGCCATCCTGGATGTTGTTCTTGTTTTTCATATGAAGTTGAGTACTGTGTTTAAAGTTCTACGAAGAATTTTTTTAAACTTTTATGGGAATCGTATGGAATCTTTAGGCTACTTTTGGTAGAATGATCATTTTTACCATGTTAATCCTACTAGTGCCAATTTTCTATGGATTTAGTTGTCTGTCCTGCTCAGCTGGTGTGTCCCCAGTGTACGCCTGATGGTGCTAGAGAATGGGATAATGGTAAGAGTTGGGGGTAAAGTTTGGAAGAGAAGATCTTTGTGATCTCTTGGAATAGAAGTCAGAGAATGAGAGAGAGCATAGCAGGTATTCTGCTACAGAGCTGAAGATGAGATGTGGGGATTGGGATTGAGGAACCTAAAGATAGGTGAACATCTGTAGTAAACCTATCTAGTTCTCTGGTAGGTGTAGCTTGTAGGTTAGCATGGGGTACCTGGTGGGAACAGGGAAAAATCAACAAATGGAAGGAAGAGAGGCGGGTGGGAATGACTGGTTGGATTCATAGGAGGTTTAAGCAGGGGGTGTAGAGAATCACAGGTGTTCTGCTCCTGATCTGGAGATTAGAATAGGGGATTAGATTTACAGGTGAGGAGGCAGTAGGGAAAGTCTTCAGTTAACTTAACCTGTTGTTCTGCTCTGTTCTCTGGTGTGTTCACAGTGTGTTTTCTCTGAATGCTTACATTTATTCTTGACAACCTATAAACTATCATAGAAGACAGAGAGACTGTGGTAGTTTCAAGGCCGCAGACAAAAAGTCTGACTTCCACCTATTTTGGAATAAAGAAATACTATGCAATAGAAGAGAAAAGAATAGAAACATAGTTTGCAATAATAAAAATCCATTGCCGATTTGAAGCTAACAATTATCGGAGGGCCACTTAGTAGTTCCACCTTTGCTCTGTTTTCTAATAAGAGGGATTCTAGTGATCTTTACACTTCAGGTTTTTCAGATCTCTAACATGAGACACTTTCTAGTTCTTTCAGAAACCCCCCTTTTCAGTCTTGTATAATGTTTACTGTATCTGAGTGCTGAACTTCTGGGGTTTCTATATATTTTCAAAGCATCACCATTGTACATCTCATACAGTCACAGAAACTTTCTATTTGAATATTTAAACTAGAAGTATTCCCCCAAATCCACCTATACATATTCTTTGGAGCAGGTTCATACTTATTCTTGTTGGCTTCTTTGTATACTTGTGAATCTTCCCAGTCCCACTAAGAACAAGATTGAAAAATCTGTGTACACATGCCAACTATCCCCTTCACATTAACCATATAAAATGTAAACTCTTTCCTTCACTCAGTCATTATTTGTCTATTAAGATGAGGATTAATGAGATATATGACATGAGTTATCAAATCATTAGAAGTTCTCCCAGTATAGAGGACAAAAAGGAAAACAACTATGCAAGGATTTTATCAATGTTTTTATTTTACTAGCTCCTGAGCATGTGATTGAGGTTCACCTCATTTTGGCCAGACTGAGAATATCTAGGCCACAGAATTATATTCAGCTTAGATTTAATTTATGATTTTTTATTTATAGTATCATCTTGATTTTAAGATCAACGATGGGATATTCTTTAAATGAGTGTTTTAAATATTTCTTAAATACATATAAGAGTTAATCAACTGTAATAACCCAAGCACCAACAGTGAAGTAGCACTTTAATCTGTGCTTTTAATGCATTAATAAATATCACAGGTTGAAAAGTGTGTATGTGTGTGAGTGTGTGTGTGTGTGTGTGTGTGTGTGTGAGAGAGAGAGAGAGAGAGAGAGACAGAGACAGAGACAGAGACAGAGACAGAGACAGAGAGAGAGGCAGAGAGAGTGTAAAGGTGAGACAGAGAGTATACATTCATCTTTTGTGTTGGTAACAAATTGAAATACAAGGTCCTAGACTTATCTTGAGGTTACAAAGGATATTGGTTGGGTTCTGACCACCCATTATCAGACAATTCACAATTTCTGCAACTCTAGTTAGAGATGATCTAACAATATTTTCAGACTTTTGTGGGCAATTATAATCAAGTGGCATGCTTAAGTATACTAACACACACAAAATTAAAATATAAAAAGGAAGAGTAGAAATAAGTAAGTGAGAAAAAGAAATAAAATAGAAGGCACTTTCATTATGTTTCTCACAGACCCGGTATTATAGAAATTGTATCTTTAGGAAAACATCGTAATTATTATTTTAAATCATCTCTGCTACAAATAAAAATGTCAAAACCCAAATTGAGTAATTTTTCACAAGACATATAATTTTTTGAAATGTAATTTATGTAAAACGTTCATTTTGATAAGGGTTTACCCTACTTGAACTTTAAATTTTTGCTTTCAAAGCTCAGACAGGTATAAAAGGGTAAACACCATTCATGGTTTACAACTAGGAATCTTTTCTGTCATATTAACATATGATAAATTTAAAATTTAATCTTTGCTTAGTCACTTCCATTCCATCTCTCATTTACACCATCTTTTCTAAACCTTTTATATTTTTGAACAATAGTTCTGAGCTTCAGGAACATACACAGATTTTGCATACACACACACACACACACACACACACACACACACACACAGATAATTTTAATGATTAATAAATTATTTTTCTGGGAAGCATGAAGAGAACATCTTCCTTTCCATGTAATGCTCGCAGAAATCTTTGCCTCTCTACACAATATACTTGTAGTAGTCTTAATAGCTAACCCCAGCTTCATGAGATCAAAACAATATCTTTAGAGATTGTCAATTACTCTAGAAGCCTATTTAGTGTCCTTCAATATTTTAAACGACTGAGCTTTGAATATCATTATTTTAAAACCTTTAGAAACACAATAAAGGAAAATTATCATCATTTTTGTTTCACCAAAGAACACTTTCAAATATCTTGGTGAACTATAAAACAATTAAGGTTTTCAAGTAACATTAGCGGTAATAACCTCTTTTAGTAATTCTCTTTTCATATTCCTTTCTTTACAAGATAACTCTCTTCTGTTGTGTAGCTATATCCTATGAAGTCACACAATCACAATTCCTCATGGAGTTAGAAGGAAACACATAAGATTGAACAAGCTAAGAAAATTCAGAAGGCTCAGCAAGCTCACATGAAGGCAAACTGTTTTGCATGTTGCATAAAGTTTACCCTTGGGTTATTCAAATGCTGATTTTCTGCCCTCATATATTGTTTCAATCTGTACACAGCATTATAATGCTTAAACTAGGAATCTCCTGTCTCAAGTTTGTGCAAACAGTTCTTGCCACTTATTTTCTGCCTTTTAAGTAAATGCTGATCACCCAGTGTCTGGGCAAAATAGAGATTAGGGTAAGACATTTGTCAGCAGGGGAAAGTGAGAGGGAGATGGGTGAGGGACATCTCAGGTGGATAGCAGCTTTGGAGCCACAAACAAAGAGTCGAGAAAACCATATTAATAATAATATGCATTATAGGATGGGGCTATGAACTAGCAATATTAGCATAGGATAGAAAAAGAGATCATTTAACTGTTCAGTGATTGAGGTATTTTTCAGTTAGTCACATTGCTTTTGTGTGGTTATTTGGCAATAGAACAAGGTAAAGAATAAGTCACCTTATTAATCCATCATTTGTATTTATATTAAGAATAATTCATTTACACAATGAATCTGTAAGAGTCACAGGCCCCTGTGACTTGACTCTCATGTTGACTCTCATGTTTGCAGTAGAACAGCCAGGTCACAAAGACACTGAAGCGCAATACTAGGGAATAAGGAGTTTGTAATGAGTTAATAGCATCATGGACAAGCAGACAACGTAGCAACAGTTTCCTTGTGGAAGCTCTTTAGAAAATTTAGGCTCCACCATCAGAGACAGATTATATTGTAGGGTTATCAAAGAGAATCGAAGTTCATGTGACAGAGAAGGGAGTCTTTTCCTGTATCTTCTGAGTACAAGGACAAGTTAATAGCAAGAGCTTGTAGCTAGGTTTTATGAATTAATTCTGCTCCATACACCTATAAGTAACACCAATAAATATTCTGTGAAGGGATGCTGGTTGGTCTGAGCATGGCAAACATGGCTCTGGCTGGCCTCCATAATTTCCTGTCTTGAAACAATTAGAGTAAATTTGTAAACTTAGCCACAAAGTTCTATTTGCCCTTATTTGAACACATCTTCCTCCTGAGACTATCAAGGTCCCACTATCAAACCATTTAAGTCCAGCAAACAAAAACCTCCTTTTACCTTACCTAATTAGCATGACCTATCAAAACAAATCCACTCATCCTAACATGTGGTTTCCCCTTTTACCATAATAAACTGCCTTTTGTCTACAGACCTTGTTGGTCTCCTCTCTTTCCACAGGCAGTCCATTGTCCCTCTGGGTCAAATACACCTTGCCCCTCTCCCTGGTTTCTTCTCTCTTTTCTCAGGTCTTCTATCTCCTGACTTTGTATTTTATTCCCTGCTCTTTGATCCTTTATCACAGATAAATTCCCTTTGTACTGTTAACTTCCTTTGGGGGTCTTTTGCCAACATCAGTAATTCTCAGTTGACTATGAACCAATTCAGAGTATGAAACATTACATTTACTGAATGTTTCACGAACCCATTGTCACTCTTAAATTCAAATTTCAAAGAATTCCACATGATGGATGAATGTGTTGAGTAAGTTAATAAATTTGTAGAGTGCACAAATGAGTGCTCAGTTATTCTGTGTGGCTAATGTGACACATATGTATTTAGGTAATCATAAATACCTTGGTAATTAAACACTTTGTTAAATGAATAAATCAGAAACTAATAAGCTGTACAAAATTAAAACTCTGCAGAAAGGTACAACTCTTTTGAATAAATCAAAGTGACTGTCATATGAAGGAAATGGCACATTCTTCTTTCCTTCAAATTAATAATCTGTGCATTTTATGTGTTCAATTGAGTATAAAAAAGTGTATACACCACACAATGCAAACAATGAAAGCAATATTTTATTCAAGATGAGTTTGCATTGTTAATTTGTCAAATTCTAGGACAATTAGAGACCTTGGCTTATATTTTAAAAAAATTAGATGGAGTGTGCTAAAGAAAAAGGACCTGTGCTTACACTTTGGCTTAAACACACATGTATATCCACATGCATATGATCAGGTATGAACACTTCCTCCACATCCAAGGAAAAAGACAGCCTGGACCCAACATAACCAGAAAGATCTATAAAATAATGGAAAATATTTCAACATACTACAAAAGAGAGCTGTTTATATTTATAAAAGAAACAAACAAATTGCCTTACAGTCCTTGTGGGTCTCTAGTCTGCTAGAAACAGGTCAGTTTTGAAAGTTTGTTACTTTCTTCCAGAGTCATGTATTGAAATTTCCCCAGACTTGAAACATTCCTTCCAGGCATGAAGCAGACAGATTCAGAAGTAAATTAAAGGTCACAGATCTAAAAGCAAAATAGAAAGATTCTTGAAGCTTCTTCCCAGTAGTATGAAGAGGATGAAACAAGTACTGTATGTTCTAATACTTACATGCATATTGTAGCAAGTAAGAGAATAAGTCAGCACATCATATATAAGGGATGAACGGCAGATGTGGTGTTGGTGCAGGCAGAAGAGCACTGAACGGTGGAGCTGCAGAGATACAGATGTATGAAGAGATGTTCAACCTGAGACATGAAGGAGAAGAAAGGCCCTTGTCTTAGATGCAAATGGAAAGAAAGAAGCTGCATATTTCACACCTGAGAAGTGCATAGAACTGACTGAACTTACTTTTCACTGATTATGAGGAAACTGCTCAGGGAATAACAATGGATTTATTTACTAAGGAGGCAGCATTAGGCAGAGACCTTTAGATTCCTAGTCACATTTCTAAATCTACTCTCTTAGATCACAGACCCTCTATCTACTTCATTCTCTACAGAGAAGGCTCTGTCTTCTCTACAGTCTGTTTCTAGATGGAATTACAAGCTCCTGCTGTGAGTGCTTAAGCATCCCTGTACTCCTTGGCGTCTACCCTAGCCCAGGATAACTGCCATATTGCGAAATTGCTGCTACTACCTGAGTATGTACAAAATAAAAGATTCCCTTTATTCTGCATTCCTTTCATGTGATGCACAGTGTCTGTCTCATCTAAAGCAGATTTCATCTGAACCAAAGACATGCTCTACCCCCTCACTGCCCTGTCTATCCTAATTAGAGTTCTTCTGGGTTCCAGAAGGTTTTTATTTTTTTTCCAGGCTTCATCATGTTTTCATTTTTAATTAATCATTCCATTTGTTTATATCTCAAATGATATCCCACATTGTGGTTACCCCTCCACCAACCTCCACCCCATCCTATGATATCCCACTTTCCAGGTCCCCCTCCACCAACCTCCCATCCCACACTCATCCACCCCTTCCACTTTACCTGTATCATGTTTTTTATGGTATAATGCTTTACCTTATTGCTTTCTCACTTCAAGCCCTGATCACAC